>NC_052620.1:11593065-12193065 GCF_016545825.1 Eucalyptus grandis
TTGGACCACTTGGGACTTCTTATAGGAGAAATTTTGTGCACCAAATTGGCCTTTGATGACAGCCAATTGTGGTGGGGCCTTACCAATGGAGATAGAGATAGAAATGAAGACTTTGGAGGCTTAGAGGGACCCTCCACTCTTTAGCTAATTTCTTCTTCTTCAGCAAGCCACTTTTCTCCATTTTTAGACCTGTTGAAGCTCCAAAGAACCAGAGAAACCGAGTGGCACCTCCCCCTAGCTTGTCACACACTGCCGGAGCTCCTTGCCGCCATCGCACGTTGCGTGCAAGCCCAGCTCGGCGTTCCGCTCGCCTACACGCCGGTGTGCCGTCGTCCCTATCCTGGCCATCCCCCGAGTCATTCCTAGTCACTGCCAAGCTCCCCAGACCACCATCCAAGTTGCCGGAGCAATCGCTGCCACCCACCATCACCCGCAGCAGCCTCCACCAGCCCGTCTCGCCGTTTCCAGGCCAAGCCGAGCCCGCGCAAGCTTTCTCAGCCCAGCAACTAGAATCGAAAGCCAACAAGGGCTTTGTGACTTCAAGGTCCGTTTTAGGCCTCTTCCAGGCCTTGTTTGGCATCGCTGCTAAGAGGTTTGTCGCCCGTCTCCACGTCGCCGTCGCCATGGACTCACTGAATCACTAAACTTGTGAGTTTACTTGCTAAACTCTGCTTATGGAGTTAATGACATTTAAGGGGTGATTAGTTTAGGCTAAGTATGGTTTAGATGGTTAGTTAGAACGGATTAGCAATTTAATTATTCGTTTGTGCATGTTAGGTGGTTAGAACAGATAGATTAGAGACTAGATAAGTTGTGCTATTTATCTAGATAGGTTCAAAAATTTTCCCAGCCCGTTCGAGTGGTTAATTGAGCATTTTCTGGCCTAAGTTTGCATTTTTGGTAATTAATTGTATTTATTTAATTATTTATTATTTTCCAGAAATTATACCGGAATAGCTAGTGATCGAATTTCGAGCTAATTGCAATGGTGTGCTTGGTTTATTTAATTGAATGCTAATTTGTGCAAATTGAGTGGTGATTGCAATTTTGGGTATTTATCCCAAAATTAAGTAATTTCGGTATTTAATCAGAAAATGCCGAGGCGTCGGTTTTTAACATCAAATTTTTTTTAAGCACTATATTAAATAATGGGATTTTTGAAAAGAAAGATATAGCATTTTGGCTCAGATCGACCGTGTACCCACACACGATTATTTTATCAGGTATATTTTAACACGATGATATTAGGCCAAGTTCATTATTTTATTTGAGGAATTGGTATGCAAAGCACAAGGTCCTTGGCCGGGATTGATTTACTGTGCATTAGCTAGTGTGAGCATAATCGTCAGCTTGTGTGAGCATTATTGAATTGTCAGCTTGTGTGAGTAATGATCGTTTATCAGCTTGTGAGAGCAACGATCTATATCAGCTTGTGTGAGCAACAATTTATATATCAACTTGTGCGAGCTACTATCTATCTATCTATATATCAGCTTGTGAGAACTATACGGTCTATTTCAGCTTGTGTGAGCAGTGATGATATCGATTGATTGATAGATGGTATTGATTGATAGCTGGTATAGATGTTATTAAATCAATGGGACTGATTTGATTGGTTGAGATTATGAAATGTACTGATGTGCAGGAGGGAACTGAGGCAATGAAAGACTTCTAGCTTGTGTGTATAGCTGCCTCTAGGCATATTTTCTTCTTAGTCGAAGTTTAGGGGGTGAACTTGCTGAGATATTGTCTCACCCCATCGTGGGCTCAATCTTTTCAGGTCCTTATATGGTGGTTCCTCCGGAACGTTTTGGTCGGCCGATGAGGGTTGTTGAGCGGAGTTTTGATTACCATGCCCCAGGGGGTCATGGGTCTATGAACTTGTGGTGACCACTGTCTAGGTCAATGGGGAACTACTCGAGGGTACCTCATCGGTTCAGAGCGTGGTTTCACTACGGTTTCAATGGATTTCGTGAGAGTCCCCTCCAAGGTTTCGAAATTCCCGTTGTGGTAGTTGATGCAACTCCAGGTGAGAGTGCTGCTGACCCTCCTGATGGATCTGTGGAGGACTTAGCGCCCTCGGAGCCTATGGAGACCGAAGGATCGGCAAACGTGTTCAGCTAGTTGGTCATAGGACAACTTTGTTTTGAGGATCGGTCTTTTGTAGACTATTGACTTAGTCTTTTGTTGTATATAAACCGAGGTGTTTATAAAAGTATTTTGGTTGTGAATGTGTTTCCTACTTTTCTATCTCGTGTTGGTTGTTGTCAAGGGTATCGTTTCGCTTCTGCATGTGCATTAAAATCAATGGGTCGACGACGGGTGTGACATCCCAAATTTCATCGATCATCATTAGCAAAATTAGATCATTAGAAACTTAGATTTATGTAGGACGGGCCGGAAAGTGAACCCAATGGACTTTGAGGAACGTGTGGGCTTGAGAAATAAATAGGCCACACGAATTGGACTTAAGAAATTTAATGAGAGATTATGGGCTTGGACTTGGCTTGAAGCGGGCCAAGGTTCAAAATTATTAGATTTGTAGATTTAGTTTAGTGGGCCGGATTGTTATGGATTAAGCCTATTGGGCCGGAGATGAATATTTAGGCCCGAATGATTTTATTTTATAGATTATAGTTATGATGACTTAATTAATGTTTACAATGCTAATATAAATTTATAACTTTAGCATTCTTTTTGTGATGAATTCTTTATAAACTAACAATGACTAGTCGATATGTTATGTCATTCGATATGTTATATGTTATGACTTTGTATAATTGGGATTAAGTAGAAACAAAAGGCAATTAGATGAAAATATTAGAAACTAACGAACTAACTAATGATATTGATTAACTGTTAATTAGTGACGATTGATAGATGGCAAAAATCTTCATGCATGAAAGCCACGACATCTTTCTCTCTCTTGATTCTCTCATCAACACCCACGGTTTTTCTCAATCCATAGAACCGAGGATGGAAACTCCAAAGAAGCATAATCATTAGAAGATCTAATCATTACACTAGCCTAGGGATTAGCTTGTAGCCTATTTTCCCCCTTAAGCTTCGTACCCTCTATCTCTCTCCATATAAAACCGAGAAACCCTCATCTTCATCTTCTTCTTTCTTTTCTCTCGGCTGAGCGGTAAAAACCAGAAGCAAACCAGCGACTTCTTCTTCTTGCATGCTGATTTTGAGTGTTGATCTTGAAGCATCTCTGTGTTGTTTAGCAGCTGAAGCAAGGTAAGGAAAGATCTAACTCTAAATTGAAAGTTATCCATTGTTTCATCAAGGGAGCTTGAGGATCTAACCAAACAGTGATGGATATAGTTTGTAGTTGCTGTTTTGTGATTGATCTAAGCTGAGTAAGTGTTAGATTAGAGTTAGAAGCCATTGCATGTTGTTTTCGAGGACTGCATGTCTCGAAATCCTTGTGTGAGTATGCTGTTTTGTTGAGCGAAGTGATGAAATAGATGCCGAGTGTGTTGTTTTGGTAGAAATCATGATAAGTGGCTTACGGATGCAATGACACTTCGAGCCGAGCTGTGAAATTGATCATTTGTTAGAGAAAGATATGTTGAAGTTGCTTTGAGTTTCTGTGAGTAAGCATTGGAGTATTTTAGAAGAGATTTGTGGATAGATAAGTTGTTTCGTTGAGTTAGAAGTGAGAAAATTTGTGTATCTATTCTGTTCTAAGCGAAAACAGTTATGGAGTCTTCTGTTTGTGTTTAATTTTCTTTATGTATGTTAATAGAAATAAGAAAGAAGCTATTCTAGATGATAGAACATCTATGAGATCAAGTTATACACGTAGCTATAACCATATGAATATAAAAACATAGAGACAGAAGTGTACTTAGTAAAACCAGTAAACTGTTCTTGTGAGAAACGGTTTGACCTTTACTGATTATGCGAATTTTCTGTATTTACCTAGTTAGATTTGGACTTCGAATCCTTAATGAAAATTTTAGGAAACATCTTAAGGAATAACTTGTCAAAATTTGAGATTAAATCGATAAGAATTGGCTAGTGAAACAATTTTCTTTGTAGATATGAAATCTGGACGTCAGTACAGGGTTCTAGTAAATATTATGGCGACTGTTACTCTTAAGTTTCTTCATTAGAATTGTTAGTATATGCCTCAAATATAACATACTAAAATTTAGTAATTTTTCGACAAGAATTGATATACCTTCTGTGTCCGAAACCGAAACTGTACATTTAGTTAGTAAGGGCGCGCATGGAATTATTTCTGTTCTTTTTTTTGTTCCGGGGGAACAAAAAAAGTGTTTCTGTTCGGGGAACAATTTTTGAACAAAAGAACGCGTTTGGTAACGTTTGGTCGGGAATAAAAATGAACAGAAACACGTTTGGTAAATTTTATTCTTTTTTGTTTCTTTTAATTTTTTAAACATTTTTATTTTATTTTTCATGTTTTCCTTTCTTTTTATTTTTCTTTTTTCGGTCGGTCACCGGGCCTCCGGCGACCGACCGATGGGGCCGGCAGCCTCGCCCAGCCACGGCGAGGCTCGCCGGATCTGGGCGAGCCCGAGCTCGCCCAGCCAAGGCGAGGCTCGGCCTCCCCGCGCCCGGCGACGCCGAGCCTCGCCGGGGCTGGCGACGCTCGGCCTCGCCGGATCTGGGCGAGGCCGAGCCTCGGCGGCGGTCGCCGGCCATGGCCGAGGCCGGCGACCGGCGAAAGAAAAAAAAGAAGAAAAAAGAAGAAAAGAAGAAGAGAAGAAGAAGAGAGAGAACATAAATGTTTCTTCAAGAAATGTTTCTGGAGCAAGAAACAACAAATTGTTGTTTCTTTTTTTTGTTCTTATTTCGTTCCGGAAACAAAAAAACAAAAAAAGAACAGAAACGCAACCAAACGCGTTTCTGTTCTTTTTTTGTTCCCGGGAACACTTTCCGTACAGAAGTGTTCCGGAAACACTTTTTTGGAGTGTTTCCATGCACACCCTAAACTGTCTAGGACCCGAGAACATATATTAGATGATGTGTCTTTTATATTAGACTTGTATGACACACATAAAGTCTAATAAACCTCTAATAGATGTTAATTGTGTAAGAGTAAGTCTCATATATTATTTGGGGTGTAGATGCATATAGTATCATGTGTGTGCAATGAGTGCGGTGCATAGTGATTGATTATGGGATAAATATCTGTTCGCCATGGAATGAGACATGACGTAATGGGTTTTATCTTATAATTTGGACACGCATGTGTGCTAGGTTCATGAGAGTTAGATAGATACTTTAGAGTCTTTTCTTTTGCATACGATAAATGCATTAATCAAAGGTGTGGTGGTGTGAAACGTGTGCTTAAGATGAATGAACCCATCGGTACCGAGATACCGGTGATGCCCCCGGAAGTTTGGGATGCCCTTGCTGCGTGGTCTTGGATGCCTCGGTAGAGAAATACTGAGATGCCTCGGAGTGAGATGCCCTTGTGTGTGATCAAGGATGCCTCGGTTGTGTGATACTGAGATGCCTTGGAGTGAGATGCCCCTTGCTGTGTGGTCTTGGGAGGACCTCGGTTGTGTGATGCCGGGATGCCTCGGAGTGAGATGCCCACAATTAGAGGTATTGTGGAAGTTCGGATAACGTACTTTCCAGAAGTGACTCGATCAGGCCGGTAGAGTCCCGGTTGTGACTGATTCGAGGGTGGATTTTATGCACACTAAATATAATTATTTGGCAAGTGAGTTCATCTATTATTGTTGCATTATATTTTGATGTGAGATTGAGTTTGTGAAGGGTAAGTATAGAAATGGATGCATATAAGGTGATTTCTTACATGAATTAATAGAATTGTTTATGCTTGTGATATACTTCCTTTAGCATCCTAAATTGTTTGATGATTCACTTGTAACTTTGATGGCTATGGATTGTTTAAGTTAGAATTTTATCATTCTTTACTGGGCAAGGTTGTTTGCTCATACCTTACATTTTTCAGATTGATAGCATGGATGTACCGCTAATAGCTCGATATGGGGCGATAGTGAGTCTTGATGTTTCTCTTCATGATGTGTATGATCCCGACATTGACATGGTTTTCTCCAAGTATGAGGTGACTTTATGGCTAGATGATGGTAGAGCTGAGTTGATACCGATGACGTTCGTTGCATGGTTTATCAACCATGAAGGGGAGATGTTCAGACCTTTACCCTTTGGAGCAGGAGGACCTGGAGCGGGGATGGACGGCGCCTAGACGCCTTTGATCTTGTTGTAGCTGACTGACTTTTGTTTTTTGTTAGATGCGGGCTGGTGTGGGAACTCGTGGAGTAGATAACCTCACCCATATCCCTGGCTTGTGTTGTGCCTTACTTTTGTTTTGTATATGATGTAAATATATAGGCGAAGAACATGGAACGAGTCCAAGTTGATAATTTTGTATGCCCCGATGATGATAAAATGAAAGGAAGCCTTTTATGATCATGTCTATGTGCATTACAGGATAACCTTATAATATAAATTTAGGATTTTAAATAATCCATGTTATACATGCTAACCTTCAATGGTAAATACTATGGGTTATCTAAAGGATTTTACTAGATTAATAAGATGTCAATAATAAATATAATTCCACTTGCACTTAGTACGTGACGCTCTGGGACATCACAGCTTGTTACAACGGGTCCGGGACATTGCAAAGTTATTGACCACCGAGGGATGGGCATGTGCTCAAAGATCGAGGTGTGACAAGGCTTCTTCTTCTTGTACAGCTTTTCATAATTGATAATCCAAGTCTCTAGAAGGAGTTTGGCCAACTTCTCTTTGGAAAATTTGCCTAAGGATATGGATGTAGGATGCTTGGTCATTCGGCATGGAGATGAACAAGGCTCTTCATTTCCATTTCCATTTTGGAAATTTAGATCAGGGGTGTGATTCTACACTCAATAGACCATCTGGTAGTGTAGTGTCACCACAATGGAAAGTAGGGTGCTCTAGTACGTTGGATTTGAACCTTCAAGAAGGAAAGTACCAAAGGATCTGAAAGAGCAACATTAAAGTTTGGATATAGGGTGTAAAGACTGTCCCATCATTCAAAGTTGTTTGGACAATGCCAAAACAAGCATGTTGGTATTCTAGGAATTGAGTTTTTAATAGGGTCATCCTGGCCACAATTGGCAAGCCTTTTCAGCCATGGAAAGTGAGTGCAAGATGGACAACTCCATAGTGGATATGAGAGTATCCCTGTTGGGTCCACTATTTGGGAGATTCTATAGGGATTTAGAGAGTAACAGAATACTCCTTTTCAGTGGCTCAAATAGGATACTAATCAAACTTGGAGGACTGTACGTACTCTTTCACTTATTTGGAAGTTTGACGAATAAGATGTCGGATAGAATGGATGGGGGAAAATGATGAAAAGGGTTTAGCAAAAGCAGAATATGGGTTCATAAGAGGAAGTTGAGTTTCAGATTTATTTGTGTCATTACTAAAAGAGATATCATAAAAATAGTCAATTTTAGAAGCATTTGACATATGAAAGTCTGAAAGAGAAGAGGAAGATGGAGATGAAGTAAGAGTAACAGGCTCAGTCATGATGATGAGAAGACCTTCTTAGCATTGGATTCATAATCTGAGCGCATGGAACTAACCAAGTTGCAGATGAAACCATGGCTCTAATAGCGATGAGGGGATCTATGTTTAAAACCAGGGAAAACCAGGTCAGTTGTAGCAGGTATGCTATCCCACAATAGGCGAACCTCTGTTCAAGCCTTCTAGAGATTGCCTTTTAGCTGTGAACTGCTCAAAATTTTGGATTATAGCATAAAGATGCTCAAAGATGTCACGATAGTAATGTCTCTAACTTAGCCGAGTTGCATTTCTTAGAGGATCTTATCAGGCAGGAGAAAAAGAAGTGTTTAGATAGACATTGAGAGAATTTGCTTAAGCACGCACTTTACTTCAAGGGCCTATGTCTAAAACATTATATCCTCTTTGCTTTTTATGGGCATTAAGAAGTTACAAAAAACAAAGATCAAGCTCACGGGTCTTAAAACACATAAAGGCTCTAGGATTCTTAGTCGGGAATTATTCTAGATGATATGAACAGTGATTATGAATAGTGATTTTCATAGCCTATTGTTCAATCGCTTGCATTATGTAACAATTACTATCAAAGCTAGGCTTGGTAAAGTTGAGGCAAATAAATGATATATGAAGAGAGAAAAGTAAGAATTGATAGATTTGATTGGAAGAATTTTCGTTTTTAGAAGATACAGATTAAAGATTATCTCTATTGAATGAAACTACACTTGCTCGTGTGTGACATCCTGAATTTCAGGTTTTGTTTTCAATTGAATAAGTTGGGCTTTTCATCGACGTGCCTATATTTCTTTTCTTTGAGTTGGCCACTCATGAGATAACTAGTCTATCATGTAAAGCTATTAAGGAATCTAAATGCAATAGACTGGAGAATTCTACTAGGAATCGACTGTTCGATTGTGCTAATCTACAAGGGTTATTGTGGCACTGTCAAAATCGATCAAAGATCAAAGATAAGTCGATTCAACAGAGGTGTGTGTGATTAGTGTGTGGGTGATTCCACCTAATTGTAAAATTCTTATCGAACGGCACTAGACTGATTTTTCTGTCATTTTTGTACCCTGTGCCCGTATTTAAAACCTCGACATTTTCACAGCAACCGAGAGTCGACAATGTGTAGAAAATGTACAATGTGGCCCGAAAATAATCGACCACGGGTCAATTGTACCAAAAATTCCTAAAAGCTACCCGGTAGGTTAGGTCACGCTAAAATCATGCCGGATTGAAATTAACCGCGAATTTGAACTCGAATTCAGAAATTGAAAGTTCTATCGTGTCACGATTCATTTTAGAAACGTCAAGTCACCTTGTGAAGATTTTTCGGCAAACCGAGATTTTTGGCAAAAAGTCAAAGTAGGGCCATTTTTGATTGGGAAAATCAAATGACCGTTTTTGGTTGCGTTTTTGGGATTCAAGTAATATAAATTGATGAGGAAAAATGTGAATTCAAGTGTGGGCATCTTGGTTGAATTTATAGGGACCGAATTGAGCTCAATTGAAGGGTTATTGAAGGAGAATTGAACTAAATTAGATGGCCAATTGTCCAAATTCGTAGGCTAAGGGGAGACAACCTTTTGGACCCATTGGGAAGCTTGTTTGGGAAGGTTGAGGGCTACAAATTGGGTGAGGATGCCAGTCAAGGTGGTAGGGCCAAGCACTCAAGCAATTTAGATATTTTGGTGGCCCCTTCAACCTTCAGCAGCTTCTTCTTCCTTCAGTAGCCTGATTTCCCCATTGTTGCAGCATTTTGAGAGCTTAGAAAATGAGAGAAACCAAGCCAAGCATTCCCCCTTCACCGTCAACCATTGCTGGAGCTCTCTTGTTTCTCATCGCGCGCGTGCACGCTAGCCACGAGCCCGAGCTAGCACCGTCAGCCATCCGCTCGTCCTCGCCATCCTGCGGTCCAGCAGCATTGTTCGCCATCTCCGAGCTGCCTAGCTCATCGTCACAGCTCACCAGGCCGCTGTCCAACCGTCCGAAACCGCCATCGTCGCCCGCCAGACCTTGTTGCAGCCACCACCTCCCTTTCTTGAGCTATTTCAGCTGCTCAAGCAACCTAGCAGCCCAGTTACCCAAGGAGCAGACCCCTCAGCTTAGTTGAGAGCTTTGTGTGGCTTTTCTGAGCCCTTTCGGGCCTTGGTTGATGTTGTCATGGGCTTGTTTGTCGCCCGCCTTCACGTTGCCGTTGACGTGAACTCATCAGAATGCTAAACTAGTGAGTTTATTTGCTAAAATTTGCTTAGGGAGTTAATGATGCCTAAGGGATGATTAGTTTAGGCTAATTAAGGTTTAGGTGGTTAGTTAAATTAGATTAGTGATTCAATTATTAAATTGTGCATGTTTAGGTGGTTAGTTAAAATTATACCGGGATAGCTGGTGACCGAAATTTTGTGCTAATTTCAACGGTGTGGTTAATTTATGTAATTGAGTGTTAAATTGTGCAAATTGAGTGGCGATTGTAACTTTGAATATTTAATTCAAAATTTAGAAACTTTGATAATTATTTAGAAATTACTAGGTGTCGGGTTTTGACATGAAAAATGGTTTTAAAGACTATATCAAATAGTGCGATTTTAAAAAGAGGGGTATCCATTTTTCTGGTTCAAATTGACCATGTACCAACACATGATTATTTTTACCGTGTGTTTTTAATACGAAGAAAATGGGCAAAGTACGTTATTTTAATTGGGACATTTGAGTGCAAAGCACGATGTCTTAGCCAAGAATTGGATAGGTGCATGAATGGTTATGAGAACTCGTCTTGAGCTGTTAAGTTGGACGTTGCCCCTATATGGGATGCCTTACCAATGGATGCCGATCGCAGTAGAGGTTGGACTAATGCTCCTTTATGGAATGCCGTTGACGTAGTGACGTTATCGTGCTTGATGGGGCGAGACGATGCTTGGCTATGTCAAAAAACCGCCGAACTTCGAGAAGGCCGTGCACATTTGGGGCCATGATTAACAATTGGAACGCATGCTGAGTGAAATTGACACACCAGATTATGAGACAAAATTGTGTGGCACGGAATGAGACGTGTCATAAAGATTTGGCCCTATAATTGAAACCCCTTGTATTTATTGAAATGAAAGTGATGGTGTTCCAATTGTTTAAGCATGAATACTATTATGTCTGTGATATGAACTGTACTGACATGCAGGAAGGGTTTGAGACGATGTAAGTCTCTGTGATTGTGTGGCTGTGTGGTTAGGACGCCCTTAGGCGTATTTCCTTCCTAGTCGGAGTTTAGGAGATGAACTTGCTGAGACATTGTCTCACCCCGTCGTGAGCTCAATATTTTCAGATCCTTAGATGGCAGTTCTTCCGGAACATTTTGGATAGCCACGGCCTATTATTAAATGGGGGATAGATGTCCGAATCCCCGGTAGTCATTTGGTCATGAGTTGATCGTGACCACCGTCTGGGTCGACGAGGGCCTACTTGAGACGGTACCTCATCAATTCAGGGCGTGGTTCCGCCATTGACTCAATGGGTACAGGGTGGGTTCCCTCTAGGGTTTTGAGATTCCCGCGGTGGTTGTCAATGCTCCTTTTGGTGAGAGTGTAGCTGACCCTTCTGATGGAGCTGTAAAGGACCCGGTGCTCCTGGAGCCGATGGAGTCCAAAGGATCGTTGAATGTGTCCGACTAGTAGGTCGTAGGATAGTTCCTTTTTGAAAGCTGATCTTTTGTAGACCTTTGTTTATAAACTCAGTTTGTTTATAAAGGTATTTGGTTTGATGTGATTGTCCTGCTTTCCTACCCTATGCTGTTTGTTGTCAGGGGTGCTTAATTCGCTTCTGCATGTGCAATAAAATGAATTGGTAGGTGATGCGTCCTAGGATGTCGCAAATTTTATTGACCACTAAGGGATGGGCACATGCTCGAGGATCAAGGCGTGATATCCCCACCCGGAGTGGTATCAGAGCTAATCGATAGTTGGAGTGATAAGGTGGGAGGATTCATTGGATAGTTAGTAGGAATGACCTTTAATTGGTGCTGATGCATGTGATTGATAGCTGGTTGGTAAATTGTTTTGTGGGGATCACTCAATTTTTAATTTTGTATGGAATTTAGAACAAGTTTTGTAGAAAGTCTACAAGATGAGTAATTAGGAGCAAAGGACTCCTAGGAAGAGAACCGTTGGACCTGTGACTTGGGGTAGGACGTTGACTAGAGTTGGTACCCGAGAGGGTCGTAGTAGAGCACCGATTTAGGCCAATGCTAGTGGAGTAGCATCGCCTCCAGTTGGTGTTGGGGTATTAGCTCATGGTGATCCAAGGTTTGATGGGATCATGCAAGTGCTAGAGACACTTGGAAATGTGGTTGGGCAGCAAGCCCAGAATCAAGCTGCCGCTACCATCGCTTCAACCGCCACTATCGCAGCCGCTACTCTGCCGCCAATGTCACCACTGATGCTGTTGCTGCTGCCGTAGTTGTTGCCGCACCTGCTGAAGTTTCACCTGGAACGTGGTTGTGGAGAGAGAGAGACTGATGCATAAGCTTGATGAACAATTTCTGAAATTGAACCCGCCGAGGTTCACTGGTGCAGTAAACCTCAAAGTTGTAGCCCTTTGGATCCAGGATTTGGAAAAGGCATTTGCACTGCTGAGGTACACAGAGGAGGAGAAGGTCGTCCTTGCAATCTATCAACTACAGGGCAACGCAAGTACTTGGTGGAGAGCCACCAGAGGAGTAGTGTTCCCAGAATGTGTGATTCTAGAATGGAACGCCTTCGTTGAAGTGTGCAATGGCAAGTACTTTTCTGACAGTGCTAGGGAACTGAAGATGGTGGAATTCTAGCGCCTTCACCAAGGTACGTTGACAATAGATCAGTATGAAGCGAAGTTTGCCGAATTGTCGCAGTACACCCCCAGATTGATCGAGGATTCGATAGATTGAGCTATAAGATTCAGAGATGGGCTCAGACTAGAATTAAGGAGTTCGTTGGTGACATTCAATTTGAAGGACTACAACGACCTGTATGAATGGGCTCAGTTGATAGAGATAGACCAGAACGAACAAGCCGCTACATTTGGGTCGCGGTTTGGTTGAAATATGATGGAAATAGGTTTGGGAAGAAACCTATGATTGGAGGAAGGTATCCTATTTCGCCCAACAGGAAGGGCGGGATAGGAAAGTTAACGCCAAGACAGAATGGCATGTGTCCTTTCTGTGGAAGATGACATGGATTAGCTCTGTGCCATTCTAGGCTGGGTGCTTGTTATGAGTGTGGCCAGCAAGGTCACATAACTAGGAATTGTCCCAGAAGACCAATGGACCACAACAGCTGCCACCACCGCCACCGCCATCGATAAGCTAGAATCGAGGGTACGCGCCCCTGAAAGCACATGAGGGTGGATTGAATAGACCTCTTGCTTAAGGAAGGACGTACGCTATCATTAAAGGACAAGCTGAGGACTCACATGATGTGATTATAGGTACTGTTTTGCTGAACGACTACGCTGCTTATGCTTTTTTGACCCTGGTGCAACTCATTTGTTTATAGCTGAGCAATTTGTTAAGCTGGTAGGATTAATTTTTAAATTATTGGAGTAAGTGGTTAGCATATCTACATCGTTAAAAGATAATGTGTTAGCTATAATGGGTTATTGCAAGTTTGTGATTGGTGAGCGAGAGGGGAGGATAGATTTGATAGTCCCAGCCATATATGATTTTGATGTGATAATTGGCATGGACTAGCTAACCAAACAACGAGCTGAGATGGACTGCTATTGTAAAGCAATTCAGTTTAACCTGTTAGCGGGTGAAAGTTTCGAGTTAATAAGGTCACCTTAATCTCATCGCTTGAGGCAACCCGTTTACTAGACGGGGGTTGTCAAGGTTACCTAGCGACTGTCGTGGATACGACAGTTGAGGAGCTGAAGATCGAAGATATCGCAATGGTACAAGAATTTCCATATGTGTTTCTGAAAAAATTGCTAGGTTTGCTACCACACAGAGAGAGAGAGAGAGAGAGAGAGTGAGTTTGTGATCGAGTTAGCACCCAGGACAGAGCTAATCTCTAAGGCTCCTTATCGGATGGCATTGTCCGAGTTGAAAGAACTGAAGGTGTAGATGCAAGAGTTGTTGGATAAGGGATTCATATGTCCCAATGCATCACCTTGGGGAGCACTAGTTCTATTCATGAAGAAGAAAGATGGTTCATTATGCTTATGCATCGACTATTGCCAACTCAATCAAGTGATGATCAAGAACAAGTACCCGCTCCCAAGGATCGACTTTTTGACTAGCTACAAAGGAGCGTCGATATTTTCTAAGATCGACTTGAGGACTAGTTATCATCAGTTGAGGATTAGGAAGAAGGACATATCGAAATCAGCGTTTCATACTTGATACGGCCATTATGAGTTCACTATAATGCCGTTTGGTTTGACGAATGCCCCAGCTGCTTTTATGGATCTGATGAACTGAGTGTTAAAAAAATACCTGGATCAGTTTGTGATTGTGTTCATTGATGATATCCCGGTGTACTTGAGAAGTCCTGAGGAGCACAAGAGGCATTTGAGGATGGTGCTTCAGACAATAAGGAATCATGAGATGTACGCCAAGTTTAGTAAGTGCGAGTTTTGGTTGACTTGTGTAAAGTTCCTAGGTCACATGATTTCAGGCGAAGGAATCTCCGTGGACTCGACCAAGATCGAATCAGTTGTCAACTGGCCAAGACCGACAACAGTGAAAGAGATCAGAAACTTTTTGGGTTTAGCAAGGTACTACAGAAGGTTCGTGGAAGGATTTCAGCGTTAGCGTCACCGTTGACTCGACTATTGAAGAAGGAAGGGAAATTTGTGTGGATAGACAAGTGCGAGCGTAGTTTCCATGAGTTTAAGCAGAAACTGACTACCGCACCCGTGTTGATGATCCCATCTGGTCATGGAGGATACGAGATCTATAGTAATGCGTTGTTTAAAGAATTGGGTTGCGTGGTAATGCAGCATGGCAGAGTCGTTGCATACACGTCCCGTCAGTTGAGACCTCACAAGCTGAACTACCTGACGCATGATTTAGAACTTGCAGCGATTATTTTCGCTTTGAAGATTTTGAGACATTATTTGTGTAGAGAAAGATTCCAGATCTTCACTTACCATCAAAGTCTTAAATATCGATTCTCTCATAAGGAATTGAATATGAGACACTGTCGCTGGATGGAACTTATGAAGGACTATGATTGTGATATTCTGTATCATCCGGGAAAGGCTAACAAGGTCACAGATGCACTGAGTCAGAAGTCTTCAGTTGCGCATATGATGGTCAAAGAATGGATTTTAGTAGAGAGAGCTCGAGATTGGGTTTTCAAATTTGAGGTGGGCCATCTTTCAAATCTAATGGCCACCCTTAGAATTGAGCCAAAAGTGCAAATAAGGATCAAGATGCTTCAGTTGACAGACCTAGAAATTCAGAAAATCCTACAAGAGGATACAAAAAAGAGGAAAGCTGACTTTTAGATTTCTGAAGATGGAACACTAAGGTTCCGAGGACGTTTGTGTGCACCTGATGATGCAGAGCTTAAAGAAGAGATCTTGTCAAAAGCTCATCGTAGCAGTTACAACATTCATCTAAGCAGTACAAAAATGTATCAGAATCTGCGTCAACACTATTGGTGATCCGGTATGAAGGCAGATATCGCCAAGCATGTCGCCAAGTGTCTGACGTGTTAGTAAGTGAAGGCACATCATTGTAAGCCAGGAGGATTTCTGCAACCTCTCGAGATTCTCGAGTGGAAATGGAAATATATCACAATGGATTTTGTGACGGGCTTACCTAAGAGTCAGAGGGGTAATGATTCCATTTGGGTAGTAGTCGACAAACTGACGAATTCGGCTCACTTCATCACCGTATGAAAGGATCTTGATTTGGACAGACATGCAGAGTTGTATGTGTGTCAAATTGTTCGTCTGCATGGAGTGCCAGTAACGATTACATCAGATCGAGACCCGAGGTTTATAGCCGTCTTCTGGAAAAGTTTGCAGATTGCCTTAGGAATGAAGCTGTAGTACAGTACAGCTTATTATCCTTAGATGGATCGCCAGTCTGAGAGGATGATTCAAACCCTCAAAGACATACTGCGAGCTTGCATGTTGAATTTCAAGGGAAGTTGGGAGGAACAGCTTCATCTTGTTGAGTTCACCTACAACAATAGCTACCAGCAGAGTATTCAGACGGCTCCTTTTGAAGCGTTGTATGGCAGAGCATGCAGAATGCTAATGTGTTAGGATGAGGTCGGAGAACAAAAGATCACAGTCCCAGAGTTAGTCTAGCAGTTAGTGGATGCAGTTGCCGTCATCAGGGACATATTAAAGACCGCTTAGAGCCGTCAGAAAAGCTATGCTGATAAGTGTCGAAGACCATTCGAATTCCAAGTTCGTGAGCACATCTTTCTTAAGGTGTCACCAATGAGGGTTACTTCACGCTTCGGCAAAAAGGGAAAGTTGAGTCCTAGATACGTAAGTCTCTTCGAGATTTTGGAAAGAATAGGGACTTTAGCATATTGTCTTGCATTGTCGCCGAGGTTGGCACAAGTGCATGACATCTTTCACGTGTCGATGTTGAGGAAGTATGAACCTGACTCGACTCACGTGCTAAATTTTGAAGAATTAGATGTGGACAACAGCGTGTCGTACATGGAAAGACTGATTCGGATTGTAGATCGCAAGGAACAGGTTCTGCACACCGAGACAATCCTGATGGTTAAAGTAGTTTAGTAACACCACGGCACTGAAGGAGTAACCTGAGAAAGTGAAGATTCGATGAAACGACAATACCCCCACCTTTTTATTTAAAGATTTGTAATGATTTAAATTTCGAGGACGAAAATTTTTATAAGAGAGGAAGAGTTGTGACATCCTGAATTTCAAATTTGTTTTCAATTGAATAAGTTGGGCTTTTTATTGACGTACCTATAGTTATTTTCATTGAGTTGGCCACTTATGAGTTAACTAGTTTATCAAGTGAAGCCGTTAAGGAATCTAAACACAATAGACTTGAGAATTCGACCAGGAATTGACTCCTCGACCATGCTAATCTACAAGGGTCATTGCGGCACTGTCAAAATCGATCAGAGACTGGAGATAGGTCGATTCGATAGAGGTGTGTGTGATTAGTGTGTGGGTGATTCCACCTAATTGCAAATTCTCGTCGAACGGCAGTAGACCAATTTTTCTGTCATTTTTGTACCTTGTGCTCGTATTTGAAACCTCGATATTTTTACGACAATTGAGAGTTGCCAATGTGTTAAAGATGTACAATGTGGCTAAAAAATAATCGACCATTAGTCAATTGCACCAAAAATTCATAAAAGTTATCCAGTAGATTAGGTCACCCTAAAATCGCGCCAGATTTAAATTAACCTCGGATTTGACCCGAATTCAAAAATTGAAAGTTCTGTCATGTCACGATTCATTTTAGGAATGTCGACTCACCTTTCGAAGATTTTTTTGCAAATCGAGATTTTTGGCAAAAATTCAAAGTAGGGCCGTTTTTTATTGGGAAAATCAAATGACCGTTTTTGGTCGCGTTTTTGGGATTCAAGTTAGATAAATTGATGAGGAAAAATGTGAATTCAAGTGTGGGCATCTTGGTTGAATTTATAGGGACTGAATTGAGCTCAATTGGAGGGTTATTAAAGGAGAATTGAACCAAATCGGATGGCCAATGGTCCAAATTCGTAGGCCAAGGGGAGACAACCTTTTGGACCCATTGGGAAGCTTGTTTGGGAAGCTTGAGGGTTGCAAATTGGCTAAGGATGCTAGCCAAGGTGGTAGGGTGAAACACTCAAGCAATTTGGATATTTGGTGGCTCCCTCAACCTTCCGGCCCAGCTTCTACCTTCAGCAGCCTACTTTCCCCAATTTGCATCATTTTGAGAGCTTAGAAAACCAGAGAAACTGAGCCAAGCATTCCCCCTTCACCGTCGACCACCGCCAGAGCTCCCTCGTTGCTCGTCGCGCTCCCGCACGCCAGCCATGAGCCCGAGCTAGCACCGTCAGCCGTCTGCTTGTCCTCGCCATCCCGTGGTCCAGCAGCATTGGTCACCATCTTTAAGCCGTCCAGCTCATTGTCGCAGCTCACCAAGCCACTGTCCAACCATTTGGAACCGCCATCATCGCCCGCCAGACCTTGCTGCAGCCACTGCCTACCTTTTCTAAGTTGTTTCAGCTGCTCGAGTAGCCCAACAACCCAAGGAGCAAAATCGAACCCCTTAGCTCAGCTAAGTCTGAGCCCTTCTGGGCCTTGGTTGGTGTCGACATGGGCTTGTTTGTCGCCTGCCTTCGAGTCGTCGTCATCATGAACTCATCGGAATGCTAAACCGGTGAGTTTACTTGCTAAACTCTGTTTAGGGAGTTAATGATGCTTAAGGGATGATTAGTTTAGGCTGATTAAGGTTTAGGTGGTTAGTTAGATTAGATTAGTGATTTAATTATTAAATTATGCATGTTTAGGTGGTTAGAATAGCCAAATTAAGAACTAGATAAGTCGTATTATTTATCTAGATAGGTTCATAAATTTCTAGGCCCGTTTAGGTGGTTAGATTAGCATTTCCGGTCTAAGTGAGCATTTATGGTATTTGATTTGAATTATTTAATTAATTTGGTATTTATTTAATTATTTAATATTTTTCGAAAATTATACCGGGATAGCTGGTGACTAGAATTTCGTGCTGATTTCAATGGTGTGGTTAATTTATGCAATTAAGTGTTAAATTGTGCAAATTAAGTGGTGATTGTAATTTTGAGTATTTAATCCAAAATTTGGAAATTTTGATAATTATTTAGAAATTACCGGGTGTCGGATTTGGACACCGAAAATGGTTTTAAAGACTATATCAAATAGTGGGATTTTAAAAAGAAGGGTATCGGTTTTTTTGGTTCAAATTGACTGTGTACCTCCACATGATTATTTTTACCGAATGTTTTTAATACAAAGAAAATGGGCCAAGTACGTTATTTTAATTGGGACATTTGAGTACAAAGCACGATGTCTTGGCCGAGAATTGGATGGGTGCATGAATGGTTATGAGAACCCGTCCCGGGCTGTTGAGCTGGACGTTGCCCCTATATAAGATGCCCTACCAATGGATGCCGGTCGTAGTAGAGGTTGGACCAATGCTCCTTTATGGAATGCCGTCGACGTAGTGACGTTGCCATACTCAATGGAGCGAGACGATGCCTGGCTACGCCAAAGGATCGCCGAACTTTGAGTAGGCCATGCTCGTGTGTAGTCGTGATTAACAATTAGAACGCATGCTGAATGAAATTGACGTGTTGGATTATGGGACAAAATTGTGTAGCACGGAATGTGACGTGTCATAAAGATGTGGCCCAATATCCGGGACCCCTTGTATTTATTAAGATGAAAATGATGGCGTTCTAATTGTTTGAGCATGAATACTGTTATGTTTGTGATATGAACTGTACTGACATGCAGGAAGGATCTGAGATGAGGTAAGTCTCTGTGATTGTGTGGTTGTGTGGTTAGGACGCCATTAGACGTATTTCCTTCCTAGTTGGAGTTTAGGGGGCGAACTTGCTAAGTCATTGTCTCACCTCGTCGTGGGTTCAATATTTTCAGGTTCTTAGATGGTAGTTCCTCCGGATAGTTTTGGACAGCCGCGGGCTATTACTAAACGTGGATGTTCGGATCCTCGGTAGTCATGGGTTTATGAGTTGATCGTGACCACCGTCTAGGTCGACAAGGGCTTACTCGAGAGGGTACCTCATCAATTCAGGGTGTGGTTCCACCATGGACTCAATGGGTACAAGGTGGGTTCCCCTCCAGGGTTTTGAGATCCCCGCGGTGGTTGTTGATGCTGCTTTTGGTGAGGGTGTAGTTAACCCTCTTGATGGAGCTGTAGAGGACCCTAGTGCCCTCGGAGCCAGTGGAGTCTGAAGGTTCGGTGAATGTGTCTGATAAGTAGGTCGTAGGACAGTTCCTTTTTGAAAGCCGATCTTTTGTAGACCTTTGTTTATAAACTCAGTTTGTTTATAAAGGTGTTTGGTTTGATGTGATTGTCGTGCTTTCCTATCCCATGCTGTTTGTTGTCAGGGGTGTTTAATTCGCTTTCGCATGTGCAATAAAATGAATGGGCCGGCGACACATCTTGGGATGTTGCAAATTTTATCGACCACCGAGGGATGGGTTCGTGCTCAAGGATCGGTGCGTGACATCGTGTCTGGGGAGAAGCTAGAGATGATGAAACAAGCTAACTGGGAATTGATAGATAGACTAGCCATAGGTGTTACTCAGTTGATATTGGCTTGTAACGTCGCGTTTAAAATCGTGAAGGAGAAGACTACTATTGATTTGATGAAGGCCCTATTGGATATGTACGAGAAGCCATCTGCGATTGATAAGTTCTATTTGATGCAATGCCTATTTAACTTGAAGATGCATAGGTGTGTTAGTTACAGATCATATCAATGAATTCAATGTGATTGCCAATTAATTGAGTTTAGTTTATGTTGACTTTGAAGATGAGATATGTGTTTTGATTCTATTATCCCTATTGCTTGATAGTTGAAATACTGCTATTACTATTGTTAGTATTTCTTTTAGGTCAACAAGCTCAATGTTTTATGGGGTTTGAGATTTAATTCAGAGTGAGGGAATCCGTAGAAGAGAATTTGGTCAAATTGTATTTGCTGCTTTAGTAAGTGAAATTAGAGGAAGAACTAGTACACGTGTTGGTAGTAGTAGTATACGATGTAGTTAGTTTAGGACTGGTGGTGCTATTTGTTGGAGTGATGGCAAGAGGGGGCATCTTAGAAGAAATTGCCTAAGCTAAAGAATGAGAAGGGCAAATGAATTATAGTTGATTTTGCAGATGTTGTCGTAGTTCTAGTTGAAGGTAATTCAGATGATGCCAATTTTGTCTTGTTTGTCACTAATGATTCATCGTTTGATGGATAGTTGTTCTTTTCATGCTACGCCAAATAAAAATTGGTTTACTACTTTTGAATGTATGGATAGTAGTAAAGTGTAGCTAGGGAACAACATTAAAGGCTATGTTGTTCGTGTTGGCAATGTTAGAATTAGAATATCTGATCGTATTGTAAGGACATTGACTGGAGTGAGACATGTTCTAAAATTGAAGAACTTGATTTTAATTTCCTTGAGTGCCCTAAATTTAGGTGGGTCTCGATATATATAATGAAAGGAGTCAAGCACAGTGGCTTGTATGAATTTCAAGGTGAGACGGTGACAGATTGGATCGAAGACATCATATGCATTTGTTCAAGAGTTTGAATTGTGATTGGGATACATTGGCAAGAGAAGCTTGAATATTTTAAGTGAAAGAAATATGTTATGTGGTTATATTACTAATGAATCGAATGTATATAGGTGTTATAATTTAGATCAGCGATAGAAAGTGCAATTCAGTATGACTATAAAATAAACCATGGAAACATTTGTAGGTTGTCGCAGTTTCCTTCGAAGAAAAGTGTTAGATTTATGCTAATAATTGTTGATGACTACTCAATGAAGACATAGATTTTTGTGGTTAGGCATGAGTTTGATGCTATTGTTAGGATCAGGTAGTTGAGAGTTTTGATTGAAAATGAGACTGGTAAAATGATCAAGTAAGTGCGGATAGATAGTAGCATGGAGTTTTGCTCGAAACTGTTAAAACGAATTCTACATGAAAGAAAGCATAGTGAAACATGATTCTATTGTTAATGAACCACGGCATGTTACGAAATTGAGTGGGGCTATCAATTGTGGTGCCTGTAATTAAATTCACTTGTTATAAATAGAGAAGTCACATTTGATGAGTTTCCAGTACTTATGCCTAGGAATAATTTTAGCAATGTTCATATAAATTTGAACAATGTTTAGCTGGAGATGGAGTTTTAATTAGAAATTCCTGAGGTGGCGAGTATTGGCATGGTAATCAACACGGATGGTGTTCATGGAGAGGTGGAGCATATAGAACCAACAGTTGTTGTAAATACTAATATTAACAAAGTACGTGTTCGATTTCCTAATATGTATACATGCAACAATGGTTTTGCTTTATCTATAGTTAAGGAGATTGTGTCAGAAAATCCTTGTGGAGTAGTTAAAAGTGCATGTGAAGTTGGTGTTCTGATGAAATCCTTGGTTATGGCGAAGTTCAAGCAAGGTTTGGATTTGGATAAAATCTGTGGCGGTTGAGCCCATTTAAGGCTATGGGAGAATAGCAGTAGAGTTCAATTTTTGGCAAAATGATTGTGACTTGGCTCAAACATTAAGTCAATGTAAAGATTATTAAAATATGTCTCGAATTTAATTCCATGAATGAAACCTAACTCAAGATAAATTATTATTATTTTGTGGACGCTCAAATATATGTCACTAAAATTCAAATTCTTTATTTCGGGTGTTAAAGAATCCATGTTGGACAAGGATTCTAAGATAAAATAGAGAAAGGAAATATACGGACATCAATATTATCAATAAGCGTTGGAGATGTTGGGCTGAATTGGAAAGTCAATCTGGGATGTTGAATTTGACTTTGACTTGGTCAATGTCAGAGAAAGGGTTAAGAAGAAATTAAAGATACGGAAAGATTTCCCTGCAGAAGTCGGTTTGGGAGATTTGTTTTTATATCTTTATATATTCTTGGATTTTAGTTTAAGCCGTTGATCAAAGTGCGGATCTTTGTGCCGTATGTGTCCAGAAAAACAAAGAAGGGCGTTATTCAAGCGGATGCTTGGGGTTGGTTTTGTTTATGAATTACGTCCAAAACGATTTAGTGTTCAAGTCGATTAAATTTTTCGTAAAACTAAGAGATTGTTTTCTTGAGAGTTCAAGATTTGTTAAAAAATTTCGTAAAATTAAGAGATTATTTTGCGAGAAATTGTGAGGCTAAATATTATGTGAGTTATTTGGTGTGATTATGGCTTAGAAAATACTGAGAGTATTTGAATGACTCGAGTATGGTTGTAAGCTCCATGTGTCACTTAATTTATAGTGAAATTCGTTACTGTTATCCTGTGGACTTAGGGAACCACGTAAATTTGGTATTCGATATATTTTCTTGTTATGTTTATTTTATTATTTGATTGCTCGTTTTCCACAACATCATAAGTTGAAACCGTTCGCATCACCTAGCCACAACCTTCGTGCTTCATTTAGATGTTTCTCTCGCCGCCTTGTTTATGTTTATGCTAAGGTGGAGTCGCCCATCTCAATATGCCCAACGCGTTCAATTTTCTTACAGAGTAATGACCGGAGGAGGGATTAACAAAAGCTAAAAAGGAAAACTGTGGACAGCACTTGACCGAGTCTCCTCTTCACGGACCGCACACTTCCCCCTGTTTCAAAATTCCCAACCTTGTGTCATTGCGTGAGTGAATTGCACGGTGTTTGTGTCGGCCGAATCCTCTATAGCAGCCAAGCGTCTTCTTGTTTTTGATCCCGTGTGTTGCGTGTTTCCTGGTGTCATTTGTCTGAACGTGTACTCTTGCTGTAATTTCGTTTGAACTGTGGGCTCTAATCAAGTGAGGATTGGTCACCACGTTTAATTTCATTACATGTAATTTACATGTCGCATTCTTTAAAGAAATTCTTCATGATACATATTCATCAGATTTCGTAGTTACATACTAGGAGAACAGTCACCAAAATCTCATGGTAAACTCAATTCGGTATCCTGCATTTAGGAAAATTTGCATCATTCAGTTTAGAGTAGTCACGTGTTTAGTTTTGGGTCAAGCTCAAAAGGGATCATGTCTCGGGGCTCATGACATGGTGGTGAATGTTTTTTGCTTGACTCGTATTGGGTTACTTTGCATTTTTATTGTTTCTTACCCTTTTTAATGCGTGACTCTGATTTACTTCAACATAAAAATATCACATGGACACTTAATGGAAAATAACTTTAGGACTCATATTTGGATAAAATACCCACATGTGACACTTATTAACAATCAATCAAGTTATACCAAAATGACATTAGTTAACTAGTATAATCAAGTTCCTGGATTTAGATCTCTAGTTGCATAATAAGTGAGATACCATCTCATATTTTACTTGGTTTCCAACTAGCTAGGGGTGAGCATGGTCAGGGTTGGGTTAGTCCAGCACCTAATCGAGGGATCGACTCCGCAGTTTTTGGGACCGAGGACTGACCTTATTGATCTTAGGATTGAGGATATAGGTGTGGCACCCCTCGACGGCCTCTGAATCGTTAGGGTCATCACAGTCGCTTACCCTTCACTTGACCTGATAATATAATACTCGATATCAAGGAATTTCATTATAATTCGTGAATCCTGGGGGTTTACATCTTTTAGATCAGTCCTTGCGCAATTTATATGGAGGAAGCACATCCATCAACTCCCTTCCCTATATTCAGAAAAACGATGCACACCTACTAAACATTTTTAGATAAAAGCCAAACACTTTTATTCACTTAAACCAGATGGACATCATTCATCGGTACATCAAAATGCCGTAGTCTTCTATACTCGGCTATACTTCGAAAGATGACTGACATCTCCTCCAACGGTCGTATACTCAAATCCATCGTTCAGTGTCAGCGTCCAAAAGTTCATTCCTTTGCTATCTTCCTCCTCGCGGTCATATCCAATCACTTGATCCATCTACCAGTGGCAGTGGCAGCAGATGTATCTTATCTAGTCTGAAATGTTAGTCCCCAAACAGGGTGAGTACAACCACTCAGCAGTAAAGATCCACCAAACTACACGATGCGTCAAACAGAACAATCAAAGTATCACGAATAAAGCACATATCATCCATGCATTCGAACATACCTCACCATACAGCCATGCATATATCACCATATAACGTGCATATATCACCATGCACTTGTACATATACCATCAAGCAGCCATGCATATACCCCATGCAACGTGCATATACCACCATGCACTTGTACATATATCATCAGGCAACCATACATATATCACTATGCAACGTGCATATACCACCATGCACTTGTACATATATCATCAGGCAGCCAAGCATATATCACCATACAACGTGCATATACCACCATGTACTTATACATATATCATCAAGCAGCCATGCATATATCACCATGCAACATGCATATATTACCATGCACTTCATGCTTGCATTTCCATGAGGTTCATCCCATGCCATTTGTACACATCCATGCGCATGATTCAATTCTCAATTTTATCTTTCACAAGGATCTCATCATTTTTCTTTCCAAGTGTTTGCATCCCTCATTTATCGCTTGCACCCAACCTGGCATCGCGAGGAGCCTCCGACACACATCTTCGGGCATCTCGCATCCCACCTGGCATCACGAGGAATCTCTGAGGCTTACCATGAAAATGGTTACCCCTACCCTCTGGGCATGCATCATAATACAATCCCTCACCCTCCAGGCATGTATCATAATACAACCGGGCATCTCGACACTCCCAGGGAAAACCTCTGGGCATGTATTCATAATACAACCAGGCATCTAAAGGGCATCGACTCATTCGAACCTTTGGGCATCCTGACTCCCGGGGCATCATCGGCTCATACCTCCGACGGTATCATCATTATCACAATGTATATTCACATATATGTCTCATTTTCAACATGGTATTTGATGCAACAATATCGAAGGTCTAAATCAGCATTTTGATGTCATATGATATGCCAAAAATCACCATATATGCAGTACACATAACATCCACAATATCACATTTCATAAAAGCAGTTCATTGGTTTTTTGAAAATAGAATAAATTTTCGAGTAAAACAGAATGCACCTCTTTAGTAAAAATTCTTGGAAAATTAGTAAAAAATATTAATAAATTATGAAAATTTAACATGAGGTAAAAATATCCAGATAAAGATATTTTATGCAGAACACCATGTCAAGAAAGTTCCACATCAATCACATAGATCCACACATCACAGTTAAAGAAATTCCAGCACCACTTTTTGCACAGTTTCGAAAATAATTTCGATTAAGCCTTTAAATGAACTTCGAAAATTATGAGATTTTGATATGTTATAGATGAGATCTACAGGTAAAGGTCTCATGAAGAAATTGAAGTCTGTTTCATTCTGGATTAAAAGCTATAATGTTTATAACTCTCCCTAACTCTCGGTTCACTGTCCAGATTCACCCTTTTCAAAGAAAATCATTTTCCTGATCAATTCTTGTCATTTTATTCTCAAATTTTAGTATGTTATTCATTAAGATGTCACCTACAATTTTTTATCAAGGACATAAGATCAAATTTCAACCAGATAATTTTATAAAATTCACAGAATCGCACTAGATCATCATAACTGTTTCCAGATCTACTTTCTTCAAAGAAAAATGGTTTCACCGAAATATACTTGTTCATTTCCTCTAAATTTTGATATGTTACTCTCCAAGAAGTCCTTTACAACTTTTATCAAGAAGTCAAAGTCAGATTCCCACTAGAACATAGCATGCAACTCACAAAATCATCAAAGGTCGGACTGTTTTTCCAGAAACAGAACACTAGGCTAGAACACAACTCTTATAGCTTCGAAATTTCACACTTCATCCACATCCGAAATTCACCATTCATCACACAAAAAACACAGCAAGCAAAGGGTAGATCAATGGACTCTACTTGCCTCTAATCCGAGCACAACACAGCAAGCCAAGACAGCGGCGCAAGGCGGGACTTGGCGGCTCGACGGCAGCGACGAACGGCCTCCCTCTTCCCCTTCTTCTCTCGCTCGCTCACTCTCCCTCTCTTGATTTCACTCTCTCTCTCTCTCTCTCTCTCTCTCTCTCTCTCTCTCTCTCTCGAACGGTCCCTCTCTCTCTTGGTTCAATCTCTCAAGTAATCTGCCCGCTTCCCCTCACTAATTTCTTCCCCTCAATGATTAATCATTATTAGCTTTGCATGCTTTTACACTTGGCTTTCTTCATGGGACAAATGGAGAGATATGAAAACCGGTTTCCCCCCCTTCTTCCTTGGTCAACGGCAACATTTGGGACCTCTTCAATGGCTTCTAGGGGAAGTTTCGGTGTGCAAATGGCTAAGGGTTGAGGGCTTGACATGGTGGGACATGTTTGATGATGGTTTGAAGATATTTGTGTGGACTTTGAAAGCTTTTGGGCCCCTCATGCTGCAGCTGTCTTCTTCTTCTACCTTGAGCTTGCTTTATCCATTGTTTAGAGTTTTGAGAGCTTAAAAATTCTAGAGGAAACCGAGCAGAGCAGCCCCTGCTCGTTAACCACCGCTCGAAGCTGCTGGACTCGCCGTATGCCGCCCGCAAGCCGTTTGCGCGTCCCTCGCGCCCGTGTGCTCGTCCGCCTCCTACTCGTGCCCAACTACCGTCTCGACCCGCCCTGGTCGACGTCGAGATTGTCTAGTTGCCGTCCAACCGCTGTTTGCCACCGTCGCTCGCCTGGAGTTGCTACAGCCACCGCAGCCCATCTCATGCCATTTCAGCTGCTTAGCTTAGCTCTCTTGGCCCAAATTAGAAGCCGAACCTCAGCTGTGGGATGAGGCTTCTAGGCTCGTTTTTAGGCTTGTCCATATCTCTGTTGGTGTCGTCGCAAGCTTGAGTGTTGCTCACCTCTGCGTCGCCGTCGTCGTGGACTCATCAGCCCGCTAAACCGGTGAGTTTACTTGTTAAACTCTACTTATGGAGTTAATGACGCTTAATGGATAATTAATTTAGGCTAATTAGGGATTATGTGGTTAGTTAGTTTAGATTAATGATTTAATCGCTTAATTATGCATGTTAGATGGTTAGAATAGATTGATTAGGGGCTAAAGATGTCATGCTATTTATCTAGATAGGTACAATAATTTTCTAGGCCCATTTAGGTTATTAGATTAGCATTTCTGGCCTAAGTTAGTATTTATTGAATTTAATTTGCATTATTTAATTATTTTTCTATTTATTTAATTATTTAGTATTTTTCGAAAATTATATCGGGATAGCTGTGGCACCCCTGAAACGGCCCCTGATTCGTTAGGGTCATCACAGTGCGCTTACCTTTCACTTGTCATAATAACATGTCACTTTGATATCATTGAATTATAGTGGGTCCATATATGTATATACACACACGTTAGAGCCGAAACACTTCTATTTACATAGCTTGATTGGACATCAAGAGTCGGTACATCAAAAGGCCAAGGCTTTACTAAGCTCGGCTATAACCCAAAAGTACCGACCCATCAGTCATGTACACCGATCCATCATCCAGTGTCGGCTATCCAAAAAGTGTCATCCGCTACCAGTCACGCGCACAACCACACCCAGCCCGATGCATTGGCTGGTGGCACCGGAAACACCCCATCATAACCCCGTCACGGCGGATATGCACAGATAGGAACTCCTAGACTACAGGGCCATCAGGTAGACCCACATCATACATAACTAAAACTCGAACACGGATGAACACCAATCCACGAGCACCAACACAGGAATGCTCCGAACACTCAACCTCAACGTCGGACGGTAAGCCATAGAAAGTACCACACGTGACCGGTAACAGAGGCATCTCTTAATCTGAAATATTAGTCCCCAAAGGCATGAGTACAACCATTCAATAGTAAAAGATCCATCAAACTACACAATGCAACAAGCAAGACAACCAAAATTTCATGTGAAATGCACATATCATCCTTGCAATCATGCTCATAATTCCATGAGATCCATTCATTAAGGCAATTTATGTTCCACGCCATATGCACACACATGCACATGATTTATATCATCCTTACAATCATGTATATTTCCCCATGAGATCCATTCAATGCCTTCATAATCGCATTCTCAATGTCAAATAGTACCAACTCAATTTCATAGGCAATTTATGCACTATGCCATATGCACACACACACGCATGATTCGTTTCCCATTTTGATATTCAAAAGGATCTCATTTTTCTCTAGGGACCAATCTTTGCATCATTCGTGACTCTCGCACCCAACCTGGCATTGCGAGACCTCCGGCACACACCTCCGGGCATCCCGAACACACTTCCGGGCATCCCGCACCCCAACTGGCGTCACGAGGCTTTCGGAACACACCTCCGGGCATCTCGAAACTCCCGAGGCATCGTCGACTCAAGGGTCCGACGGTATCATCAACATCACAATGTATATTCACATATATGTCTCACTTTCAAAATAGCATTTGATGCAATAATGTCGAAGGTTTCAATCAAATTTTGATGTCATATGGTATGCTAAATGTCACCACATATGCTGTATAAATAAAAACCCAAGATATCACATCTGATAAAGCAATTCATTTGTTCTTGAAAATAAAACAATTTTCGGATAAAACAGAATGCACTCCTTTAATTAAAATTCTGGAAAAATTAGTAAACGATCTTAATAAATTTTGAAAATTTAACATATTATAAAAGAGATCTATAGAAATAAGTTTCATGAAGAACACCATGTCAAAATAATTTCTTACGAGTCACTACGGTCCATGCATCACAGCCTTAAAATTTCAAACATCACCATTGCACAGTTTTATTCACAAGTTTGGTATAAACCGTAAATCAACTCAAAAAATTCTGAAATTTTGATATGTTATAGAAAAAACCTATAGGTAAAAGTTTCGTGCAGAACTCAAAGTCAGATTCATGATATATCAAAAGCTATAATCACCATAACTCTTCCTAACCCTCGGTAACGATTTCCAGATTTAACAATTTCAGAGAAAAATCGTTTCACCGACCAATACTTGTCCGTTTGTTCTCAAATTTTAGTATATTACTCCTAAAGATGTCATCTACAAGTTTCATCAAGGACACAAAGTTAAATTTCGGCTAGATAATTACATAAAATTCACGGAGTTTCCAAAGGTCAAGCTGTTTTTCCCATGAAACAGTTTGCTAGCTTGAAGAACTACTCCTATACCTTCGAATTCCAGCATCCAGCATCACAACTCAAGCATTTCCAACATCCATTACACTTCACATACAACCACAGCAAGCAAAGTGTAGATCAATGGACTCTCACTTGCCTTAAGTTCACGAAATCACAGCAAGCAAAAATAGCGACTTGGGGGCTTCGGGCGTGGCTCAATTGACGGCGGAGCTAGGCGGCGTCGACAGCGGTAGCAGGCGCACGCATGGCAGGGCTGGTCTTCTTCTTCCCCTGACCGAAGCACCCTCACAACTCTGTCTCGGTTTCACTCTCTCTCTCTCTCTCTCGACCTCACTCTCTCTCTCGGTGGTTCTCCCTCGATCAATCTGCCTCCCCCTTTCCTTTTTTTAATTTCTTAATTGCTGGTAATAATTAGTTTTGCATGAAGATCACCGGTGAGGCAATGGGGGCAGCGACACTTGCTTGATCTCTCTCGCCACTTGTCAACTTTCATGCAAGGAGGTGGCCTTAATGGGCCGGCCTTGGTCGGCCGAATGGTGGGGGAAATGTGGGCCGATTTTTGGGCAGTTTTGGGCCTTAAGAAATCAGCCCACACTTGCTCTTAATTTTCCACCTTAATCCCCACTCATAATTACTTAATTACAGATATTCACATGGCCATAAAATTTTGCAATAGTAATCGATGGTAATCTAACTTATAGGGTACATGGCCAATAATAGAAAATTTCTCATCAATTCATCTTAACACAATCTAGATCACTCATGAGCATATGATATATTTCCAATCAAAACAATAGTCCATTCAATGCTCGGCCTTATTTAATTGCAATCCATTGGTCTAATGGCTATAATATAGTCCGATGGTGCTTCCATCACCTATTCATGGGTCATGGTGTATCTAGGGTTCGTTATGAAATTTTAGGATGCCACATAGCCGATGACTGGAATTTCGTGCTGATTACAGTGGTGTGCTTAGTTTATGTAATTGAGTGTTAATCTGTGCAAATTGAGTGGTGATTATGATTTTGAGTATTTATTTCAAAATTTGGATATTTGGGTATTTAATTAGAAAATCTCGGGTGTCGAGTTTGACACAAAAAATGATTTTAAATACTATATCAAATATTGAGATTTTAAAAGGAAGGATATGAATCTTTTTTGTTCGAATTGACCGTGTACCCACACACAATTATTTTTACCGTGTGTTTTTAATATGAAGAAAATAGACCAAGTCATTATTTTAATTAAGGCATTTGAGTGCAAAGCACAATGTCTTTAGTCGGGATTGATTGATCGTGTGATGGCTAAGTGAACCTATCTCGAATGTGCCTCGGTAGGACGTTGCCCCTATATGGGATGCCCCTTGGACAATGGAAGCCGGTCGCAGTAAATTCTGGACCAATGCTCCTTCGAGAATGCTGTCCCCGATGTGCATCAGTGGATGTTGCCGTGCTCAAAGGAGTGAGATGAAGCCTGGCTACGCTAGAAGATCGATGTGCATTGGTATTTGTGCCTATGAGGGTAGTAATCATGTTGGAACGTGTATTTGATTGAAATTGAAGCGCCGGATTATGGGATAAAATTGTGTGGCATGGTATAGAATGTCTCATAACAATTTGGCTTTATAATCGAGACTCCTGTGATTGATGGATTGATTGATTGATTGATTGTATTGATTGAATTGATTGATTGATTAATTGATTGTATGGATTGAAATGATTGATTGATTGATTATGTGAATTGTACTAACATGCAGGAGGGAACTGAGGTGAGGTAAGTCCTTTATTTTGTGTGTATAAACTGTCTTTAGGCGTACTTCCTTCCTGAGTCGGGGTTTAAGGGATGAACTTGCCGAGATATTGTCTCACCTTGTCGTGGGCTCAATCTTTTAGGTCCTTAGATGGTGGCCCCTTTAGTATGTTATGGTCAACCTTGGAGGGTTACTGAGCTGATAACTAACTTCTCTGTTCCCGGAGGCCATTGGGTCTATGAACTCGTAGTGACCACTATCTCGGTTCGATGAGGGCATACCTCAGAGGTTACTTCATCGATTTAGGGCATGATTTCCTCGCGGGCTCAATGGATACAGAGTTGGTCCCCTCTAGAGTTTTGAGATCCTCGTTGTGGTAGTCAACGCCGCTCTAGGTGAGGATGCAGCTAACCCTCTTGATGGTGCTGTGGATGACCTGGCGCCCTCGAAGCCTATGGAGTCCGAAGGATCGGTGAACGTGTTCAACAAGTGGGTCATACGATAGTTTCCTTTTCGAGGGCTGATCTTTTTGGTAGATAGACTAGTTTTGTATAAAAACCTAGTTTGTTTACAAAAGCGTGCTTTGGTTGTGAATTTTTTATCTTGCTTTCTATCCCATGCTGTTTGCTATCAGGGCATTTGTTTATTTGCTTGTGCATGTGCAATAAAATGAATGAGTCAGCAACGCTTCCTAAGACGTGGCAATTTCATCAACCACCGAGGGATGTGCGTGTACTTGAGTTTGGGCATGACAGTTAGGCCTCGACTAGTGGTCGGTGACTTGGTTGATTATCGGTGAGGGCTTGCTCACATTTGGGGCGAGGGGTCGTGGCCATCATCCAAATTGAGTGAGGGGTCCATTGACCCTCGCCCAAAGCGGCCAAGGATTGCCTCTGGCTGGGGTGGGGGCGGCGGTGGTGATGGCCTTTACAGCCCCAAATCCAATTCCCTCTTCTTCTTTTATTTCAAAATTTAATTTAATTAATATTTGTATTAAAAGTAAAATTTGGGGGCAAAATGACATCATTTGGGACAAGGATGTTGAGTGGACATTCTAGCAAGTAATATAGATTGGTTTTATTAATTAAATAATGCACCGTCAGATTTTTGGCAAGTTTCTTTGAGGTTAGCATTTAAGTATACTATTTTTTAAAAAAGTGGCACTTATGGTGTCTTTTGGTAATTTTGGCACTTATGTATCCATCTGTATCAAGTTTTGACACTTGAGATGTTTGCATCTTGTTATATTAATTCCGAAGTGACATTTCCTTGCAGAGAAAGTAATGAAAGTCTTCCAAATTGAATGTCCCGCAGCCAATTCTGATGGGAGGCCCCATCATGTGCAATTTGGTCATGCATGACGTCTATGCAGAACTCGACAAGTAGATAACCTTTTTGTTGATTGGCCTACAACTTGCGTGCTTGATGCAAGAGATCATGTACTCTTGACTGGAAGACATTCATATCCACTCATCTTTGTTGATCACTCCAAATCTAGACTTAGCTGTTTTTTCTTTTCTTTTTTCTTTTCTTTTTTCTTTTGGGTAAGGTTTAAAAGTAAAATTTGGGGGCAAAATGACATCGTTTGGGACAAGGATGTTGAGTGGACATTCTGCTGTTTTTTTCTTTTTTGTTTTCTTTTGCAATACTAAAATTCATGGCAAACACGGAAACTGGTCATCAAATCAGAAAGTTTACAAACATCTTAAGCATAGCAGCAATCAAACTTGTCTTTCTCTCGTCACCCAATTCTTATTACCAAACCCCTCCTTATATATTTGTCCCAGTTTTGAAGTCTAAAAGCAAAATCTCATCTTTCAAATGTAAGCATCACAACCAAACCTTTCTTGGGCTTCACCAGCATCGTTCCTGAATCCGTTCCTGTTGCAGAAACTCTCATGAGAGGACAAATGGATAGTGAAAACGATCAGCTTCACATTTTCTTCTTCCCTGTCATGGCTCCAGGCCACACAATCCCAATGATCGACATGGCCAAACTCTTTGCCATTAGAGGCTGCAAGTCCACCCTCATCACCACCCCCCATGACGAGCCCACCTTCTTGAAATCCATTGCAAAAACCAAGGATTCGGGCTTCGACATTAATGTCGTCACAGTGACATTGCCCTTGAAAGAGGTCGGCTTGCCAGAAGACTGTGACTCTCTGAACAAGGTCACTACAGTGGAAATGCGCAAGCAATTCAGGAGAGCTATCATGATGCTGGACCAACAGCTCGAGCTGCTAATAGAGAAACTTGCCCTGATTGTCTAATCTCAGACACGTTCCTCCCCTGGACAACCGAGATAGCGGCCAAGTACAAAATCCCTAGGCTCGCTTTCAATGGGACAAGTGCTTTTTCCGTTGCGGGCACAGAATGTGTGAGGCTCTATGAGCCTCACAAGAAGGTGTCATGCGATTCAGAGCCCTTCATCATCCCCAACTTCCCTGGAGAAATCACAATGTCCAGGATGCAGTTGCCAGATTTATTCAGGGAAGAGACTGACTTCACCAAGTTCTACAACGAGGTGAAGGAATCGGAGAAGAGGAGCTTTGGAGTCGTCATGAACAGCTTCTATGAGCTTGAGCCTGCTTATGCTGACCATTACAGGACATTCCTAGGGAGACGATCCTGGTTCGTCGGCCCGCTCTCATTGTGCAATAAGGAGACTGAGGACAAGGCACACAGGGGCAACCAAGCATCCATTGACCAGCACGAGTGCCTTGAGTGGCTTGACTCAAAGCAACCCAACTCAGTGATCTACATTTGCTTCGGAAGCATGGCAAATTTCAATGCTGCTCAGCTCCATGAGATCGCAGTCGGACTAGAAGCATCAGGTCAACAATTCATCTGGGTTGTGAAGAAGGACCCGAATGTGGAAGAAGGTAAAGAAGAGTGGTTGCCTGATGGGTTTGAATCAAGAATCCAAAATAATGGCCTCATCATCAGGGGCTGGGCTCCTCAGGTGCTGATTCTTGATCATGAGGCGATTGGGGGTTTCGTGACACATTGTGGGTGGAACTCGACCCTGGAGGCAGTCACGGCCGGTGTGCCAATGGTGACTTGGCCAGTCGCAGCAGAGCAATTCTTCAACGAGAAGTTCGTGACCCAGGTGCTCAAGATTGGGGTCAACATAGGGGTGAAGCAGTGGGTGAGGTTGTTCGGGGACAGCGTGAAGAGTGAGAGAGTGGAGGAGGCAGTGAAGAGAGTCCTGGTGCGTGAGGAAGCAGAGGAAATGAGAAGGAAGGTGAAAGCACTTGCAGAGATGGCAAAAGGGGCTGTGGAAGAAGGTGGGTCTTCTTGGTCGGATTTGGGAGCTTTGCTTCAAGAGCTCAGACTGCAGAGATCGGCTCACAACAAGATCTGATTGATGACCTGAAGCAATCAATCTTGAAAATTTGGTTCTGGAGAATAAAACTGAAGAAATAGAAATCTTCCAATCTCAGATTCTGTTGTGGTTTAACCTTAGAAAAAAATACTGGAATCGTTGTTTCTTTTCATGGAATTTATTCTAGGAGTTGTGATCATTCCATGTGGAGGATGTGAGTTCATTTCTTTTCAGGTAATAGGAAAAGTATACATGATCTTGAGTTCTTTTGTGCCGAAGAAATTAGAGTTAGTCTAGTAGTTGCAATTCAACAGTAAGATGCCCTGCGTACTTTCCCTTTCCTGAATTTTCTGTCCTCGAGACTCAAAAGGTGGAGAGATCTTTGCAACTTCATATTCCATAGATTGTATTTCACATTAAAGACAAAAAAATAAAGGAAAGACAAGCAAAAGTGAAAAGACAAGAAGAGGACGACAAACTCAACCTATGTCAGTCGTCACATGTTAATGACATATTTGGCTGTTGCACCATTGATCTTGTGATATGTATACAACTTGGCAATAATTCTAGACGAGAAGATAGAGAGGTACCAATTCTTTTGGTCCTCAAGGTTATTTTCCTCATACATTGTTGGGTTTGAAGGTTTTTAAACCCAAACCAAATCGACAACATCCATTTGTCATCGGCTAAAGTCCACAATTGTTGACATCAAACTTTGACATAGTGAGAAGTTTAAGGCATGTTATACTCATAGATTAGGTACCCTCAGTATTTTGGAGAAATTTCTGGTGCTTCCTCGCAGATTTGTACCTGAGGATATGTGATTCCAAAATTTCTTACTGCCCTTTTCGTGATAGAAGTTGGAATGAGTTAGCTTATCCCTTCGAGGACTTGTCTTCTCCTGTATTTTGTGGTGCGTACGTCAATATTTGGTCTTAGACATATATTTCCAAATTAGTACGTTAGGTAGCTTCTTAAAACTCCGCAATCTGCATAGACGAAGCAAAGCATAGACGTAACCGATTTCACATTATCTTTCTGCAAATAATGGCCCAAGGCCACATGATCCCCATGGTGCACATGGCCAAGACCTTCGTGACTCGAGGCGCATAAATCACCACCATCACCACCGCTGTCTGGGAGACCCTTTTTTCGAAACAAACCGAACGAATCAATCAATCGGGTTTGGAGTTTGACATCCAACTGAGCTAGGGTTGCCAGAAGGTTTGGACAATACAGATGCAGTCATATCGAGCCAAAATTAGGTGGAATTGGTGGGTAAATTCTGGAAGGCCTTGTGCTTGCTCCAAGAACCGATCTTGCAGGTTGCATATCCTAGAAGACTAGGGATCGAATTCTCTAGTAGCAGATGTATTTGTTCGGTGGGCTACCAATGTTGTTGCTCGGTTGAAAATTCCCATGCTAGTCTTTGGAGGGACAAGTTTCTTTGATATGTGCACTGGGGAAGTGATGGCAATATATCAACCACACGAGGGTGTTATCTCACATTCAAAAACCTTCGCAACTCGGGAAAATTGTCCAAAAAGTCTTAAACCTTTTGCACGTTTGTCAATTCAGTTATAAACTTTTCAATTTTGTTAGTTGAATTTTTATTTTTTTGGTCTAAAATAGTGCATTCATTCATTCATCAGAGCAAGGATAACATGAAAACAACATGTGGGTGTCCAAACACAAAATATTCCAAAGGGATTGTGGGGGATTGAATGTCCATGTTGGGGGAAGGTTTTGATTCGGTATGCTTTTGCAACCCAATATGTGGCTTGATTTGCTTCTCTAGAGCAATGGACTATGTGTACATGGGTCAGATGGGCAAGACCAAAATTCACCTAGTGATAGCGGGGTTGGGTTTACTAGAGTTAGGTGATGTGGCATCCCAAAATTCAAGGCAACCTCTAGATGTATTAAAGTCTATGATTAGGTAATAAAAATTTGCCTTTGGGTTATGCCTTAGCTATTAACTTACTTTTAAGACCGAGTGTTATGTATCTTGTGTTCATGAGTTATTAAAATTAGTATTATAGGATAAGTTGATAAGGAGAATTTGTTCTTGGCTAATGCACCTCATAGATTTGATCCCTATAGTTTAAATGTTACAAGTTTTATGGCCATATGAAATTGAGAATTTGAAATTTATAAAAGAGGGAATTAAGATGAATTATTAAAAAGTAAAATTGGAATTTATTAAGATTGAACTTTAGGCCCAAGGGTATTGGACCTAAAGTGGGCCAAATTGGCTTGGCCCATGAAGCCCATGAAGGGGCTGCCATCGACCACAAGGGGGAGGAGCCGGCCCATCTTCAAGCCCATCATGCATGGGATTTGCCAAGTGGCAAAAAGAGAGCTTCACCCATTGGCCACTTTGGGTGGCTCCTAATGATTGCAAATGATGGAATAAAAGGAAATAGACAGAGAGAGAGAGAGAGAGAGTGACCGGTTTTGAGAGAGGGAGAGAGAGAGCTGTCGAGAGAGTGAGAGAAGCCGAGAGAGAAGAGGAAGAGGCTGTGCAAAGGAGGAAGCCGCTCGTCCATCGCCCGCAGCTGCCCGTGCGTCCGCTGTTTGCCGCCGTCGTGCTTGCTGTAGCTTGGATTGGAGGCAAGTTAGATCCATTAATTTGCTCTTGCATGTGGTGTCTAGGATGTGCTAGTGAAAGGTGATGAATTTCGGATGCCTAGGGTGTGAAAAACCAAAGTTGTAAGGGTGTTGTTTTGAAATAGCAATCTGTTTTCGAGTAAACAGCCTGACCCAGAATGTTGTAGAGGCTTGCATGCGGGGTTTGAGTCGGATTTTGGTTTTGAATTCTTCACTAAAGTTGTAGACAACATCTTAAAGTATAACATACTAAAATTTGAGACAAAATGGCTGAGTTTTCAGGGGTGAAACCCTCCCTCTACGAAAATGCTAGATCTGAAACTGTTTTGTTGACCTCTTGGTGATTTTGTGTGTTGCATGTAACTTTTTACTGAGAATTTCACTTTGACCCCTTCACGAAAGTTGTAGAGAACATCTTGAAGACTAACATACTCAAATTTGAGGTAAAAGGAACAAGTGTAACCTAGTTAAACGATTTTTCCTTTGAAGACGATAGATCTGGAAATGTTGTACTGAACTCCAGCGACTTCGTGGACTATAAAGTGAATTTCCTTTGAGAATCTCACCTGGATCCCTTAATGAAAGTTGTAGTGGACCTCTTGAGGCAAAACATATAAAAAATTCAGAGGAAATGAAGGAAGATAAGTAGGTGAAATCTTGATTTTTTGGAGACGGCTAAACCTGGAATGTTCGGTACTAGGAACAGGGGCTTTGACCGTCCATAGTTAATTATCTAGGACGAATATGGCCTTGATGTATTCATGAAAAAATATACCTTAGGGTCTTGAATATCACCTGGTAAAATTTCATAATTTTTGGAGGTCCTTCAGGTATTTAAGTTAAAATATTTCAAGAACCGCACAATCTGATGTGTCCGAATTTTGCAAGCTGTAATGTGTGGGCTATATCTTTTTGTGTGAAGTTCTTTTGGGCATGTGTTCTTCATGGAGTTGCTGCCTTTATGTCTTGACTAACACATGTTCATATTTCATAATTTTTGAAGATCATGTGGGTATTTAATTAATATGTTTTCTGAAATTGTGCAAGCTGGATTTTGGTAGATTTCAAAAGTCATGATGTATGGATTATTCTAAGTTGTATGGACTCCATGGATTATGTTGTCATAAGTGATTGGATCTTGCCACGCATGTGATGGTATTTGGAACTACATATAAGAATCAAAATGCTGAAAATGATCTTGTTGCCATCATATCATATGCCATGTTGAAATTGAGCCATAAATGTGTATGTGAACTATGATAAATGAGAATGCCGTCGGAGGTGTGAGCCAACGATGCCCCGGGAGTGTCGGGATGCCCAGCCAAGGAGTGTAAATGCTGGATGCCCGGAGGGTGTGTGCCGGATGTCCTCGGGAGTTTCGAGATGCCCGGGATGTGGGGGTGCCGGAAGCTCGGAGGTGTGAGTCGGGGGATACCTCGTGATGCCAGTTGGGGTACGAGATGCCAGAGTGTGTGTGCTGAATGCCCAGAGGTGTGTGCCGGAGGTTCCTCGCGATGCCTGATTGGTGCAAGCGATAAATGTGGGATGCAAATACTGGTCCCGGGAAAGAGAACTGTGGCGGCCCACATTGAAAGAATAAAAATTGGGAAATTGAAATTGAATCATGCATGGTATGGTAACATGTATGCATGAATGTTTGATGATGAGTGCATGGATGTATATGCACCTATGGCATGATGGTATATGCATGAATGTTTGATGATGAGTGCATGGATGTATATGCACCTATGGCATGATGGTATATGCATGAATGCTTGATGATGAGTGCATGGATGTATATGCATATATGGTATGATGACATGTGCAGGGTTGCAAGGTAAGTAATGCTTGGATGTATGAATGATATGAACTATACTATGATGTCTTGATTGTTCTGTGTGATGCATTGAGTAGTTTACTGGATCTTTTACCTGATGAGTGGTTGTACTCACCCTTTCGGAGACCAAAATTTCAAGTTAGAAAGATGCCGCTCCCTACCATCACGCGGGGCACCTTCTATGGCCTCCCATCTGATGTGGAGGTAGAGTGTATGAAGATCGACTGCGTTACCATCCCTGGTCTGACGTTTGTGCGAGTTTGAGTGCTGGTCATGTATGATGTGGGCTTGGCTGGGGGCCCGGTCATTCAGGAGTTTCTATCGGTTCATGTTCGCCGAGATGGAGTGTTTAGGGGGATGTTGCCGCCACCACCACCCGACGCGCCAGGATGGGTGTGATGGCCGCGTGAGGGTAGAGAGCTGATGTTTCTTTTTGGGAGCAGCCGACACTGATAGATGGAGGATGACACGTGATCGAATATAGGGGTCAAGATATCTTTTAGGTTGTAGCCAAGTGGTAGTTAAAAATCTTGGCTTTTCTTTTTGGTTGTACCGACCCAAAAATCCATCATAAAAATATGTAAATAAAAGTGGCTCGGCTTTATCTTTTCCTATGGTGCTTAGTGGTGTGCATTGTATCATGATAGTTGGAGGGAGAGATGAGGATATTTCAATTATGCTTCCGCTAATAAGTTGCGCTGGGACCATTTAAAAAAAAATGCCTATGAACTGCAATGCTTCTACTAAGAGATGTAACTAGCATTCATTAGGTATAGCAACAGGTACCTGTGGCGACCTTAGGTGTTTTGGGGTGCCACAGCCGCCCTTTTTGGTATCAAAGCAATGGTTATAGATTGGAGTGATAAGGAGCCTCACTTGGAAACTGAGGAACATGATGACAATGCACACCATAGGATATAAAACGGAATAATTGATTAACTTTGAATAACGGGTGATGAGTATTCACTCGTAGATCCCTAGTAGTCTATTTTGAGTTGTCTTTAGGTACCAGTAACATGTATATGTTACTTATGTAGTAGTAGTAGTTGCTTTGAATGGAGACAATGAGTCTCAGATTATTCTTGAGGCAATGCTTGGAAATTTGCAGGAAAGTCATGGTGCGAGCTGGAAGTGCTCATCCATCGAGGGCTGAAGCCTCTGCCGGAAGGGCTGAAGCCCGAATGGAAGACATCCTACAAGCATTGGCCAATATTGGAAATCTGATGGAAAGACAAGCGCAGCAACAACCTGGAGAAGAACACCGTACTCAAGGACTGGTGGAATAGTTTTTGAAGCTGAAGCCACCTAAGTTCAGTGGAATGGGAAGTCTTGAGGAGGCGGAACATTGGATTGATGGAATGGAACAAATTTTCAGGTTGTTGGACTGCAATGATGCTGAGAAAATAACTTTGGCAGAGTACCAGCTGGAGGGAAATGCAAAGTTTTGGTGGAGAGCTTTGAGGGACACAATCTTCCCACCAGGTACTGATGTTAACTGGGAAGAGTTTGTGAGAGTTTTCAACAGAAAACATTTTTCTGACTGTGCTAAGGATAAGAAAATTACAAAATTTGTTCAACTAGAACAAAAGGAGCTGACAGTAGACCAGTATGAGGCAAGATTTTCTGAACTGTCAAGATATGCTCCTAGACTAATTGAGGATCAAGAAGAGAAAGCTAAGAGGTTTCTGAAAGGGTTGAGGACTGATATCAGGAAACAACTGGTGCCTTCGAATATAAGAGATTATAATGAGATCTATGAAAGGGCATAGTTGGTGGAGCAGGAGCTGGTAAGGGATTATTCGGAGAATAAGAGACCATTGTCTTTTGGTGATGTGAGACGAGGTAAAAGACCCTATACAGGTCAAGGTTAGACTTGGGAGTCTAAGAAGAAGGGCAATTTGGGAACTTTGGAAAGGGCAAGGGTAGCCTGAATTTAGAAAGGGCACCTTATCGAAATGAAGAGTGTCGAAGGTGTGATGGCGACATGGCCGGGACCTTGCAATGGGCAACTGAGATGTTATGGTTGTGGATAGACAGGTCTTCTTAAGAGAAACTGCCCACAAGAAAGGTCGTAAGTGAGTATTGGTTCGGTGTGACAGCCACAGCAAAGTGTTACTAGACCAAACTTACCAAGGAATCCTCAGAGGCCACTAGCACAAGGAAGGGTGTATGTGATCACCCAAGAGGAAGTGGAAGCTTCCAAAAATGTTATCTCAGGTACGATCCTTATAAATGATAAAAAGGCATATGCATTGTTTGATACGGGTGCTAAGCATTCATTTGTATCTGAAAGATATAGACAGTTCAATAAGATAGAAACTACGCCTCTTGAGACGCCTCTTTGTGTTTCTACACCTTTAAAAGATATGTTATTGTCTACACTGGTGTGTGGAAATTGTAAGATAACAATAGGAGGAAAGGATATGGAAATAGACTTAGTCGTAATGGCCATATATGATTTTGATGTTATCATAAGAATGGATTGGCTTCATAAGTATCTGGCCAAGATGGATTGTTATAGGAAAGTGATCCAATTTACCTTACCTGATCAGTCTAGTTGTGAATTTTTGGAAGGTTAGACCCACCTACCCGTAGCACTTATTTCAACAATAGAAGCCTGTGCGTTACTTGACAAAGGATGTCAAGGGTACCTGGCCATGGTTAGAGATTATACTAAGGAAGAGCCTAAGCTTGATGAAATTCGGGTAGTTAATGAATTTCAAGATGCATTTCCTGAGGAATTGCCTGGAATATCGCCAAAACGAGAAATTGAGTTTGAAATTGAATTAATGCCTGGAACAAGACCTATATCAAAAGCCCCATATAGGATGGCCTTAGTCGAGTTGAAGGAATTGAAAGTGCAACTACAGGAGTTGCTTGACAAATGATTCATTAGGCCAAGTGCTTCACCTTGGGGTGCACCGGTCTTGTTTGTGAAAAAGAAAGATGGATCGATGCGCTTGTGCATTGATTATAGGCAATTGAATCAAGTAACCATTAAAAATAAATATCCTTTGCCTAGAATTGATGATCTTTTTGACCAACTCTAGGGAAGTTCGGTCTTCTCTAAGATTGACTTAAGGTCGGGATACCATCAGCTAAGAATTAAGAAAGAAGACATCCCTAAGACTGCGTTTAGGACTCGTTATGGACACTACGAGTTCCTTGTTATGCCGTTTGGATTGACCAATGCATCAGCTGCATTTATGGATCTAATGAATAGGGTATTCAAGCCTTATTTAGACCAGTTTGTGATTGTTTTTATTGATGACATCCTGATATATCCAAGAGGACCTAAAGAGCATGAACAACACTTGAGGATAGTTTTGCAAACTCTGAGAGAGCATAAGTTGTATGCCAAATTTAGTAAGTGTAAATTTTGACTGGACCAGATAATATTTTTAGGGCACATGGTATCAGGAGGAGGAATTGCAGTGGACTCGGCAAAAGTTGAGATGGTAATAAATTGGCCGAGACCAACAACACCTACTAAAATACAGAGTTTCTTATGACTGGCTGGTTATTATAGAAGGTTTATTGAAGGATTTTCACGACTGGCAGGTCCTTTAACTAAATTGACTCGAAAGAACGTGAAATTTGAATGGAATGGGGAATGCGAGAGGAGTTTCAAGAGCTTAAAAGGAAATTGACCTCGGCTCCAATCCAGACTATACCAAATGGACTTGATGGTTATACAGTGTATAGTGATGCATCTCACAAAAGACTGTGATGTGTTTTGATGCAGCATGGCAAGGTCATAGCCTATGCATCTAGACAATTGAAACCCCATGAACTGAACTACCCAACGCATGATTTAGAATTAGCAGCTATAGTGTTCGCCTTGAAGATATGGAGGCACTATTTGTATGGGGAAAAGTTTGAGATTTATACGGACCATAAGAGTTTGAAATATCTATTCTCACAAAAGGAGTTGAACATGAGACAAAGGAGATGGATGGAATTGTTAAAGGATTTTGATTGTGAGATAAGATACCATCCAGGGAAGGCGAATAAGGTAGCGGATGCTCTTAGTCGTAAGTCGGCTATGGAGATGGCTAGTTTAAGAATGGCAAAATGGAGCTTGTTAAAGTTCCGTAACGGACTCAAAGTTTAAATTAAAAGTAGATTGTCTTACCGGTATGCTTAGTGCATTAAGGATTGAACCTGAAGTTATTCATAAAGTTAAAATCTTACAAGAGTCTGATCCGGAGATCATGAAAGTGAAAGATCCAGTGTCTTTAGGGAAAAGACCGGAATTTCAAATCTCTGAAGATGGAGTGGTAAGATGCTAGGGATGACTTTGTGTTCCCGACAATGAAGAATTAAAGAAGGAAATTCTGTTGGAGGCACATAAGAGTAATTATAGTATTCATCCGGGTAGTACAAAGATGTACAGGAACTTACGTCAGCAGTTTTGGTGGAACGGTATGAAAGCAAATACGACTAAGCACGTTTCTCAATGTTTGACGTGCCAACAAGTAAAAGCAGAACATTGTAAACCTGCGGGACTCTTGAGACCATTAGACATACTAGAATGGAAATGACAGCATATAACAATGGATTTTATACAAGGATTACCGAGGACGTCAAGTGGTCATGACTCTATCTAGGTTATAGTGAACCGTTTGACTAAGTTTGCTCATTTTCTAGCGGTTCGTATGGACTACCCAATGGACAAATATGCGGATATATATGTAAGTCAAGTGGTACGCTTACATGGTGTTCCAGTAACTATTACCTCAGATCGGGATTCGAGATTCACTTCGAACTTTTGGCAGAGTCTTCAAATTGCGTTAGGAACTAAACTTCAGTTTAGTACTGCTTTTCACCTTAAGACAGATGGACAAAAAAAAAGAGTAATCCAGACATTAGAGGATATGTTGAGGGCTTGTGTAATTGATTTCAAAGGAAATTGGGATGAAAGATTGCATTTGGTGGAGTTTGCTTATAAAAATAGTTTTCAAAAAAGTATAGGCATGGCTCCCTATGAAGCATTATATGGGAGGAGATGTAGGACTCATGTCTGTTGAGATGAAGTAGGTGAAAGGAAATTGACAGGACTGAAATGGTACAAGTTACCACCGAAGTTGTTGAAATTATCGAAAAGGCTTAAAAGCAGCTCGAGTAGGTAGAAAGACTACGCAGATAGGCGTAGAAGGCCTTTGGAGTTTAGTATAGGAGACCATGTATTCCTTAAGGTATCTCCAATGAAAGGAATATCTCGATTTGGAATGAAGGGTAAGTTAAGCCCTAGATTTGTCGGACCTTTTGAGATACTTGAAAGAATAGGGGATGTAGCTTATCGTTTGGCGCTGCCTCCTAAGTTGGGAAATTTGCATGATGTGTTTCATGTATCGATGCTGAGAAAGTACTAGCCGGATCCTAGTCACATACTCGATCATGAAGCCATTGAAGTGGATGAGAAAGTGAGGTACATTGAAGAGCCTGTGCAAGTACTGGATCGGAAGGAACAAATTCTTAGGACCAAGACAATTCCACTGGTTAAGGTATTATGGCGACATCATGATATGGAGGAAGCCACATGGGAAAGTGAAGATCGGATGAAGGAAAAGTACCCCTACTTGTTTCAAAAGGGCATGAGTGGTGTCTAATTTTGAGGATGAAATTCTCTAAGGAGGGGAGAATTGTGGCATCCCAAAAAATTCAAGGCAACCTCTAGATGTATTAAAGTCTATGATTAGGTAATGAAATTTGCCTTTGGGTTATGCCTTAGCTATTGACTTACTTTTAAGACCGAGTGTTATGTATCTTGTGTTCATGAGTTATTAAAATTAGTATTATTGGATAAGTTGATAAGAAGAATTTGTTCTTGGCTATGCACCTCATAGATTTGATCCCTATAGTTTAAATGTTACAAGTTTTATGGCCATATGAAATTGAGAATTTGAAATTTATAAAAGAGGGAATTAAGATGAATTGTTAAAAAGTAAAATTGGAATTTATTAAGGTTGAACTTTAGGCCCAAGGGTATTGGACCTAAAGTTGGCCAAATTGGCTTGGCCATGAAGCCCATGAAGGGGGTTGCCGTCGACCAAAAGGGGGGAGGAGCCGGCCCATCTTCAAGCCCATCATGCATGGGATTTACCAAGTGGCAAAAGGAGAGCTTCACCCATTGGCCACTTTGGGTGGCTCCTAATGATTGCAAATGATGGAATAAAAAGAAAAGGAAATAGACAGAGAGAGAGAGAGAGAGAGTGACCGGTTTTGAGAGAGGGAGAGAGAGAGCTGTCGAGAGAGTGAGGGAACCGAGAGTGAGGAGGAAGAGGCCGCGCAAAGGAGGAAGCCACTTGTCCGTCGCCCGCAGCCGCCCGTGCGTTCGTTGTTTGCCGCCGTCGTGCTCGCCATAGCTCGGTTTGGAGGCAAGTTAGATCCATTAATCTGCTCTTGCATGTTATGTCTAGGAAGTACTAGTGAAAGGTGATGAATTTCGGATGCCTAGGGTGTGAAAACCGAAGTGGTAAGGGTGTTGTGTTGAAATAGCAATCTATTTTCGAGTAAACAGCCTGATCCAGAATGTTGTAGAGGCTTGCATGCGAGGTTGGAGTCGGATTTTGGTTTCGACTTCTTCACAAAAGTTGTAGAAAACATCTTATAGTATAACCTACTAAAATTTGAGACAAAATGACGGATTTTTTATGGGTGAAACCCTCCTTCTACGAAGATACTAGATCTAAAACTGCTTTGTTGACCTCTTGGTGATTTTGTGTGTTGCATGTAACTTTTTACTGCGAATTTCACTTTTACCTCTTCACAAAAGTTGTAGAGAACATTTTGAAAAATTACATACTCAAAGTTGAGGTAAAAATAACAATTTTAGCCTAGTGAAACGTTTTGGAACCTTTGAAAACGATAAAAGATCTGGAAATGATTGTACTGAATAAACTTCGTGCACTATAGAGTGAATTTCATTTGAGAATCTCACCTGGATTCCTTAATGAAAGTTGTAGTGGACCTCTTGAGGCAAAACGTGTCAAAAATTCAGAGGAAACGAAGGAAGATAAGTTGGTGAAATCTTGATTTTTCGGAGACGGCTAAACCTGGAATGTTCGGTACTAGGAACAGGGACTTCGACCGTCCATAGTTAATTATCTAGGACGAATCTGGCCTTCATGTCTGCATGAAAAATCTACCTTAGGGTCTTGAATATCATCTGGTAAAATTTCATAATTTTTGGAGGTCATTCGGGTATTTAAGTTAAAATATTTCAAGAACCGCGCAATCTGATGTGTCCGAATTTTGCAAGCTGTAATGTGTGAGCTATATCTTTTTGTGTGAAGTTCTTTTGGGCATGTGTTCTTCATGGAGCTGCTGCCTTTATGTCTTGGATAACACATGTTCAGATTTCATAATTTTTTAAGATCATGTGGGTATTTAATTAATATGTTTTCTGAAATTGTGCAAGCTGGATTTTGGTAGATTTCAAAAGTCATGATGTATGGATTATTCTAAGTTGTATGGACCTCATGGATTATGTTGTCATAAGTGATTGGATCTTGCTGCACATGTGATGATATTTGGAACTACATATAAGAATCAAAATGCTGAAAATGATCTTGTTGCCATCATATCATATGCCATGTTGAAATTGAGCCATAAATGTGAATGTGAACTATGATAAATGAGAATGCCGTCGGAGGTGTGAGCCGACGATGCCCCGGGAGTGTCGGGATGCCCAGCTAGGGAGTGTAAATGCCGGATGCCCGGAGGGTGTGTGCCGGATGTCCTCGGGAGTTTCGAGATGCCCGGGATGTGGGGGTGCCGAAAGCCCGGAGGTGTGAACCGGGGATGCCTCGTGATGCCGGTTGGGTACGAGAATGTGCCGGATCGGAGGTGTGTGTGCGGAGGTTCCTTGCGATGCCAAGTTGGATGCGAGTGATAAATGTGGGATGCAAATACTGGTCCCAGGAAAGAGAAATGTGGCGGCCCAAATTGAAAGAATAAAAATTTGGAAATTGGAATTTAATCATGCATGGTATGGTAACATGTATGCATGAATGCTTGATGATGAGTGCATGGATGTATATGCACCTATGGCATGATGGTTTATGCATGAATGCTTGATGATGAGTGCATGGATGTATATGCATATATGGTATGATGACATGTGCGGGACTGCAAGGTAACTAATGCTTAGATGCATGAATGATATGAACCATGCTATGATGTCTTGATTGTTTTGTGTGATGCATTGAGTAGTTTGCTGGATCTTTTACCCGTTGAGTGGTTGTACTCACCCCTTCGGGGACCAACATTTCAGATTAGAAAGATGCCGCTCCCTACCGTCATGCGGGCACCTTCTATGGCCTCCCATCTGATGTGGAGGTAGAGTGTACGGAGATCGACTGCGTTACCATCCCTGGTCTGACGTTTGTGCAAGTGCTAGTGCTGGTCACGTACAATGTGGGCCTGGCTGAGGGCCCAGTCATCCTGGAGTTTCTGTCGGTTTATATTCGCTGAGATGGAGTGTTTAGTGGGATGTTGCCGCCACCACCGCCTGACGTGCCAGGATGGGTGTGATGACCGCGTGAGGGGTACAGAGCTGATGTTTCTTTTTGGAAATAGTCGACACTGATAGATAGAGGATGACATGTGATCAAATGTAGGGGTCGAGATATCTTTTGGGTTGTAGCCGAGTGGTGGTTAAAATCTTGTCTTTTCTTTTTGGTTGTACCGACCCAAAAATCCATCATGAAAACATGTAAATAAAAGTGGCTCGGCTTTATCTTTTCCTATGATGCTTAGTGGTGTGCATTGTATCATGATAGTTGGAGGGAGAGATTATGATATTTCAATTATGCTTTCGCTAATAAGTTGCGCTGGGACCGTTTTAAAAAAAAAAATGCCTATGAACTGAAATGCTTCTACTAAGAGATGTAACTAGCACTCATTAGGTATAGCGACAGGTACTTGTGGCAACCTTAGGTGTTTCGGGGTGCCACAGGCAAGCCTCACCAATGGCCTGTAGGGGCAAGCTTCCGCAAAGGCAAATGACGTCTGTCACGTCCCAAACCTCGAGCGTGCATACATTCCTCGGTGGTCAATCAAATTGCGACCTTCCCAGGACGCGTTGCCGACCCATTCATTTTATTGCACAAGTGGAGGTGAATTAAACAATCTCTAGACAACAAACAAACAAACATGGGATAAAAAAACAGGATAATCAATTTAAACAAAACATATTTTATAAACAAATAAGGTCATATACAAAAGGGTCTAACTCAAAAAGGAGCTATTGAGCTATTTAAACTCTGGGCTGTACAGCCATGGGCTCTGGGTCCACCATGACACTGTTAGGAGTGTTGAGATCCATCGGGTGACCTACTTCCCACTCCCCGATCCCAACGGGAGGCCCGTCGAAACCTTGAACGGGACCCTCCCGATCCCCTTGAGGAAAGCCAATGAACCATGCTTTGAATCGGTGAGGCACCAATTGAGGTAGGCCCTCATCGACCCATAGCACGGACTCAACTAGCTCTTGGGTCAGGGTGGTCCCGAGAATAGGGAAGAAGGTGTGCTCAAAATCCATCACCTACATAACCCCATATCAAACCTGTTGTACTTCCATCTAGGGACCTGAAAATTGTAAGTCACGACAGAGTGAGACAATGTCTCAGTGAGTCTACACCCTAAACCCCGATTAGGAAGGTAATACACCTAGAGGCATCCAATTCACACATCATATAAGATTTACCTCGCCTTAGCCCCTTCTTGCATATTAGTACAACTCATATAACATATGCTTAATGTAATTGCACTCAACAATTGGAACAGTTCAATTCATATCTCAATCAATCACAGGGATACCGATTATAAGGTCAAATCATTATGACACGTTTCATTTCATGCCACACAATTCCGTTCGATAATTAGGCGCGGTTATATCAATCATCCACGCGTGTCCCAATTCTTAAGACCCATTGGTCAATTCCAACTCAACAGTCGGCAGTCCTCTGGCATAGCCGGCGTCTAACCCCATCGAGCACGGCAATGTCTACCTCTAGACGTCATTCCTAATGGAGTATCGGTCTGGCCTCTACCGTGATCCGACATCCATTGATGTGGGGCATTCCATATAGGAGCATTGCCCACCCGACCTTCATTGGGTGACGGGTTCTCATAGTGATCACATGCATATCCAATCCCAGCTAAGGACATCGTGGTTTGCACTCAAATGTCTCAATTTAAATAATATACTTGACCTATTTTTCTTCATATTAAAAACATCCGGTAAAATAATTGTGCGTGGGCACACGGTCAGATTGACCCATAAATTATGATATCATCTATTTTAAAAATCCCACAATTTTATATACATAAAAAGATTTTTGGTGTCAAAACCGATACTCGTTTTTTTTTTTAAAATAAATACCAAAGTTGCATTTTTTTGAAGTAATAAATCAAAATTATCAATCAGCATCCAATTGCATAATTTAGCACTCAATTGCACAAACCAACTACACCACGACAATCAGCATGAAATTCTGACGACTGGCTATCCCGGTAAATTTCCACTAATTAATAAATGATTAAATAAATTTAATTTAATTAAATAAATTACAAAATAATTAAATTAAACTACTAAATTAAATGTACATAACCTAACCAGGCTAATCTAGTTTAACTAACTAAACTAATTAAGCTAAACTAACTACATTAATCTAAATAACCTAACTAAATAATCTAACCACCTAGTCTCGGTAACTAATTTATTCTAACTAATCTAGTTATAAGAACTAACCCTCACTAATCCCTCATTAACTCACTAATCCACCTTAAGCATAATTAACCTCATAATTAAGGTTTAGAATGTAAACTCACTAGATTAGCGAATAAATCGGTTCACAGCGACGACGACGCAACGACGACCACAACTCGAGTCTACGGCAACACCCAAGGAGACTTGGAAAGGGCTGAAAACCAGCCAACAAGTCTCAACCCAAGCTGAGATTTGTTGTTGAGTTGAGCTGGACCGAGGGCTTGTGCAAGGAGAGGAGGGTGGTGGACGGCGACCTGGTCGAGCTGAGCTGCTGCTGGTAGCTGAAATGGCTTAGGTAGATGGTAGGGGCAACTGGAGGTTGTGACAAGAACTAGGGAGCTGGATGGCGGGCACACAGCTAGCGGACTGGATTTGCGATAGCTCAGCTTGGACAAGGATGGGCTCGTGGGTGACCGGTGGACATGCAGGCTGCTCAAGCGGACTGTGTGAGGCCTGGTGGTGGTTGGCTAGGCTTGCAGGGGTGGTGGCTAGTTGCTTTCTTTGGAAATGAAGGTTGAGAGAGATCGAAATGAAGAAGAAGCTAAGGAAGAAGAAGATAGGGCTACTGCTGGGAAGGTGGGGACAATGAGTCCTCAAAGTCCACCCAAAATATCCTAAACACTTGAGTAGAAGCTCCTAAAGTTTTTAGTCTTGATCCAGTAGCCATTTCCCCTTCAAATCTTCTCCAACAAGCCATGGTTGATGCCCAAATGTTGCAACCCCCATAGCTCTATGAATTTCATGTCTTTCCCTCATAAATCCACTCAAATTCACACCAATTAACTCCAATTTGGTGACCATAAACGCAAAGGGGACAGCCCAAACAAATTTACACCATTTTCCCTCACTTTACTTCACTTTGGTAGGCCAAAAATCCACTCAAAGAGGCCCATTCGAATTCTTGATCCAATTTTGCCGAATTTTGATTTTTCGCCGAAAATCCGGGCTCGTCGAAAATTCTTCAAAGGATGAGTTAACATCTTAAAAATAAAATTGTGACACGCCAGAACTTTTGATTCTTGAAACCGGGTTTAATTTCGTGGTTAATTTCGATCGAACACAATTTTAGCGTGACCTAACCTACCGGGTAGCTTTTAACATTTTTTAGCGCATTTGACTTGTGGTCGATTATTTTCAATCCACATTGTGCATTTTCGACACATTAGCGACTCTTGATTGTCATAAAAATCTCAAGGTTTCAACTATGGGCATAGGGTACAAAATCGACTGAAAAATTGGTTTAGTGCCATTCGACATGAATTTTGCAATAAGGTGAAATCACCCAACAACTTAATTACATGCTTATGTCGAATCGACCTATCTCCGGTCTCTAATCGATTTTAACGGTGCCGTATTGACCTATCTTCGTCTCTAATCGGTTTGCATTTATATCCCTTAACGGCTTCACCAGATAGATTAGTTATCTCGTGAGTGATCAACTCAAAGAAAAATTCCATAAGCGTGTTGATGAAAAGCCCAATTCATATTATCGGGATAGGGTCGAAAAAATCAGGATGTCACAACTCTTCCCCTCTTATAAAAATCTCATTCTCTAAATTTAAACTATTACAAATCTTATTTAAAAAGGTGGGGGTATTGTGTCTCTCCGAGTCTTCACTTTCCCAGGTTACTCCTTCCGTCCCGTGGTGTTGCTAGACCACTTTGACTAATGAGATCATCTTGTTATGAAGCACTTGTTCTTTCGATCCATAATCTGAATTGATCTCTCCACGTACAACACTCTATCGTCCACGTCTAATTCTTCAAAATTTAGCATGTGGGTCAGGTTAGACTTATACTTTCTTAACATTGACATGTAGAAGACGTCATGCACTTGTGCCAGTCTCAGCGGCAATGCAAGACGATACGCCAAAGTCCCTATTCTCTCCAAAATCTTAAAGGAACCAACATACCTTGGACTCAGCTTCCCTTTCTTATTGAAGTGTGAAGTACCCCTTCTTTGGTGACATCTTAAGGAAGACGTGTTCTCCAACTTGGAATTCTAATTGTCTTCAATGTTTATTTATATAACTTTTCTAACAACTCTAAGTAGTCTTGAGTCCTTCTCGGATAATTGTGACTGCATCCACTGACTGTTGAACTAACTCTGGGCCAATAATCTTCCATTCTCCGACTTCATCCCAACAAACTAGAGTTTTGCACTCTCTGCCATACAATGCTTCAAATGGTGCCATCTAAATACTCTGTTGATAACTGTTGTTGTATGCAACTCAACTAGATGAAGCTATTCCTCCCAGCTTCCTTTAAAGTTCAACACATAAGCTTGCAGCATGTCCTCGAGGGTTTGAATCATCCTCTCAGATTGGCCATCCGTCTGAGGATGATATGCCGCATTGTACTGCAGTCTTGTTCCCAAGGTAGTCTGTAACTTTTCAAAAGGCTGCTGCAAACTTCAGGTCTTGATCCGACGTAATTGTTACTAGCACTCCATGAAGTCAAACTATCTGACGCATGTACAACTCTGCATACCTATCCAAGGCAAAGTCTTTTCATATGGCGATAAAGTAAGCAAACTTCATCAACCTGTCAACCACAACCCATATGGAATCATTACCTCGCTGACTCCTTGGTAAGCCCATCACAAAGTTCATTGTGATGTGTTCCCATTTCCACTCGGGAATCTCAAGAGGTTGCAACAATCCTCCCAGCTTACGGTGCTGTGCTTTCACTTGCTGACATGTCAGACACTTGGCGACATGCTTGGCGATATCTGCCTTTATACCGATCCACCAATAGTGTTGACGCAGATTCTGATACATCTTCGTAATGCCTGGATAAATGCTGTAACTACTACGATGAGCTTATGAAAAAACCTCCTCTCTAAGCTCCGCATTATCAGGTACACACAATCATCCATGAAACCTTAGTGTTCTGTCTTCATAAATTTGGAAATCAGTCTTTCTCTTTTCTGCATCCTCTTGCAGAATCTTCTAGATCTCCGAATCTGTCATCTGTAGTGTCTTAATTCCGATATGTACTGGTTCAATTCGAGGGTAGCTATAAGATTTGAAAGGTGGCCAACCTCAAATTTGAAAACTGAATCTCAGGCTCCTTCGACTAAGATCCACTTATGAATCACCATCTGCGCAATCGAAGACTTTCGACTCAATGCATCTGTGACCTTGTTAGCTTTTTCAGGATGATGCATAATGTCGCAATAGTAGTCCTTAAAGTTCCATCCAATGACATTGTCTCATATTCAACTCCTTCCGAGAGAAAAAAAATACTTGAGACTCGATGGTCAGTGAAAATCTGGAATCTTTCTTCACATAAGTAATGTCTCTAGATCTTCAGAGCAAATATAATCGCTGCGAGTTCTAAGTCATGTGTTGGGTAATTAAGCTCATCAGGTCTCAACTGACGGGACGCATATTGTCGCATCCCAAAATTCATGGCAATCTCTAGAAGCATTAAAGTCTATGAATAGGTGATGGCAGTACCATCAAGTTATATTGTAGCCATTTGATCCAGAATTTGCAATGAGATTTATGGTCAAGCTTTTAATGGATAATTATTTGATAGGAAAGAAAATTGTATCATTGGCCATGTGTTTAATAAATTGAAATTTATGGATTTGTGATTACAAGTTTATGGCCATATGAATTTATAATTTGATATTTATAAGAGAGAATTAAGGTAAATTACTAAGAGTAAACATGGACTCAATTAAGAAAATTTTGGGCCATTTAAGTTTGGACTTTAGGCCCAAGAGTGTTGAGCCTAAAGTAGGCCAAAAGGCCGGCCCATGAAGCCCCATTGGGCCGTCGACCAAGCTGGCCCCAAGCCCAGCCGGATGAAGCCCTCTTGCATGGGAAAATGCCAAGTGTCCCTTCCTAGTAGCCAAGTGTAGCAAGCCATGCATAATCAAATGATGGCTAATGATGATGGGAAGGAAATTAGAGGGAAAGAAGGGGGCGGATTAAGCGAGGAAAGGGAGAGAAAGAGAGGGAGTCGTTTGAGAGAGAGAGGAGAGAAAGAGAGAAAGGAGAGGAAGAAAGGAAGAGAGAAATGGGATACCGTGCGTGCGAGAGAGAAGAGGGAGGTCCGTTCGCTGATCGTCCGCCTAGCTTGTCGCCGTTCGTTCGCCGCCTTGCCAGGCTGTTTGTCGCTGTTTTGTGCTTAAATTCGAGGCAAGTAGAGTCCTAAAACCTACCCTTTTCTTGCTGTGATGTGTGTGTAGAAAATGGTGAATTTTGGTTGTGGTGGAAGTGATGAAATTTCGGAGCTTTGGGGAGAGATTTGTTGACCTAGCATGCTGTTTCTGGAAAAATCAGTCCGACCCTTCACGAGTTTGTGAGATGCATGCGACTTTTTAGTTGGAATATTGCTTTGATTTCTTCATGAAAGTTGTATAAAACACCTTGAGAGATAACATACTAAAATTTGAGACAAAACGGACAAGGATTGCCTGGTGAAACGATTTTCCTTTGGAGATATTAGATCTGGAATTTGTTGTGCTGACCTTTAGTGATTTCGTGGACTGTAAAGTAGCTTTCTTGTGAAAATCTCACTTTGAGTTCTTAATGAAAGTTGTAGTTTACTTCTTGAGGTAAAAAATATAAAAAATTAAGAGGAAATGAACAAAAATAGGACGGTTAAATCATTGTCTTTTGAAGAAACTGGATCTGGGAAAATGCTACTTCAACCTAGTATGATTCTGTGATTTTTATAAAATTATCCAGTTAAAATTTGATCGTGTGTTCTTAATGAAAGTTGTAGGTAATATTATAAAGTATAACATACTGAAAATTTAGAATGAACGGATATATGTAGGTTGGTAAAATGAGTTTCCTTTGAAAGAAGATAATCTGGAAAAAAGACACCGAGAACATGGGGAATTAATCATCTATATCTATTAATCTAGAACGATTTGAGTTTTTATTTTTTCATGAGATATCTACCTTTAGGACTTTTATATAACATATCAAAATTTCAGAATTTTGGAGTTCATTTGGATATTTAATTTAAATTACTTCCGAAACTGTGCATGCTTAAGTGTTAAAATTTTGAAGACTGTGATGCATGGACCGTACTGTTTTGTGTGAGATTCTTTTGGTATGGTGTTTTTCATGAGATGTCTGCCTTTAGGTCTCTTCTATAATGTGTCAAGTTTTCAGAATATATTTATACCATTCACTAATTTTCCTAGAGTTTTAACTCCTTGAAATCTTCCATGTGATGTAATGTTTTGAGTGGTTGATTTTGTTGCATATGTGGTGACATATGGCATGTTATATGACATTAAAAAGCTGGTTGAGACCCTGATATTGTTGTATCAAGTACCATGTTGAAATTGAAATACTTGTGTGAATATAAATTGAGATAATAACAAGACCGTTGGAGGTGTGAGCCAACGATGCCTCGGGAGTTTCGAGATGCCCGGAGTGTGTGTGCTGGATGTTCTCGGGAGTTTCGGGATGCCCGGAGGTGTGTGCCGGAAGCCTCGGAGGTGTGTGCCGGGGGGATACCTCGTGATGCTAGTTGGGGTACGAGATGCCCGGAGTGTGTGTGCTGGATGCCCGGAGGTGTGTGCCAGAGGTTCCTTGCGATGCTAGGTTGGATGTGAAAGATAAATTGTGGGATGCAAACATTGGTCTCATGGAAAGAAAAATGATATGAATCTTGGTGATATAAGTTTGGCATGCTTGATGATACATGTATAAGTGCATGATGGTATATGCACGTTGCATGATGATATGCATGGCTGTTCATATAAGTACAAATGTATGGTGATATATGCATGGCTGTTCATATAAGTACAAATGTATGGTGATATATGCATGGTTGCAAGGTAAGGTATGTTTGAATGCATGAATGATATGTGTTTTATTCATGATACCTTGATTGTTCTATTTGATGCACTGTGTAGTTTGGTGGATCTTTTCTGCTAAGTGGTTGTACTCACCCCTCTTGGGGATTAACATTTCAGATTAGAAAGATACCTCTTTCACTAATTGTGTGTGGTACCTTCTATGGCATACCTACTGATGTCAAGGTGGAGTGCACCGAGCATTCCTATATTAGTATACTTGGTCTGGAGTATGTCCGAGTTCGAGTATTGGTGATGTACTACGTGGGTTCAGCTGATGGCCCTATCAGCCAAGAGTTTTTGTCCGTTCACGTTTGACGCAATGGGGTGATGCTAGGGATGTTATTGTTGCCATCGTCCGATGCACCAGGTTGGGTGTGATGGCATGTAGGACTTGTGCGAGGTGACACTTTCTTTTTGGGGATAGTTGACACTTGTCGATGGAGGGATGTACATGTTTCATATAGGGTCGAGTTTTCTTTTGGTATAGCCAAGTATAGTTAAAAATCTTGGCCTTTTTTGTATAGACCCAAAATGTCCATCATGAAAATATAAATAAAGGTGAATCAGCTTTATCTTTTCTTTGGTGCGTAGTGGTGTGCATTGAATTATTGTTATTGGAGGGAGAGATGGTGAGACTTGTTTATGCTTTCACTGATGAACTGCATTGGGACCTTTAAAAAAAATGGTAAGAAATTCCATTGATCAACCCCTATGAACTGTGGTTTCATTTTAATCATAAAAGTCATTAGACTGGCATGTAATAGGATGAGTGGCAAGTAATTTGTGGCAACCCTAATGGATAGGGGGCCGTTGAGGGTTGCCACACATATGCAACAATCATACCATGTTGCATGAACTTGCAACCTAGTCCTCTAAACGATGCATCACTATAGATCCCGTATTCTCTAGGACTTGACGAAATTATCAGCACTTGTGTGGTAGTCAGCTTTCGCTTAAGCTCTTGGAAACTACACTCGTACTTATCTGTCCATACAAACTTCTCTTCCTTCTTCAGCAATCTAGTCATTGGCATGGTTATTGCTGAAAATCCTTCCATGAATCATTTGTAATAACTACCAAACCCAAGAAACTTCTTATCTTTGTCATTGTCGTCAATCTTGGCTAGTTGATAACTGCTTCAATCTTGGTCGGGTCCACAGAAATCCCTTCACCTAAAATCACGTGACTTAAGAAAGCCACATGAGTCTACCAAAACTCACACTTACTAAACTTGGCATACAATCCATGATTTTGCAGAGTCTGAAGCACTATCCTCAATTGTTTTTCGTGCTCCTCAGGACTTCTCAAGTACACCAAGATGTTGTCGATTAATACTATGACGAACTGGTCCAAATACTCCTTGAATACACGATTCATTAAGTCCATGAAAGTAGCTAGGGCATTAGTCAAACCAAACGGTATTATAGTGAACTCATAATGATCGTAACACGTACGAAACACCATCTTTGGTATGTCTTCCTTTCTGATCTTCAACTGATGGCATCCTATCCTCAAGTCGATTTAGAAAATATTGACACTCCTTGCAACTGGTCAAACAAGTCATCAATCCTTGGTAGCAGGTACTTGTTCTTGATCGTTACCTGGTTGAGTTGCTGATAGTTGATGCAAAGACATAATGAACCATCCTTCTTCTTCACGAACAAGAGTGGTGCTTCCTAAGGTGATGCACTGGGACGTATCAATCCCTTATCTAACAACTCTTGCATCTGTACCTTTAGTTTCTTTAATTCTGACAACGCCATATGGTAAGGAGCCTTAGAGATTGGCTCCTTCCTGGGGCCAACTTAATCTCCCTCTCTGGGGGCAAACAAGGTAATTCCTTCGGAAACACATCGACAAACTCCCGTACCACTATAATGTCTTCCATCTTCGGCTCTTCAACTGTCGTATCCACGACATTCACCAAGTAACCTTGGCAACCCCCGTCTAACAAACGGGTTGCCTCAAGCGATGAGATTAAGGTTATTGAGGGTCCTCCTCGACACCCAATAAACTCGAAACTTTCACCCGCTAATGGGTTAAACTGAATTGCTTTATGATCACAATCTACTATAGCTCGTTTCTTGATGAGTCATTCCATGCCAATAAATGAATGTGTAGCTCTAGGATCATATCAAAATCATATATGGCTAGGACAATCAAATCTATCATTTCCTCTCGCTCACCAATGACCAATTTGCAACTAGGACAACCTACTATAGATAACACTTTATCCTTTAACGGGGTAGATATGTTGACAACTAACCCCAACAATTCAGGAATCAACCCTACCAATTAATGTACTGCTCAACAATAAAGGAATGTGTAGCTCCAGGATCAAATAAAGCACAAGCAGCGTAGTTGTTCAGCGAGACCATACTTGTGACCAAGTTAGGTGGGTCCTCTACCTATCATCGGGTGACGGCGTACACCCTTCCCTGTGCTGAAGGTTGGTTCAAACCACCCTACGATATATTCTATGGCACATACCCTCTATTTTGACCCATCGGCACGGTAGTGGTGGTACCTACTGTGGTCCCATCTGCTGTGTAGACAGTTTCTGGCCAAGTGACCCTACTAGCCACATCCATAACAAGCACCCATCCTTAAATGGCACGGGGCGGACCCATGTTGTCTTCCATAAAAATGACATCCTCCATTCTAATTTGGCATTGACTTTCCAATTCCACCTCTCCTATTAGGTGGAATAGGATACCTTCCTCCGGTCATTGGTTTCTTCCCAAATCAATTTCCATCCTTGTTTGATCCAAACCACAACCCAGATGTGGCATCTTGTTCGTTCAAGTTCCTCTCTATCAACTGGGCCTATCCACATAGTTCATTGTAATCTTTTAGATCGAATGGCACCGGTGGATCTTTCAACTATGGTCGGAGGCCATCCTTGAACCTCCTCGCTTTGTCCTCGAGATCCTCGATCAATCTTGGCGCATATTAGGATAACTCGGTGAATTTCGCCTCGTACTGGTCCACATATATCAAACCTTGACGAAGGCGTTGAAATTTTGCCATCTTATGTTCCCTAGCACAACTAGAGAAATATTTCCCATTGAAAGCTTCAACGAAGGCGTTCCACACCGGAATTAAGCCTTCTAGAAATACACTTCCTCTGGTGGCCTTCCACTAGGTACTTGCATTTTCCTGCATTTGATAGACTACAAGGACCACTTTCTCTTCCTCCGAGCACCTCAGCAGTGTAAAGGCTTTCTTTAACTCTTGGATCCAAAGGGTTGCAGCCTCGAGATCACCTTCTCCTGTGAACCTTGGTGGGTTCAACTTTAGAAATTTCTCTAAAAGCTTATGCATCGGTCGGTCGGTAGTCACATTCCCAGGTGGAACCTCAGCAAGTGCGGCAGCGGCGGCATCAGCGGCGGCATTGGTGGCAGCAGTGGTGATGGCTTGATTCTGGGCCTACTGCCCTACCACATTTCCCAACGTCTCAAGTACTTCCATGATCCCATCAATTCTAGGATCACCAAGTGCTGCTACACCAGCACTGACTTGCGGCTGTGCTATCCTACTAGCGCGTTGGCCTAAACTAGTGCTCTTCCTCGGGTATTGACCCTTGTTGGCATCCTACCCCGAGTGATAAACGTCATTGACCTCTTCCTAGGAGTTCTCTGCTCTTGGTCACTCATGATGTAGACTCTCTACAGAACCAGCATTCCAATTCCACATGGAATTAGAAATTGAGTGACCCACAAAACAATCTACCAATAAACTATCAATCACATTCATCATCATAAAAAAAAAGCCATTTCCTACTAACTATCCCAAGACTCATTGCACCTCATCACTCCAAACACTGACCAGCTTTGATACCACTTCGGACGGGAATGTCACCTCTCAAACCTCAAGCATGCAAACATCCCTCAGTGGTTGATCAAATTGCAATGTTCCCAAGACGAGTCGCTAACCTATTCATTTTATTGTATAGGCAGAAGCGAATTAAACAATCTTCAAACAACAAACAAATAAATATGTGATAGAAAAGCAGGACAATCAATTTAAACAAAAATATTTTATAAACAAACCAAGTCATATACAAAAGGGTCTAACTCAAAAAGAAGCTATTAGCCTATCTAAACTCCAAGCTCTACAACCATGGGCTTCGGGTCCACCACGACACTATCAGGAGTGTCGAGATCCATCGGGTGACCTACTTCCCACTCCCGATCTAATGGGAGGTCCGTCAAAACCCTAAAGGGGACCCTCCCGATCCCCTTGAGAAAAGCCAATGAACCATGCTATGAATCGGTGGGGCACCAATTGAGGTAGACCCTCATGGACTTATACCACGGACTCACCTAGCTCAAGGGTCATGGTGGTCCCGGGAATAGGGAAGAAGGTGTGCTCAAAATCCATCACCTACGAACCCCGTATCAAACCTATCGTACCTCCATCTAGGGACTTGAAAATTGTAAGCCACGATGGGATGCAACAATGTTGAGTGAGTCTACACCCTAAACCTCGATTAGGAAGGTAATACACTTAGAGGCAGTCTATACACACATCATATAAGACTTACCTCGCCTCAACCCTTTCTTGCACGTTAGTACAACTTGTATAACATACGCATATAGTAATTGCACTCAACAATTGAAACACTTCAATTCATATCTCAATCAATCACAAGGGTCCTGATTATAAGGCAAATTTTATGACACATCCCATTCTGTGCCACACAATTTCGTCCCATAATCAGGTGTGGTTATATCAATCATCCACACGTGTCCCAATTCTTAAGACCCATCGGTTAATTCCAACTCAACAGTCGGCAGTCCTTCGGCATAGCGAGGCATCATCTTGCCCCATCGAGTACGGCAACATCTACCTCTAGACGGCATTCTTGAAGGAGCATCGGTCTGGCTTCTACCGCGATCCGGCATCCATTTTATGTGGGGCATTCCATATAGGAGCATCGCCCACCCGACCTTCATCGGGTGACAGGTTCTCATAATAATCACATGCACATCTAATCTCGGCCGAGGACATCGTGCTTTGCACTCAAATGCCTCAATTTAAATGATGTACTTGGCATATTTTTTTCATATTAAAAACACTCGGTAAATTAATTGTGCATAGGCACATGGTCAGATCAACCTATAAATTGTGATATCCTCACTTTTAAAAATCCCACGATTTTATATAGTACCTAAAAATATTTTTTATGTCAAAACCCGATACTCGGTTTTTTATAAATAAATACCAAAATTGCATATTTTTGAAGTAATAAATCAAAATTATCAATCAGCATCAAATTGCATAATTTGGCACTCAATTACACAAACCAACTACACTATGACAATCAACACGAAATTCTGATGACCGGCTATCCCACAGTATAATTTTCGCTAATTAATAATAATTAAATAAATTACATTTAATTAAATAAATTGTAAAATAATTAAATTAAACTACTAAATTAAATGTACATAACCTAACCGGGTTAATCTAGTTTAACTAACTAAACCAATTAAGCTAAACTAACTACATTAATCTAAATAACCTAACTAAATGATCTAACCACCTAGTTTGGGTAACTAATTTATTCTAACTAATCTAGTTATAAGAACTAACCCTCACTAATCCCTCATTAACTCACTAATCCACCTTAAGTATAATTAACCTCCTAATTAATGTTTAGGAGGTAAACTCACCGAATTAGCAAATAAACTGGTTCACGGCGACGACGGTGCAACGACGACCACAGCTCAAGTCTACGGCGACACCCAGAGACTTAGAAAGGGTTGAAAACCATCAAACAAGTCTCATCCCAAGTTGAGATTTGTTGCTGAGTTGAGCTAGATCGAGGGCTTGCGCAAGGAGGAGGAGGGTGGCAGACGGCTAGGCGGGCAGTGGATGGTAACTTGGTCTAGTTGAACTACTATTGACAGTTGGAATGGCTCGAGCAAATGGCAAGGGGACTGGAGGCTGCGACGAGAACCGGTGGGTTGGATGGCGGACGCATGGCTGGTGGACTGGACTGCGGTAGCTCGGCTCGAATGGGGACGGGCTCACGGGCAACCGGCAAGCGTGTGGGCTGCTCGGGCGGACTAGCGTAAGGCCTGGTAGTGACTAGCTCATCTTACAAGGGATGGTGGCTGGTTGCTTTCTCTAGAAATGAAGGTTGAGGGAGATCAAAATGATGAAGAAGCTAAGGAAGAAGAAGATAGGGTTGCCGCTGGGAAGGAAGGGAGAAGGAGTCCTCAAAGCCCACCCAAAATATCCTAAACATTTGAGTAGAAGCCCCTAAAGTCTTCAGCCTTAATCCGGCAACCATTTCCCCTCCAAATCTTCTCCAACAAGCCAAAGTTGATGCCCAAATGTTGCAGCCCCATGGCCTTACAAATTTCATGTCTTTCCCTCCCAAATCAACTCAAATTCATGCCAATTAACTCCAATTTGGTGACCATAAATGCAAAGGGGACAGCCCAAACAAATTTCCATCTTTTTTCTCACTTTACTTCATGTTGGTAACCCAAAAATCCACTCAAGGAGGCCCCTCATAATTCTTGATCCAATTTTGCCGAATTTTGATTTTTCGTCGAAAATCCGAGGCTCGAAAATTCTTGATCATCTCAAAAATAATTATGACATGCTAGACCTTTGATTCCTGAAATCGGATTCAATTTCGTGGTTAATTTCGATCGGACACAATTTTAGCGTGACCTAATATATTGGGTAGCTTTTAGGAATTTTTAGCACATTTGACTCGTGGTCGATTATTTTCGATCCACATTGTATATCTTTGACACATCGGCGATTCTCGGTTGTCGTAATCAATTTTTCTTTGGTCATAGAATCAATAGAAAAATCGGTTTAGTGCCATTCGACATGAATTTTGCAATCAGGTAGAATCACCCACAATTTAATTATATGCTTCTGTCAAATCGACCTATCTCCGGTCTCTAATCGATTTTAATGGTGCCGTATTGACCCTTACTGATTAGCACGGTCGAGTAGTCGATTTCTGGTCGAATTCTCAAGTCGATCGCATTTATATCCCTTAACAGCTTCACTTGATAGATTAGTTATCTCATGAGTGATCGGCTTAAAGAAAAAAGGCCATAGGCGCATCGATGAAAAGCCTAATTTATATTATTGGGATAGGGTCGAAAATCAGGATGTCACAACGTCAACCTCGTTGACCCTTGCCTCTGCCTAGACATTGAACATTGTCGAGGCCCAAAGACCTGCTAGAGGAAGAAGAAGAAGTGAACCAAAAAAAAAAAAAAGATAATAAATAAATAAATAAATAAATACTTACTTGTTTTAATTATTAAAAATTGTTCATGTCAGCATTAACTTGTACCATATCAAATCATCAGCATCCATGTAAGAAAATTTAGGTCACAATTGGTCAAAAAAGTAAAAAAGTTTTAGGATTTAATTGGCAAAATTGAAAAGTAATTTTCTTTGGTCATAGAAAAATTGAAAAGTTTAAAAGTGCAAAATTTTTAAAGCTTTTTTGAATAATTTTTTTCGGGTAGCACAACCCGCAGCCATTAATCCAATTCACGTTAGCTTCATGGGGCTCGACCTATGAATTAATTTGCGTAGTGCCCATCCAATTTCAAGGAAAGTAGCTAGATGGGTCCAAAGGCTTATACATCAAAGGCTCAACATTGCTAATTGCCATCGTAAGCCGTCTCTCATGGCTGCGTGACAGGTCCTCTGTCCTACTGGCTTCCAACCCAAAGAGCTCACAACGGTTGTTCATGCTTCACCGCTCCATGAAAGCAATTTGCAATAGCCATAAATGGAGTTTGATCAAGCACACGATTTATTGCTTCAAGCTCTATATCACTTGACCATGACAATGAGAATGAAAGTTAAGTCTTCTCTCTCCATGTTTGATTTGGCCGATGGTACTGATTCTCGTTTTTCGAATTTCCCTTCTTCATGTCTCCGAGTGGCTTCTTCATAAAGTCTCACGAAATCTTCCCTCTTTGCCTTCAATTACATCCGAAAACGACTCAAGCTATCGCTGCCAGTGGTTGGCTTGCCACTTCCACAACCAATTCTAAAGCTTTCTCTGTTTGAAGTGCTCTATACCAATTCATTTCTCATTTGCCGGCTTAGGTCCCCAGCATCCTTGTGCTTAATTTGTTTGCAATTATCACTTTTCTCCTTTTATTTTGTTAAAAATGTGTCATTTCTAGAAAATATTTTTCATGAAGTTATTTTTTGGAAAATGGCAATATTTTTCTAGTATTTGGTTGAAATATGAAAATGAAATGAAAAATATTTTCCATTATTTATTATGGAAAATCTAATTTGATTTTCCTGTATAGACATACATTATTTATGTGCTAGTAACCACAACAATTTTATTCTAATATTTGGTTGAAATATGAAAATAAGTTGGAAAATACCCATTATTTATTATGGAAAATCTAATTTGATTTTCCTATCTATTTATGTGCTAGTAACAGCAAGCAGTCGAGAGACTGGGCATGGGCACTAATGTCTTGGGTCTAGTCGTGACCCCAACTCGGCACTAGGATCAAGGCACGCGCATCCTAGTTCCAAGCTCGGTCTCGATAGACCTAAGCATAGGCACTAGGGTCCCAAGCCTAGCCTTGATGGCTTGGGCCCAACCTTTGTGGATGTGGGCATGGCCTTTGTGGACCTTGGTTTGAGTGTGAAGGATCCGAGCTCATGTATTAGATCTTGCATTTGGCATTTATGGACCAAGGCTTGGTCTCAATGGACTTAGGTCCAAGCACTAGATTCAGGCTCTGCCTCGATGGACTTGTACAAGGGTGTCGAGATTTGAGCATGTGCGCCGAGTTGCTAGGCATGGGCATTGAGTTTAGGGGCTCGCCCTTGATGACTTAGGTTTGGGCACTAGAGACCTAGGCCAGAACGCTAGGGACTTAAGAACTAGTATTGGGTTTTTGTGCCCAACATAGAGTTTTGAATTCAAGTGCTGATATCTTATCATATTTTGAAAAATAATTTTTAACTTTTCAAGGAGCCCTAAAATTAAACATAGGTTTTTAGTGACTAGGAAAACATTTTCTATTGACTAATTTTCCTAAGCAAACCAAATGCCAAACAATGAGTAAAATGCCAAACATCATTGTCTAGGCAATTGTTTCAAGCCATGTATAGACTTTTTCAATAGACAAACATGATATTCCTTACCTCAAATTGAAAACCCTTTGGTTGAGCCATATAGATTTTCTCTTCAAGTTCACTAAGCAAGAAAACTATTTTTAGATCGAGTTGTTCCAATTCTAAGTCATGCATAACAACTAACACAATAAAAATTTGATTAGAGCTATATTTAATGATTGGTTAGAACACATCATTGAAATCAACTCTCTCGATCTGACTATAGCATTTAACAACTAGACAAGTTTTGAACCTAATGTCTTCAACTCCAAGAATACCTTCCTTTCTTTTGAAAACCCAATTACAACCTGCAATTTTCTTTTCTTTTGGTAGCTCGACAAACTCCCAATTTTGATTCTTTTCAAGAGATTCCATCTCTTCGTTCATTAATAACTAACCACTTTGTTGAACCTTTTGAAGAAATGGCTTTTTTGTAGGTTTTAAGCTCACTATACTTTATTAACTCTGCAATTGAAACAGCATGAGCAACAAATCTGAGGACCCATATTTCTATGGAGGCTTCACCGTCCTTCTTTGTCTATCTCTAGCAATGGAATACTATTACTCTTCGGGTTCTTCAGACTCAATATTATTAGTAGATGATTGAATTAGTTTCGAATAAATTACTTCAAGCTCCACTTTCTTTGCAACACTTTCCAGATTTTCATCACAAGAAATAAATGATTCTTTCTTAGGATGAAACATAACAAACTTAATAAGATCGGTAGGTTTTCTATGAAAAAGTAGTAGATGGTGGTCATGACTTGGCCAAAATTTGCCAAAAGCATGAATTAAGCTTGGTCATTTTATAGGATGGATTGCCACCAATGTTTAAGGCTTCTAGTAAACCTTGTAACGAATTTGAGGACTCATACTTTTCATGATTTGTGAGACTTCGAGTGCTTAGCCCAGAATGAAATTCTTCCAATCTTTCTGGCCATTTTAAATGAGGAATATTGTCAACAATAAAAGACTATTTGAAAGAAGAAATTGGATTCTGAGATGGGTTATTTGATTGGATAACCTTTGGCTTAGAAGGATTTGAATCCACCTCTTGATCTGGAGGATTAGTCATGAATATTGAAGAGGTGGCTGGTATAATAGGAAATGATTCAACAGCAATGATTGAAAAAGAGGATGAGGATGAAAAAGATACTGAATTTAGTTCTGAATCTAAATTGATCGGAAGAATCGGTGCTGGAGGAGGTCGAACCTTGTCTTTTAAGACAGTAGGATCAAGCCTTTTTTCCTCTTGATTACTCAGATCTTTTCGAAATGATTCTAACATGTTGGATAGTATCATTTGGTCTAGCTTCTCCTTTGTGGAAGTCGAAGATTCTTCAAAAATCTTTTCTTTCCCCTTTTCTTTTCTTAGTCGATCCATTTCTTTAAGTTGGTTTCGCATTTCTACCACATCCGTTTTGTTTATTCTAGTAGAGGTTTCTGTAAGAGCAACAAAGATTGAAGTACTTTGTGATGGCGGAAGAGAATACTCTACTCGTGACAAAAATGGGAATGGATTAGAAGGTTTGAATTTCCCTTCTCCAAGAAGTTGGTCTACCTTTTGAGTTTCTTTATTTCAGCTTTTGGTCTTTCAAGAAAAGGATATCCCAAATGTTGTCCCCGATTACAAGGCATGAAGCCATTTTTGGAAGTCCACAGGCATCTTTTTGGTAGTATTATCAAATCTTTTGAGTTTCTTTTTACTTCAACTATTTTGAAGTCAATTGTTTTGAAGGCATTGTTGTGTGCCAAAAGAGTCTCTAATTTCCAATTTAGTATAGTTTCCGTAATAGTAGTTTTCTTTTCCCTTCCATGTTCATTCACATCAGTTGGTGCAAGCATTTTTGGGAAGTGATGGTACCTTCCTTGTGGATCAACAAATTCTTCGGCAACAGGAAAATAAAGCTTTAAGCCTTTTCGATTAAGAGGGGGAAAGTTTACATCATAGAACATGGAGATAAAATGATTATCTTTCATTTTCTCTTCTTGGTTGAGTGATGTTTCATTTGAGAGTTCTAGTTGGTATGAATGCTTTTTTGCCCACTTTAGGATTGGCTTGTAGAACGCGAAAATGGTCGATTTTTTACAAGGGGTAGAAGGAGGAGGCGAAGGTGGCAAAGTCGGTGATGATGAAGCATATGAAATTGGTGGAGATAGAGCATAAGAAATCATGAACTGAAATTTATCGCTTTCTCCAAGGGTGTCGACTGAGACATCTCCATTCAAATGCCTTGGTATATAACGTCTTTTGGTTTTCAGGGTTTTCACTTGGGCTTTGTAGTTGAGTCCACTTCATCAGGAGAGTTTGTATAGTATGAACACTAACTAGAAAGGATCCCAAAAACAATGACCATAACGGTCTTTGTAGTAATGGACAAGATTTCCATTACTTTGGAAGTTTTTTTTTTTTTTTGGATCTCTCTTAGAGATTGATTATGGATCAAAAGATTCAATCATAAACAGAGTTTAGAAGATAAAAGAGCTTTCTTTCTTTTCTTTGCCAAATTTGATGGCGACAGTGCCATTCCTCATAAATTCAAAATCTAAGGACTAAAGAGGCTTCTTGTTTTGGTATAGCTTTTCATAGTTGGTAATACAAGTCTCCAGAAGGAGTTTGGCCAACTTTTCTTTGGGAATTTGCCTAGGGACATGGATGTAGGGTGCCTGGTCATTTTGCATGGAGATGAACAAGGTGTCTTCATTTCCATTTTGGAAATTTAGATCAAGACGTGATGCTGTACTCAATAGACCATCTGGTAGTGTAGTGTCACTACAATGGAATCAATAGTCTAGGGTGCTCCAGTACGTTGGATTTGCACCTTCAAGAAGGAAAGTAGCTAAGGATCTAAAAGAGCAACATTGAAATTTGGATATAGGGTTACAAAGATTGTCCCAGCATTCAAAGTAGTTTGGGTGATGCCAAAACAAGCATGCTAGTATTCTAGGAACTGAGTGTCCAATAGGGTCATCATGGCCACAATTGGCAAGCCTTTTTAGCCATGGAAAGTGAGTGCAAGACAAACAGCTCCATAGTGGATATGAGAGTATCGCTATTGGGTCCACTATTTAGGAGATTCTAGAGGGATTTGGAGAGTAAAAAAGTACTCCCTTTCAGTGGCTAGAATATGATGCTGATCAAACTTGGAAGATTGCACGTATTCTTTCACTTCTTTGGGAGTTTGACGAATAAAATGTCGGATAGAATGGATGGGGGAAAATGATGAAAAGGGATTAGCAAAAGCAAAATATGGGTTCATAAGAGGAAATTGAGTTTCAAATATCTTTGTGTCATCACTAAAAGAGATCTCATAAAAATAGTCAATCTTAGAAGCATTTGACATATGAAAGTCTGAAAGAGAGGAGGAAGATGGAGATGAAGTAAGAGTAACAGGTGCATTGAGAGTTTCAAGGTTGATCATCATGATGAGAAGACCGTTTCAACATTGGATTCATAATTTGAGCGCAAGGAACTAACCAAGTTGCAAATGAAACCATGGTTGTGATACTAATGAGGGATCTATGTTTTGAACCAGGGAAGACTAGTTCAATTGTAGCAGGTATGTTATCCCATAATAGGTGAACCTCTATTCAAGCCTTCCAGAAATTGCCTTTTAGCTGTGAACTACTCATAAATTTAGATCATACCATAAAGATGCTAAAAAATGCCATGATAGTAACATCTCTAACTTAGCCAAGTTGCATTTCTCAAAAGATCCTACCAGCTAGAGAAAAAGAAGTGTTTAGAAAGACATTGAGAGAATTTGCTTAAGCACGCACTTTACTTTAAAGGACTTTGCCCAAAACATTACATCATCTTTGCTTTTTATAGGCATTAAGAGGTCACAAAAAACAAAGATCAAGCTCACGGGTCTTAAAACACATAAAGGCTCTAGGATTCCCGATTGGGTATTATTCTAGATGATATGAACAGTGACTATGAATAGTGATTTCTCTAACCTATTGTTCAATCACTTGCATTTTGTAACAATTGGTATCAAAGCTAGGGTTGGCTAAGTTGAAGCAAATCAATGATAACCAAAGAAGGAAAAGCTAGAATTGATAGATTTGATTGGAATAATTTGGTTTCTAGAAGATATGGATTAAAGATTATCTCTATCAAATGAAACTGCACTTGCCCATGTCTAGGAAGAAGCCAGAGATGATGAAACAAGCTAACTGGGAATTGATAGATAGACTAGCCATGGGTGTTACTCAGTGATATTAGATCGTAATGTCGCATTTAAAATCGTGAAGGAGAAGACTACTGCTGTTTGATGAAGGCCCTATTGGATATGTACAAGAAGCCATATGTGATCAATAAGATCTATTTGATGCAATGTCTATTTAACTTGAAGATGAGCATAGGTGCGTCAGTTATAGATCATATTAATGAATTCAATGTGATTGTCAATTAATTGAGTTTAGTTGATGTTGACTTTGAAGATGAGATGTGTGTTTTGATTCTAAATCCCTATTGCTTGATAGTTGAAATACTACTATTATTGCTGTTAGTAATTCTTTTAGGTCAACAAGCTTGATGTTTGATGGGGTTTGAGATTTAATTATGAGTGAGGAAATCTATAGAAGAGAATTTGGCCACCTTATTTTTGCTACTTTAGTAGGTGAAATTAGAGGAAGAACTAGTGCACATGTTAGCAATAGCAATATATGATGTAGTTAGTCTAGGACAAGTGGTGCTATTTGTTGGAGCTATGGTAAGATGTGGCATCTTAGAAGGAATTGCCTAAGTTGAAGAATAAGAAAGGCAAATAAATTACAGTTGATTTTGCAGATAATGTTGTAGTTGCAATTGAAGGTAATTGTGATGATGCCAATTTTGTCTTGTCTATCACTAATGATTCATCGTTTGATGGATGGTTGTTCTTTTCATGCTACACCAAATAAAAACTAGTTTACTACTTTTCAATGTATGGAAAGTAGTAAAGTGTAGTTGTGGAACAACATTAAATAAAATGTTGTTATTGTTGGCAATATTAGAATTAGAATACATGATGGTATTGTAAGGACATTGACTGGAGTGAGGCATGTTCTAGAATTGAAGAAGAACTTGATTTTAATTTCCTTGAGTGCCCTAAATTTAAGTGGGTCTCGATATATATAATGAAAGGAATCAAGCACAATGGCCTATATAAATTTCAAGGTGAGATGGTGATAGATTTCACATCGAAGACATCGGGTGCATTTGTTCAAGATTCTGAATTGTGACACATGTCTTTCGGACACGTTGGCAAGAGAAGCTTGAAGATTTTAAGTGAAAGAAGTATGTTATGTGGTTATATTACTAATGAACTGATTATAATTTAGATCAATGAGAGAAAGTGCAATTCAGTATGACTATCAGATAAACCATGGAAACATGTGTAGGTTGTCGCGGTTTCCTTCAAAAAAGAGTGTTAGATTTATGCTAATAATTGTTGATGACTACTCAATGAAGACATGGGTGTTTGTGGTTAAGCACAAGTTTGATGCTATTGTTGGAATTAGGTAGTTGAGAGCTTTGATTGAAAATGAGACTGATAAAATGATCAAGCAAGTGCGAATAGACAATAGCATGGAGTTTTGCTCAAAATTGTTAAAATGAATTATGCATGAAGGAAAGCATAGTGAAACATGATACTATTGTTAATGAACCATAGCATGTTACAAAATTGATAAGCAAAATACTACTAAAGATGGCCTTAAAATACTTTCTAATACTGGTATGACTAAGATATTCCTTGCAGATGCATTTAGTATGGCGAGTTATTTGATAAATAGGTCCCCATTGACTGCAATTGGATGTTTGACTCCTGAAGAAGTGTGGTCATGTAACATTATCGATTATTCTATTTTTAGAATGTTTGGTTACTCATGTTATGTTCGAGCAAGTTATGGTAAACTCGATGAAATGATAAGAAAGTGTATGGTGTTAGGTTATGCATAAGGTGAATGGGGCTATCATTTGTAGTACTTGGAAATAAATTCACATGTTATCAATAGAGAAGTTACATTTGACGAGTTTCAAGTACTTCTGCCTAGGAATAATTTTAGCAATGTTCATACAGATTTGAACAATGTTTAGCTGGAGATGGAGTTGTAATTAGAAACTCATGAGGTGGCGAGTACTGTCATGGTAATCGACACAGATGATACTTATAAAGAGGTGGAGCATATAGAACCAACAATTGCTGTAATTACTAATATTGACAAACTATGTGTTCGATCTCTTAATATGTATGCATGCAACAATGGTTTTGCTTTATCTATGGTCGAGGAGGTTGTGTCAAAAAATATTTGTGGAGTAGTTAAAGCTACATATGAAATTGGTGTTCGATAAGGTCCTCGGTTATGGTGAAGTTCAAGTAAGGTTTGGATTTGGATAAAATCTGTGGCGGTTGAGCCCATGGGGTGTTATGGAAGAGTAGCAATAGAATTCGAATTTTTGGCAAAATGATTGTGACTTGGCTCAAACTTCAAGTCAATGTAGAAATTATTAAAATGTGTCTCGAATTTAACTCCATGAACGAAACATGACTCAAGATAAATTTATTTTATGAACGCTCAAATATATGTCGCTAAAATTCAAATTCTTTATTTTGGGTGTTAAAGGATCCACGTTGGATAAGGATTCCGAGATAAACTAGAGAAAGGAAATATACGGACATCAATATTATCAATAAGCCTTGGAGCTGTTGGGCTGAATTGGAAAGTCAATCTGCAATGTTGAATTCGACTTTGACTCGGTCAATGCCAGAGAAAGGGCTAAGAAGATATTAAAGATAAGGAAATCTTTCCCTGTAGAAGTCGGTTTGGGAGATTTGTTTTTAAATCTTTATATATTCTTGGATTTTAGTTTAAGCCGTTGTTGATCAAAGTGCGGATCTTTGTGCCGTACGTGTCCAGGAAAACAAAGAAGGGCGTTATTCAAGCGGATGCTTGGAGTTGGTTTTGTTTATGAATTACTTCAAAAAAGATTTAGTATTCAAGCCGATTAAATTTGGTGAGTTAAAGATTTGTTAATTTTTTCGTAAAATTAAGAGATTATTTTGCGAGAAATTGTGAACCTAAACATTACGTGAGTTATTTGGTGTAATTAGGGCTTACAAAGTATTGAGAGTATTTGAGTGACTCGAGTATGGTTATAAGCTCCATGTGTCACTTGATTTATAGTGAACTTTGTTAGTGTTATCCCTGTGGACATAGGGAACCACATAAATTTGGTATTTCATATATTTTCTTGTTATCTTTATTTTATAATTCGATCGCTCGCTTTTCACAATATCTTAAGTTGAATCGGTTCGAATCACCTAGCCACAACCTTTGTGCTTCATTTAGATGTTTCTCTCATCGCCTTGTTTATGTTTATGCTAAGGTGGAGTCACCCATCTCAATACGCTCAACACGTTCAATTTTCTTACAGAGTAATGACCGGAAGAGGGATTAACAAAAGCTAAAAAGGAAAACTGTGGACAGCACTTGACCGAGTCTCCTCTTCACTGACCACACACTTCCCACTGTTTCAAAATCCCCAACCTTGTGTGTCATTGCGTGAGTGAATTGCATGGTGTTTGTGTCGGCCGAATCCTCTTCAGCAGCCAAGCGTCTTCTTGTTTTTGACCCCGTGTGTTGCGTGTTTCCTAGTGTCATTTGTCTGAACGTGTACTCTTGCTATAATTTAGTTTGAACTGTGGGCTCTAATCAAGTGAGGATTGGTCATCACGTTTAATTTTATTACATATAATTTACATGTCGCATTGTTTAAAGAAATCCTTCATGACATATCGTATACATTCATCAGATTTCGTAGTTGCATATTAGGAGAACAGTCACCAAAATCTCATGGTAAACTCAATTCGGTATCCTGCATTTAGGAAAATTTGCATTATTCAGTTTAGAGTAGTCACGTGTTTAGTTTTGGGTCAAGCTCAAGACAAGCTCAAGAGGGATCATGTCTCGGGGCTCATGACATGGTGGTGAATGTTTTTTGCTTGACTCGTGTCGGGTTTCTTTCTGCATCTTTATTCTTTCTTACCCTTTTTGATGCGTGACTCTGATTTATTCATATAGTCTTTGTGCTGTGATTCATTTCCCTAGAGAGATGGGTTGGTCACACGCTCTAGGATCATATTCAACATAAAAATATCACATGGATACTTAATGGACAATAACTTTAGGACTCATAATTGGATAAAATACCCACATGTGACACTTATTAACAATCAATCAAGTTATACCAAAATGGCATTAGTTAGATAACTAGTATAATCAAGTTCCCAGATTTAGATCGCAACTTGCATAAGAAGTGAGATACCATCTCATATTTTACTTGGTTTCCAACTAGCTAGCAGTGAGCGTAGTCAGGGTTGGGTTAGTCAAGCACCTAACCGACGGATCAACTCGCACAATGTTGGTCCTCAGTTTTTGGGACCGAGAGCTAACCTCATTGATCTTGGGATTGAGGATATAAGTGAACCAACCAATCATTTTTTTGTTTCACTTTTTATATTCCTTAAAAAGACAAACATACTATTTCAACAATGCAATACTAAGCAACCAAATTATGAACATTAATACATATCAGATATCAACAAGATAAGGTAACAACAGAAATTTACACTTGTTAGAAGTAACAAACTGTAAAAACAAACATTCAAGGTGAGGAAAAAAAGGCAGGCAACAAGGTAAGTGAACAAAGGTGATCAACCATGTGAGTAGGCGAGTGAGGTCAAGCCGGGCAAGTGAGGCTCACTCAAGAGGGTTCCTTTTTCTTTTGGTCAAATTAGCACTAGGTTTCTTTTTGTTTTCTAATTATACGATAAATTGAACTACAAAAAGAACAGAGGAGGAAGCATTAGAATTTAAAGTAGACCATAGCTGATGCAAGCCTAGGGTAGGCTTTCTCAAACAATAGGATCGGGAGAGTGACTCGCGCACAAGAAATGGGATGAACAGAAATTTCAGCACTGCGCAAGCTCAGGAGAACAGTTGTATCTTTGTCGATACAGATCGGATCGACCTGATTCCAAAGCCAAATGAACAAAGACTTCTGGATCTACAATTTCTCTGTTTTGGGTTTTCTGAAATAATCACTATAGGATAGTTGAAATTGGGTTGGAAGTAACGAACAGAACATGAAAAGACAGAGACTCCGTTGGTTGCTCTTCTAGGCCTCCAAGGAAGTTGAGGGGGCACCGATTCTTCTAGATCGATGACTGCAACTCTTCAAGGATGCAGATTTCGAAAGCTCCGACTCTTCAAGGACGGAGTGAAAATTGTTCTAGGTTTTCAAGGGTTAAACTCTACAAGGTTAACGATACTTGCTTCAAGCAAAGTCTTTTTTCATTCATCAAAAGTCATCTGTCTTCTACAAGAAATTGGGCTTATATCATCAAAGAAATAAAGATAGAGCATTGAAACTAGGAGAAATAAAGGAGCATTGAAACTAGGAGATATACTAAAGGGTATGGAAACTATAAACTAGTAAAAGCATCACGCGAGCTTCCAAGGTGTCTTTCAAGCTTCCGAGATGGACTCAAGATGTCAATACAGCTTCTCGGTTTCGTCGAGCTTGAATGCGGGCCGATCTTTTTGGTCGAGAGAGCTGGTCTTTAATGCGGGCTGCATCAATAGCATATAATAAATAGTATATATATATATATATATATATATATTATAAAGTATAGGGTTGCTTTGGATTGGACCAGTCCTAGAATTCTAAGATCGAAGACCAACCCACATAGTGCAAGATCCAAGTGTCCTAGGACCCTAGTCCTCTTGGGAACTGGATTGAGATCAGCTGGGTTGGGTTGGTCTATGGTTGGTTTGGGGTTGACATTGGATTGATGCTCACCCCAACAACCAGCCCCACAAGTTAGTGGCGATTGCCCCAAAAGTTAGAAGTCTCATAGATTAATACTTTAGAATGAACCTCCCGACATAATGTAAGATTATAGTTTGGGAGAAATTGCATCATATGAGAACCATTCGTCCCAATTCAACATTACCTTTAACCCTAGATCTTACTTTGGGAAGGTCACGACAAATGTAAAAATCTAAAGTTTTGACATTAAAATTATCGTTTTTAAAATTTTCACACAAAATATTTGAAAATAGTGTGGTGCATAATTTATGTACTGAACAACGTCATGGAATCTATCGAATTTTCATTAATGAACTTGGAGTTAAATTGGTTCCCAAATGTTCCCTTGCATTAATCCTCATGATTGATCAAAGAGAAGCGGTCCATTTTCCCAAGTCCTTAGCTCTATTGTTCAATCTCAAAACAGAGCAAGGTCAGAGAAGATACAAATGCGAAATTGCGAGAGGTGGAGAAAATTTCACTTCTCATGTTTTTTAGGAAAATAAATAGATTTTTGTGATTTTAAATGAGACTATTTGGAGAGAATGCTTGCTCCACAATGTTTGCTTCTAGCTCTTGTCGCCCTTTTGTCAATTTCTAATTTTATAAATTATAGGGCAAACTGTTATAAATGACCTCTTTAGTACAAAAACTTCTTTAAAATGCCTATTTAAGTGACTCTGGCGAGCCGTATCAAATTTTTGGCAAATTAAAATCATTGGAGTCATTGAAATGACCGGCTTTCAAAGTTGGCAGCATATATATAATCGTTTGAAAAATTTCATCTTTAAAATGAGCATCATATAATAGTTGGGGGCACTGACGCCGTGTGTTTCCGGCTGCAGTTTGATGGAGACATAAAAATGTTTCAAGCTTCACTGACCACATATTAGGTATATAGTAAGAAAGAAGTATATCTTAAGTGCAAAAAGCTTGATACGGGTGGATATATACGTGCCAAAACTTCCAAAATGTACACTTAAATATTAAAATATGAGAAGAAACGAATATTTAAGTGCCAACAACGAGAATTTCTGGCTAAACAATTGACATGACTTTTTTCCAGCGAAATTTTTAACTAGTGTGGCAAATCTTATAAAAGAAATTATCTATGTGACATTGATGTAGCTAGATAAGCCCAAAACGATATTGTTTTAATCAAAATTGGATTTTTATATAAATATTAATTAAAATAAATTTTAAAAAATAAATAAATAAGGGAATTGCATTTGGGGCCATGAAGGACCTCGTCGCTACCACTGCACTATCGCTAGAAAGGGCTGGCGATGGTGGGCCGAGGGTTGGTTGGAGTTGTCAAGCCTTGACTAGTGGCTGAAATTTGGGGCGGGGTCGCCGCCCTCATCCAAATTGGGTGAGGGGTCCATTGACCCTCACCCAAAAGGCCAAGGGTCACCTTTAGCTAGGGTAGGGGTGGCGGTGGTGAGGGCCTCCACATCCCCAAATCTTATTCCCTCTTCTTCTTCTTTTTTTTTTATTTAATTAATATTTATACTAAAAGTAAATTTTGAGGGCAAAACGACATCGTTTGGGTCAAAGATGTTGAGTGGACATTCCAGCAAGTAACGTAGACTAGTTTTATTTATAAAATAACACGCTCTCAAATTTCTGACAAGTTTCATTAGATTTGGCACTTAAGGGTGTGAATGGTAACACTTCTTGGCTGAGGAAAAGTTTTTTTTTTTCAGAAATATTTATTTTCTATTTCTATTATGGGAAACAATTTATGTGTAAAAAAACTTGTTTGATAACTACACAAAATTTTTACTCTAGAAATAGAAAAAGAAATAGAAATGCGTTTGGTAAAAAACAGTTTCTTTTTATATTTATTTGTTTTTTATTTTTGCCGGCCGATCACCGCCCGAACGCCGCCGCCGCCGCAGCGGCGGCGGCGGCGGCGGGCGGTGGTAGCAGCCGGCGGCGGCGGCAGCGGTGGGGGCGGTGGTCGACAGCGGCAGAAAGAGATGAATAAAAGAAAAAAGAATTCACTTATTTCTTAAACTTATTCCTAAAGCTGAACTTTTTTACTTCTCATTTTTATTCCAAAACCATTCTAGGGCTAACTTTTTGTTAGGGAACAAAAAACTAACTCCGCCATTATCAAACGGGTTTATTTTTATTTTATTTTTTTGTTCTGGGGAAGAAAAGAATAGAAATTCTTGGGCAGGGGAATGTTACCATGCGCAGCCTAAGTATCCAATTTTTGAAAAAAATAGCACTTAAGTGTATCTTTTGGTAGTTTTGGCACTTATATATACCCACCCGTATTAAATTTTGGCACTTGAGGTGTCTGCATCTCGTTATCTTAATTCCGAAGGGACATTTCCTTGTAGAGAAAGTGATGAAAGTCTTTAAATTAAATGTCCCGCAGCCAATTCTGATGGGAGGCCCCATCACGTGCAATTTGGTCATGCATGACGTCTCTGCAGAACTCGACAAGTAGATTACCTTTTTATTGATTGGCCTATAACTTGCGTGCTCGATGCAAGAGATTATGTACTCTTGACTGGAAGACATTCATATTTTACTCATCTTTCTTAATCAGTCCAAATCTAGACTTAGCTGTTTTTTTCTTTTTGTTCTCTTTTGCAATACAAAAATTCATGGCAAACACGGAAACTGGTCACGAAATCAGAAATTTTATAAATATCTTAAGCATAGCAGCAATCAAACTTGTCTTTCTCTTGTCACCCATTTCTTTATTACAAAACCCCTCCTTATATTTTTTTCCCAGTGTTGAAGTCTAAAAACAAAATCTCAGCTTTCAAATGTAAACATCACAGCCAAACCTCTCTTGGGCTTCACCAGCATCGTTCCTGAATCCGTCCCTGTTGCAGAAACTCTCATGATAGGACAAATGGGTAGTGAAAACAATCAGCTTCACATTTTCTTCTTCCCTCTCATGGCTCCAGGCCACACGATCCCAATGATCGACATGGCCAAACTCTTTGCCATTAGAGGCTGCAAGTCCACCCTCATCACCACCCCCCATGACGAGCCCACCTTCTTGAAATCCATTGCGAAAGCCAAGGATTCGGGCTTTGACATTGATGTCGTCACAGTGATATTGCCCTTGAAAGAGGTCGGCTTGCCAGAAGACTGTGACAATCTGAACAAGGTCACTTCTGTGGAAATACGCAAGCAATTCATGAGAGCTATCATGATGCTGGACCGACAGCTCGAGCTGCTAATAGAGACACTTGCCCCTGATTGTCTAATCTCGGACATGTTCCTCCCCTGGACAACCGAGATAGCAGCCAAGTACAAAATCCCTAGGCTCGCTTTCCATGGGACAAGTGCCTTTTCCATTGCGAGCACAGAATGTGTGAGGCTCTATGAGCCTCACAAGAAGGTGTCATGCGATTCAGAGCCCTTCATCATCCCCAACTTCCCCGGAGAAATCACAATGTCCAGGATGCAGTTGCCGGATTTATTCAGGGAAGAGACTGACTTCACCAAGTTCTACAACGAGGTGAAGGAATCGGAGAAGAGAAGCTTCGGAGTCGTCATGAACAGCTTCTATGAGCTTGAGCCGGCTTATGCTGACCATTACAGGACATTCCTGGGGAGACGATCCTGGTTCATTGGCCCACTCTCATTGTGCAATAAGGGGACTGAGGACAAGGCACACAGGGGCAACCAAGCATCCATTGACCAGCATGAGTGTCTCAAGTGGCTCGACTCAAAGCAACCCAACTCAGTGATCTACATTTGTTTCGGAAGCATGGCAAATTTCAATGCTGCTCAGCTCCACGAGATCGCAGTCGGACTAGAAGCATCAGGTCAACAATTCATCTGGGTGGTGAAGAAGGACCCGAATGTGGAAGAAGGCAAAGAAGAGTGGTTGCCTGATGGGTACGAATCAAGAATCCGAAACAAGGGCCTCATCATCAGGGGCTGGGCTCCTCAGGTGCTGATTCTCGATCATGAGGCGATTGGGGGTTTCGTGACACATTGCGGTTGGAACTCCACACTGGAGGCGATCACGGCTGGCGTGCCAATGGTGACTTGGCCGGTAGCGGCAGAGCAATTCTTCAACGAGAAGTTCGTCACCCAGGTGCTCAAGGTCGGGGTCAGCATAGGGGTGAAGCAGTGGGTAAGGTTGTTCGGCGACAGCGTGAAGAGCGAGAGAGTGGAGGATGCAGTGAAAAGAGTCCTGGGGAGTGAGGAAGCAGAGGAAATGAGGAGGAGGGCGAAAGCACTTGCAGAGATGGCAAGAGGGGCTGTGGAAGAAGGGGGATCTTCTTGGTCTGATTTGGGAGTTCTGCTTCAAGAGCTGGGACAGCAGAGATTGGCTCACATCAAGAAGATCTGATTAATGACTTGAAGCAATCAATCTTGAATTTTTGGTTGTGCATTCTCAGTTTCTGTTGTGGCTTAGCCGTAGAGAAACTTGCTAGATTTGCCGTTTCTTTTCGTGGATTTATTTTACGAGTTGTGATCATTCAATGTGTAGGATAAGCCTTTATTTCTTTTGAGATAAAGGAAAAGTATGCATTGTCTTGAATTCTGTGATGCCAAAGATATAAAAAGTTGGTGCAAGGTCTTCGGTATGCTTTGTCTCAACCCGGTCAAAAGTGGATGGTTGAATCTGACAACCTATCTTTAGTTTAGCAAGACCTTGGGTGCTGAGCAACCCACATGGGAAAAGATAACTGGTCAAAGCGTGCAGCACTTTATTGACATTTTTGCCCAACTTTCGCTTAGTCCATCGTTCTAGAACCGAGAGTAATGTCGCCGGTTCGGTCGTCAAAGCTCGACTCCTCAACACTCTTTCTTTTAATTGGGTTTCATTTCTCCCGCACCCTCTTTTGGACTCGTTATGTTATGAAGTACATCTCATGTATCTATCTACATTTTCTTTTGAAGTAAAATAATATTTTGCCGACCAAAAAAACATAATTGCTCAAGATAGCCCCATCCGGGGCTAGGGACACCTCGGCCTTTTGATATCATAGATAAAGTAGTATGGCTAGAAGAAACATATGTAATGTATCGCTAGAATATATATAAAAGCAATTTGTTTGTATAAAAATATCCCTAGCAATTGTTTGTCCGCGGAAAATTTTAAGTATACGTTTTTGCATGCAATTAACAATAAGATAAAGGGATAAGTGCAATAAAAGACCTAAAACTTGTAAGGAAAATGCAATTGAGTCCTAAAACTTGTAAAAAGTGCAATTAAGTCCCGAAACTCGTCAAATTGGTTTATTCGAGTCCTAAAATTTACCTCGTCTAATTTTTTAATGAAAAATGCTGACGTAGCATTTAAAATGAATGTTTATTTTCCATGTGGCTTTTTAAAATTATTTTTATTCAAATTAGATTTAAAAATTAGAAAAGAAAAGCTAAAATTTATTTAAAAACAAAACCGTTCAAAAAAAAAAAGGAAAAGAAAATGGCTGCCACTTTCGCCGCATTGCTCATCACCGGAGGGGCCGGCGATGATTGCCGGCCCTAGGCGGGGGTAGGTGGGGCCTTGCCAACCCCAAGCGAGGACCAAAGCCAACCCTCGCCAAGCTCGGGCGACGGTGCCCGGATTTGGGCATGCCGACCCTTGCCTTGGGCCAGTGAGGCCCCCGCCCTAGGTGAGTCATTGTTGGCCCTCATGGGGGGTCGACGACCATTGCCCCCTTAGGCGAGGCCTCTTCGGCCCTCGCGGGGCCGACGAGGCTCGCCGGATCTTGGCAAGCCTCGCCGAGTCCCGAGCAACGGTCGACAAGGCCTTGCCTAGGGCGGGCGTCGATTGCCGACCCCGTGAGGGCCAATGTGCCTAGATCTAAGCACCCTTGCCCGAGCTTGGCGAGGGTCGCCAACCCCCTGCGAGAGCCGGCGTGCCCAGATCCTGGGCACCCTCCCAAGCTTGGCTAGGGGTGCCGCCCTTGATTGGGGCTAGCAAGGGCCAGCCACCCTCACCCAAGGCAGGCGATGGTCGTCGGCCCCTTCGGCGATGGGCGACGATGAAGAAAGGCCTGCCATTTTTTTGAACTATTTTAGTTTTTAAATCTAATTTAAATAAAAATCATTTAAAAAAGCCACATGGAAAATAAAAATTCATTTTAAATACCATGTTCGCGCCACGTCAACATTTTCTGTTAAAAATGTTGACGATGTTAACTTTAGGACTCTATTAAATCAATTTTACAAGTTTTAGCACTTAAATGCACTTTTTACAAGTTTTAGGATTCAATTACATTTTCGTTACAAGTTTTATGACTTTTATTGCACTTATCCCTAAGATAAAAGAAACATGATGGCAAAAAGCATGGGACATCACAACAATAAACCCAAAGTGAGGATATTACATGTATGCTTCAAGCTTAAGCCAAAGTCTAGCCAAGCGTGAAGAAGAGCAATAGACTAATTATATTTGGGTGAGAAAAGTTGCGCTCTCCCCCTATATGTTAATGAATGTAAAAACACAAGCAATTTTATTAGAAAAACTATTTGTGGCTTAGAATGGCTCACTACTATACTTGGAAATGAAGTAGCTTGCAAGTATCACATAGAGGAAGTGAATATTTATAAGATCTTGACAAAATATGCGAAATATAATAAGTCAAGATCAAAGTCTGCACAATGTACAGATTCTAAAATCGAGTTCAGAATCTATTGTGTGATAGAACAAACTTTGGAAGCAACCAGCAAGTGTGCATTAGACTTTAACAATAAATAATAAGAGTTAGGGGTTGACAAAAATTGCACATAGGGTCTATAGTGGTTCAGCTTTGGTCAAGCTTATGTCCACTTTCCCATGTTAATAGTATACTTGTCACGCCCTGAACCCCGAAAGCGTGCTCATCCTTTGGTGGTCAATAAAATTTGCAACTTCCCAGGACAAGTCGTCGACCATTTCATTTTATTGCACATGCGAAAGCAAATAATAAATCTCCCGACAGTAACCATCTCAGGATAAAAAAGCAGGACAATAGATTTACAAACAAAACATGCTTTCATAAACCAATTGAGTCATGTATAAAGTCTATGACCAAGAGACTACAAAAGACTAGCTCTCAAAAAAGAAGCGGTCCTAATTGACCTCAGCACGACTCCAGGTCCTCTGCTCTACGATCCTAAAAATTTAGCTCATGACGGGGTGAGATATAAATCTTAGTGAGTTCACGCTCTAAACCACGATTATGAGGGAAATACGCCTAGAGGTGCCCTAATCACACAATCACGCATTTAGCATAGATGACTTACCTCGCCTCAGTTCTACCCTGCAGGTCAGCACAGTTTATACACATTATGTATAGAATCGATGCACACAATAATTGAAACGCAATACTCAACTTAATAAATCACAGGGGTCCTAATTATATGGCCAAATCGTTATGACACGTTCTATACCATGTGACACAATTTGTCCCATAATCCAGCGCATTTATTTCACTCAACATACATTCCAATTGATAATTACGCCCACTCTATGATATGGCCTACTAGAAGTTCGGCGGTCTACTAGCGTAGCCAAGCATCACCTCACCCCATTGAGAACGGTTACGTCTCTCGAAGACAACTTTCTCGAAGCAGTATAGGTCCAGCCTCTATTGCGACCCAAATCTCGGGATGGGTTCTCTTAACTAACACACGACCAATCAATCTCAACTTAGGACACCATGCATTGCACTCAAATGTGAAAGTGCTAGTATGAGCACCTAAAGGGGGGTGAATAGCTGCAAAAACAAATTTTGCAAAATATAGTATAAAACTTTACTTTTAATCTAAGTCTGGTTAACAGTAGACTTTGTAGAGAAAATCAGACTTTAACAATCAAATAGAGTTATGAGCAAAATAAAAGAGTTCATGGAAGAGAATAAGAACACAAGATTTATAGTGGTTCGGCTTAATCCAAGCTTACATCCACTCTCCCACACTGACAACTCACCGGCTGGATTTCACTATGAATCAAAAGAGTCGTTACAATATCACGTCCTTCATTTCATAGTGTAGAGAGTCTGCTACACTTCCTCAAGGCCTCACAAATGTCTAATCTCTCTTTTGAGTACAAATTTTCGCTCAATAGTTGAATCAGCAAAGAACAAGGAACTTTAGATTTTAGAATTTATCTATTGCACACACACTCGAATAACTAGAGCATCTTCCTTATATACTCCTCCATACCTTCATAACCGTTGGCACCTTCCAAAGGAGTTCTTCTAATCTACCCGTTGGACATAATCAATTAGGGAGATCTCAAGTTACTTAAGAATGTGATGATAGCCCACCAATCCTGCTCGCCCATACAATCGGGATCTAGGTTTCCATAACTAGAACCTTCCAAGTATACTTCACCAATCAATGGATCCAAATTACTCGAATTAATAAATGAATTATAGATCTTGAAATGCTATCTCCAGCCGTGAGAACTTCTTTAGCCGCTCGAATCAAATCCTTTAAAGAAATACTCAATTCTAGATAAGTTTTCTTCGTAGGTCTAGAAACTGTCAATAATGGTAGACTTTAAATCTTGAGTCTGGCGGTCTGGCGGTCTTCAGACTTTGACGAAAAGTCTGCAAGTTTTCAGACTAGACTGATGGAAATGTTTTGTCAGCTTTAAAACAAATAAGGAAGTTTTCTCCAACAATCTCCCCCTTTTTTATGGTAACAAAATTTTCCTGCAGATTTGAATATTTTTGACCTGCAAGACAATATTCAAGCAAACATGAATATCTCATAAAAAATAAATGGATTAGGATAAAAATAGTATCGAATCTGCATCCACAGGAAGTGAGTTAGACCTGTAAAAACAACTATCTTTGCCATGAATATCAACAACACTTAAGATACTGCAAGCATTAAACGATCAAACAGTCCAAACCAAAAAACACCAAAAAACACAGTCCAAACCAATCACAAGAATTAAAGTCAAATCCAAAAGTCAAATCAAATCAAATTTGCACCAACTTCTCCCCCTTTTTGTCAGCATTAAAAAGGTAGAGACGAAAAAAAAAGAATTGGATAAAGTTAAGATTGTTTTGGAACGCGAATAAGCTGGAAATCTCCCATCGACTTGATAGTCTCCTCCAGCTTTCTCAAATCCTCCTTCAGTTGCGTTATTTCCTCACTCTTCGCAGTTGCTTGAACTTGAAGATTAAGGGCCTGAACTTAATTGTGCAAAGAAACTGAAGAGGCTTGATTGACATTCTGCATATTCTGAAATGCTCATCCCAATGCATAAATATGACCTCGCATCTCCATAAGAACATCAAGCAATATTCTAAAGTCTGCTGAGTTGTCAGTTTGAGTGCTTACTTCAGCATGATTAGTTTGAGGAGTATTAGCAGATGATGGCATTTCAGCATGAGCACCCAGACTCGGAGATGAAACCTCATGACCTTCTTCAGGAAATTGAGAGGCATATACATCTTCTGGATCAGCAGGAGAACGACTGACATCATCACTAGTAAAAGCAAGTGAAGGAGTACCTCTTTTCTCAGCAGCTCCCTCTGTTTCAGTGCCTTCAGGTGGAGAGAAGTACTCTTCATGCTCTGTCTCTTCTTTAGTGACATGATGACCTTGTTCTCCTCTTTCCTCTTCTTCTATAGTTCTTTCTTCATCTGCTTCTTTCCTCATCGTTTCCCTCTCTTCACTCCTCTGCTCTTTGTCTTGGTCCTCTCTATCCTCTATCTCTGGAACAAAATGCTGTAAGTTCCTTAAAGTAAGAGCGGAAATGGTGATATCTTCCTCATCTTCTTCATCCTGCAAGATGAGTGCTCTCCTTTTCTTGGATGGAGCTGTCATGGGCTCCTTGCCTTTCCGTTTTGCAGCCACAGAGTCTTGATGAGTTTTGACAGGAGTCTTCTCCTTAAATCTTTCTAAAGCCTTGTTTAGCTCTTTCAGACGCATCTTTGAAACCATCTTCAATCCCACTACCATTTGATCATAGGTTCGAGCACACAGAATTTTGGGAGGCTGAATTTTAAAATGTCTGAATAGCTAAGTAAAAAGTGCTGAATAAGGAAATTGGCCATTGTCCTTCACCATTAATCTATACATGTGAAACATGATAGTGTGTGACAGAGAGAACTTTTTACCAGCATTGATAGCATACATCAGCTTCACTTCTGAATTGGAGACGTCAATCTTTGATGTGGATTTGGGTCTAAGACAGTTAATCACAATCTTGTGAAGCAAGACATTTGAGGCACTCATCCTCAAATACGAAATTTGGCCTTCTGTCGTTCCATCCCAAACAAGCTCCACAGTCGCACGACCAATAGACACTAATTGATTGAAACATCCCTCTCTCTACTCCAATCACATAAGCCAGAATGTCCATATCAACTACATAATCCTAGTCTCTAACATTGAAAGAAAATCTATTCGCATCCAAAAAGCTTAGATTGGAATAGAAATACATAGTAAGTTCTGGATGAGCCACTGTTGTCTCAAAACAAAATCATTCAAGTTGAAGTAAAGTAAATTTCTCTTGCAATTTCATGTTCAGAGAGTCGAGAAAATCAAAATCCACACTCCTTGGGTTCATCACCTCTCGCTTCAGCAACTTAGAGTAAACTCGCTTATGTTCCTCATAATGAAACAGATCTGTTCTTTTTCCTCGAATGTTCGCAGCAACACCCATTCTAGGCTTAAAATGAGTGAACATCTTTTCATCATCATTTCCATCAAGTTGACTAAATTCTCCAACACGTGGATCACTTTGGAAATTGACAAAAGCCCTTTCTGCCTAGCCCGCAGGTGCAATTCCTAAACATTCCATCGTTTGTAAAAATTGGGTTTCATTTCTGTACCCATTTTCTTTCAAAAATTCATCAATAAAGGTCATTGGAGAAGCTCCATCCTTTAAGGAAGAGCAGAGTTTGAAGGTAAAAGCAGGCTTAAGAGTCCTTACAGGTTCGGCATCCTCAATAATTTCTTCCTCCGCTTGTTGTTGCTGAACATCCTGTGGTCTAGCTTGAGGAGAATGGGGGCGGTTGAGAATGTTGTGGACTCTACTGTTGCCTTGGAGATTCTTCTTCCTCAGTAAGGTCAAAGTGCGTAGGACCCTCACGCATATGCTGTGGTCCCCTGCTTGCAATCCTTGAGGACTTTCTTTGGGAAGACATTATCACAGTCTTTGAGAGAGTTTCCGAACTCGATTCGCGAGAAAGATGAAAACTTTAAGAATTAAACTAGAGAAAAAAAGTAAGAAAGTGAAGTTCTTTGTGTGGCATCCCAAAATTCATGACGACCTCTAGTTACATTAAAGTCTATGAATAGGTGATGGAAGTACCATTAAGTTATTTTATAGCCATTTAATCCATAATTTGCAATAAGATTTATGGCCAAGCTTTTAATGGATAATTATTTGGTAGGAAAGAAAATTCTATCATTGGCCATGTGTATTATAAATTAGAATTTATGAATTTGTGACTACAAGTTTTATGGCCTTATTAATTTTGCAAGTTAGGTATTTATTTAAGTGGAAAATGTTAATGGATGATCAAGGTTGGTGCTATAGGACAACTTGATAAAAAAGACTTTGTTCTTGACTATGCACTTTATAGATTTGATTTTATGGATTAATGTCACAAAGTCTTTTGGCCATTTTATTATGCAATTAGGTATTTATTTAAATGAGGATTAAGATGTATTATTAAAAATAAACTTGGGCCATTTAAGTTTGGACTTTAGGCCCAAGAATGTTGAGCCTAAAGTGGGCCAAAAGGCCGGCTCATGAAGCCCATTGGGCTGTCGACGCATGGAGGGGGGAGGAGGAGCCGCATGGCCTCCTCCAAGTGTCTTCAACAAGGGAGACACTTGTCTCCTTCTTGGGGACAAGTGTCCCTCCATGCAAAAAGGGAAGCATGCAAGTATTTAAACAACCAAAAAGAAAGAGAGAGAGGGAGTAGCTGGTTTTGAGAGAGTAAGAGAGAGGGAGAGGGTTGCTGAGAGAGTGAGGAACCGAGAGAGAGGAGGAAGAGCGGTGTGTCCGTCCGTCCATCCGCTCGTCCGTCGCTCGTCGCCGTGCGTCCATCATCCGTAGTACTCGCTGTAGCTCCGTACAAAGGCAAGTTGGGATCCATATTCTGCTCTTGCATGTTGTGTTTTCCTTATGTGTTTGTGTGGGATGAATCTCGGACGTTTAGGGTGTGAGAAACCAAAGCTTTGAGTGTGTGTTTTTGAAACAGCATCCTGTTTTCGACTATACCGCCTGACCCAGAATGTTTTCGAGGCTTGCTTGTGGATTTTGAGTCGGATTTTGGCTTCAATTTATTCATCAAAGTTGTAGAAAACATCTTAAAGTATAACATACTAGAATTTGAGATAAAATGGCTGAGTTTTAAGGGGTGAAACCCTTTGTCTACGAAAACGCTAGATCAGGAACTTTTTTGTTGACCTCTTAGTGATTTTGTGTGTTGTATGTTACTTTTTACTGAGAATTTCACTTCAACTTCTTCACAAAAGTTGTATAGAACATCCTGAGGAATAACATACTAAAATTTTAGGTAAAACGAACAAGTTTGGCCTAGTGAAACGATTTTTCTTTGAAGACGACAGATCAGGAAGTATCGAACTGGACTCCAGCGACTTCGTGAACTATAAAGTGACTATCCATTGAGAATCTCACCTAGATCCCTCAATGAAAGTTGTAGTTGACCTCTTGAGGCAAAAAATATAAAAAAATCAGAGGAAATGAAGGAAGATAAGTAGGCAAAGCCTCAATTTTTCGGTGACAGCTAAACTGGACTGTTCGGTACTAGGAACAGTAGATTCGTCCGTCCATAGTATATTATCTAGGACGAATCTGGTCTTGATTTCTGCATGGAAAATCTATCTTAGGATCTCAAATATAACCTGGTAAAATTTTCATAATTTTTGAAGGTCATTCGGATATTTAAATTGAAATATTTCAAGAACTGCGCAATCTGACTTTATCCGAATTTTGCAAGCTGGAATGTGTGAGCTATATCTTTTTGTGTGAAGTTCTTTCGGGCATGTGTTCTTCATGGAGTTGTTACCTTTATAGCTCGCCTATTACATGTTCTGATTTTATAATTTTTGAAGATCATATGGATATTTAATTTATATGTTTTCTGAAATTGTGCAAGCTGGAATTTGGTCAATTTCAAAAGACATGATGTATGGACTATTCTAAGTTGTATGGACCTCATGGATTGTATTGTCATAAGTGATTGGATCTTGCTGCATATATGATGATGATTGGAAATGCATATAAGAATCAAATGCTGAAAATGATCTTGTTTGCCATCATATCATATGCCATGTTGAAATTGGGCTATAATTGTGAACATGAACCATGATAAATGAGAAGGCCGTCGGAGGTGTGAGCCGACGATGCCCCGGGAGTGTCGGGATGCCCGAAATGTGGAGGTGCCGTATGTCCGGTGGCCTAGTGGCGTAATTCCGGAGGGTCCTCGGGAGTTTCGAGATGCCCGGTGGTATACGGTACGTAATTCCAGAAGAGGGGGGAATCCTGGTGGTATGTCGGTACGTAATTCCGAAAGCCCTGGAGGTTTGTGCCCAGGGGGGGATTCCTCGTGATGCTAGTTGGGATACGAGATGCCCGGAGGTGTGTGTCGGATGCCCGGTGGCCTTAAATGGCTGAATGCTGGAGGTTCCTCATGATGCCTGGTTGGATGCGAGCGATAAATGTGGGATACAAACATTGGTCCCAGGAAAGAGAAATGTGGTGGCCCAAAATGAAAGAATAAAATTGGGAAATTGAAATTAAATTATGCATGGTATGGCAACATGTATGCATGAGTGCATGATGGTGAGTGCATGGATGTATATGCACCTATGGCATGATGATACATGTATGATATGATGATGGTGAGTGCATGGATGTATGTGCACCTATGGCATGATGGTACATGTATGACATGATGATGATGAGTGTATGGATGTATGTGCACCTATGGCATGATGGTACATATATGACATGATGATGGTGAGTGCATGGATGTATGTACACCTATGGTATGATAGTAAATGTATGACATGATGGTGATGATTACATGAAGATGTATGTACATGCGGTATGATGACATATGCATGGCTTCAAGGTAAGTTATGCATGGGTGCATGAATGACATGTGTTATGCTATGATTGTTATAATTGTATTATGTGATGCATTTAGTAGTTTATTGAATCTTTTACCTGCTGAGTGGCTGTACTCACCCCTTTGGGGACCAACATTTCAGACTAGATAAGATACCTCTGCTGCCACTGCCACCAGTAGATGGATCAAGTGGTTGGATATGATTGCGAGGAGGAGGATAGCAAAAGAAGGAACTTTTGGACGCCAACACTGATCGATAGACTTTAAGTATACGGCTGTTGGAGGAGATGTCGGTCATCTTTTGAAATATAGCCAAGTATAGAATACCATGGCATTTCGATGTACCGACTAAAGATGTTCATCTGCTTTATGTAAATAAAAGTGTTCGGCTTTAACTTATATAAGATGTTTAATTGGTGTGCATCGTTTTCTAAATATAGGGAAGGGAGTTGTTGGATATGCTTCCGTTACATGAATTGTGCAAGGGACTGATCTAAAAGATGTAAACCCACAGGTTGTATGGACTCGCTGCAATTGAAATGGTATCAAAATGACATGATATTAGGAAAAGTGAAAGGTAAGCGAACCGTGGCGACCCTAACGGATCGGGGGCTGTTCGGAGGTGCCACACTTTGCTTCTAGGGTTTGTGAGTAAAAATGAAGAAGACAAACAATATATAAAGCACTCGAAATGGGGTATACGGATCGTCACAAATGGAAAAAAATGCATTTTCAAAAATAACTACCTTTTTGAAAATAGATAACTGTCATTTCAAAAAGATAACTTCTTTTTCAAAAAGGAATGATTGCTATAATTACAAAAACTTGGGAAGATAACATCAATCAATTGTAGATTAATAGACAATCGTACCTTTTTGCGTTTTTATCCTAAAGATAAATTTCTAAAATGGAAATAAGTTACGTCGTGATTCTTGATCTTCCGAGTCCGAGCATCTCTAAACTGTTATCCCTAAGTCCGAGCTTCTTCAGACTTTAAGATATTAAGTCTGGATCGAACAGACTCAAATTGACTTTTCTCCAGTGGCTTTGTAAAAATGTTTGCCAGCTAATTATTTGAGTCAATGAATTGAATCAAGACTTCTCCATTTTGAACATGGTCTCTAATAAAGTGATGTCAAATCTCTATATGTTTTGCTCTTGAATGAAGAATTGGATTCTTAATAAGATTAATCGCGCTAGTGTTGTCACATTTGATCTCAGTGCATGAGTCTTCGATTCCAAAGTCTCTTAGCTGTTGTTTTATCCATAAGATTTGAGAACAACAACTTCCAAGAGCCACATACTCTGCTTCTACCGTTGAAAGAGTTACAGTACTTTGCTTCCTTGAAAACCAAGGTAATGTCCTGTTACCAAGCAATTGACAAGTGCCTGAGGTGCTCTTTCTATCAAATCTGCATCCTGCTAGATCTGCGTCTAAGTATCCAAGGAGAGTAAAGTCTCATTCTTTAGGATACCATAGATTAACTTAGAGGTTGTTGCAACGTATTTGATGATGTGTTTCGCAGCACTTAGATGAGATTCTTTGGGATCTGATTGAAATCTGGCACAAATACAAACACTAAACAAAATGTCAGGTCTAGAGGCAGTAAGATAAAGAAGTGAACAAATGATACTCTTGTACAGCTTCTGGTCAACTTTCTTTCCTCCTTCATCTTTATCCAGCTTCGAAGAACTTGATATTGGTATATCAGTCTTTTTGCAATTCTCCAAACCGAATTTTTTAACAAGTTCTTTAGCATATTTTTCTTGGTGAATGAAAATTCATTCCCTCAATTGTTTCACTTGTAGTCCGAGAAAGAAGGATAGTTCACCCATCATGCTCATCTCGAATTCATCCTGCATAGACTTAGAGAATTTCTTGTACAGATTTTCGTTAGGTGATCCAAAAATAATATCATCAACATAAATTTGAACAAGTAGAAAGTTTTTACTTTCTCTTTTAATAAACAAAGTAGTGTCTACTTTACCTTTAACAAAGCCATTTTGGATTAAAAACTTGCTTAACCTATTGTACCAAGCTCGAGGTGCTTGCTTTAAACCATATAGCGCATTTTTCAATTTGAATACAGAGTCTGGTTTCATTGGGTCTTCAAAATCGGGAGATTGTACCACATAGACTTCCTCTTGGATAAATCCATTCAAGAATGCACTTTTGACGTCCATTTGGTTCTTATAACAAGTAAAAGCAAGTAATAATCTAATTGCTTATAACCTTGCTACTAGTGTGTAAGTCTCATCATAGTCTATCCCTTCTTCCTACGTATATCATTTGGCCACGGGTCTTGCTTTGTTCCTTATAACTTTTCATTTCTCGTCCACCTTGTTCCTAAAAACCCATTTAGCTCCAATAATAGAGTTACCTTTTGGTTTAAGAGTTAATTCATAAACATCATTAACACTAAACTGCATGAGTTCTTCTTGCATAGCCTCAATCCATCTTTCATCAGTTAAAACTTCTTCTATGCTTTTGGGTTCTATTTCAGAAATAAGAGCCATAACGCTAGACTCATCATGCCTTTTGGATCTTGTACGAATCCTTTCATCAATGTCACCGATAATGAGTTTTTTGGGATGACTAGACTTGTGCTTCCAGTTGTTGGTTGGTCTGACAGACTGCTGATCATTTTCTTCATTTGATTCTTCAACGTTCGTTCGTTGTTGACCTTCCGAAGTCCGAGCTACTTATGAGGAATTAGACTTTGTAGAGTCCGGCGATTCGCATTCTTCGAGTTGTGTCCGGATCGATTGATTTTGTATAAGGTCTTGAAATTTGACATTCATTGATTCTTCCACGATTGAGTCTTCTTGTTGTATACCCTATAGGCTTTTTGATGGTTGAATATTCAAGGAAGATTCATTTGTCTGATTTTTCTTCAAACTTACCAATTCGATCATTTACATTTCTCAATACAAAACATTTGCAACCAAACACATGAAAATAAGAAACAACTAGCTTCTTTCCTTTGAACAACTCATAGGGAGTTTTCTTCAAAATAGGCCTTAAGAAGACTCTGTTAATGATATAACATGCTGTAGAAATTGCTTCAGCCCAAAAATGAGAAGAAATGTTGCTTTCAATTAAAAGTGTTCTAGTCATTTCTTGCAACGATCTATTCTTCCTTTCCACAACTCCATTTTGTTCTGGAGTGTACGGAGAGGAGAACACATGCTGAAAGCCGATTCATCACAGAATTTAGCAAAATCTTGATTTTCAAACTCACCTCCATGGTCTGTCCATAAACTTGAAATAACATACCCTTTCTCATTCTGTAATTTCTTAGCAAACTTTAAAAAATAAGAAAATGTTTCAGACTTATTTGCTAGAAAGTATACCTAAGTAAATCGTGAATAATCATCCACTATTACTAGACAATATTTTTTTTCACCAATGCTCTGAGTCCTAGTTGGTCCAAAGAGATCCATATGTAGGAGCTGTAGCACACGATTAGTGGAAACTTGATTTATTGGTTTGAAAGAACTTTTAACCTATTTTCCCAACACACATGGTATGCATAATTCAGATTTTTGGTATGTCAAGTTGGGTAGTCCACGAACAAGCTTCTTTGTAGAGATTTTGGCTATTTGCTTCATGTTGATATGGCCAAGTTTTCGATGCCAGAGATTAGCTTCCTCTTGAATTGAAATTAGACATTGAGATTTTTCTGGTTTGATGTCCAAAAGATAGATATTCCCATGTCTTCACCCTGTGAAGGTCTGAGAGAAGTCTTTACTGGTTCCCTAACATATTCCTTATTGAAAATTGATTTTGAAACTTGTGTCGCACAGTTGGTTGATATTTAGCAAGTTGTAATTGAGTCCTTCTATTAAGGAGACGTTGCTGATTGTGAGACTTCCAATTTTTACTGTTCCGCATATGACAATTCTTCTTTTGCTATTTCCACCAAAAGAAACTTTTCCACCATTAACTTGCATAAGCTTTTTGAAACAACTTGAATCCCCTATCATATGTCTTGAGCATCCACTATCCAAGTACCATTTGACCATTTTCTTGATAGTGACCTGCATTTAAAAAAGAAACTTAAGCTTTCTTTGGTACCCACACTTTTTTGGGTCCAATAGAGTTAGTGCAATATGTGGTCTTTGCTCAATCCTTCTTAACAGGTTTCCAAACCACGGGACATTCTTTCTCAAAGTATTATGAGCTGTTGCACTTAGAACATTTAAGAACACTATGGCCAACAGGTTTTATAAAGACTTTTTGAAAATGATTTCTATAGAAGGCTTTTGTAGGTCTTTGTTTGATTCTTTCCTTTACTTTTGGAAAATCAATTAGAGGAATGGTTTCAGAAGTCATTCGCAAGCCTGATTTGTTAAAGTAAGGTCTTTGTGCTGAAAGAATCTTTTCCAATTTCTCAGATCCTATAGAAAACATTTTTGAAATACTTGAAATATCATTTTTCAATGTATTTTCTTTTGAAAGAGAGTCTGCATTTTCTTTCAAGGTAATAAAAATTTTATCTAAATTTTTGAACTTTTCTTTCCAAACAATCTCCTGTTGCTTCAGTGTAGAATTTTCCCTTTTTAGCTCGGAAATCCTCTTGAGAGAGTTTTTGAGATTACGACACAGCTCATCAATATATTTAGAGACTTTAGTAGGAATTTTTAAATTACTTACCTCGATTTCACTGTCGAGTCTCGAGTCCGTATCTGTCTCAAAGTCTGAATCTAATTATGATTTTTCCATTAAACAAATATTAACATAATCATCATCACTCTCTTCGCATTCGATATCACTCCAAGTTTCTACTTTGAGTGCCTTTTGTATTTCTCAGGTTTTCCTTTCTTTTTCTTCAACAATGGACAGTTGGGTTTGATGTGTCCATTTTTCTTGTATTCAAAACAAATCACATCTTTATTGGATTCATCGTCCTCAGCTGATTTATTTTGAAACTTTTGAGAACTTTGTTTTTTCCAATTGAATCTTCTTCCCTTTTTGTTCAGTTTTCTGAACCTTCTTATCATGAGAGCAAGTTCTTCATCGTCCATATCGTCTTCAGAATCTGTAACATCAGAATAATCATTAGATTTTAAAAGCAATAGATTTTTTACCTTTGAGATCTTCATCTTCATTGATTTGCTCCACTTCATAAAACTGAAGAGTGCCAACCAATTTGTCAACAAAGAGTGGCATAATTCTTTGTGTTTCTCTTATTGAGATCTTTACGTGATTCCAATCTTCGGAAAGTCCACGCAAAAGTTTGTTAACCTTCATGGGTCCTGAGATTGGTTGACCTTGATACTCAAGATCATTCACAATTTCTGGAAAACGACTAAACATGTCAGTGATAGATTCTCATGGCTTCATCTTGAAGGCTTCATATTGATCGAGCAGAATATTGATTCTAGTTTCTTTCACTCGATCGGTTCCTTCATAAGTGATAAGCAACCTATCCCAGACTTCTTTAGCTGTTTCACAAGAAGATATTATGTTATATTAAGTAGGAGATAATGCACAATATAAGGAGTAAATTGATTTTGCATCAAAAGCTTGTCTCTTGGTTATCTCTTCTTGAGTCATCTTGCTAGCCTCTGCAACTTTTTTTCCCCTTTCTGAGACTGTTGTAGCTTTAGGAATGATTCCTTTGTCTACCACATCCCATTCCAGAGGATCTTTTGATCTTAGGAATGTCTTCATCTTGTTTTTCCATATACTGTATTCCTTTCCATCAAAATAAGGCGGTCTGGTGTTGCTTTACCCTTCAACCAAACCTGGAGCCAACATACTAGCCATGGATCTTTAACTCTGAAGTAAAAACACTTCAATTTAAATGAGTACGTAGGCTCTGATACCAATTGAAAGTGCTAGTACGAGCACCTAGAGGGGGTATATAGGTGCGGAAACAAATTTTGCAAAATATAGTATAAAACTTTACTTTTAACCTGAGTCTGGTTAACAGTAGACTTTGTAGAGAAAATCAGACTCTAACAATTAAATAGAGTTACGAGAAAAATAAAAGAGTTCAAGGAATAGAATAATAACACAAGGTTTGTAGTAGTTCGGCTTAATCTAAGCCTACATCTACTCTCCCGCACTGACAGTCCACCGGCTGGATTTCACTATGAATCAAAAGAGTCGTTACAGTATCACGTCCTTGATTCCACAGTGTAGAAAGTCTGCTACACTTCCTCAAGGCCTCACAAATGTCTAAACTCTCTTTTGACTACAAATTTTCGCTCAATAGTTGAATCAGCAAAGAACAAGAAACTTTAGACTTTGGAATTTATCTATCGCGCACACACTTGAATAACTAGAGCGTCTTCCTTATATACTCCTCCATGCCTTCATAACCGTTGGCACCTTCCAAAGGAGTTCTTTCAATCTACCCGTTGGACATAATCAATTAGGGAGATCTCGAGTTACTTAAGAAATGTGATGATAGTCCACCAATCATGTTCACCCATACAATTAGGATCTAAGTTTCCATAAGTAGAACCTTCCAATTATACTTCGCCAATCAACAGATCCAAATTACTCAAATTAATTTCAAAGTAAATAATAGATCTTGAAATGCTATCTCCAGCCGTGAGAACTTATTTAGCTGCTCGAATCAAATCCTTTAAAGAAATACTCGATTATGGATATGTCTTGTTGGTTGGTCTAGAAACTGTCAATGAGGGCAGATTTTAAATCTTGAGTCTGGCAGTCTGGCGATCTGGCGGTCTTCAGACTTTGACGAAAGAGTATGCAAGTCTTTAGACTAGACTGATGGAAATGTTTTGTTAGCTTCAAAACAAATAAGGAAGTTTTCTCCAACAAAATGCCTCAATTAAAATAGTGTTCCTGGCCTTTTTTTTCGTATTAAAAACTTCCGATGAAAAATAGTCATGTGTGGGTACACGGTCAGATTGGACCCGGAAAGTTCATAACATTCTTTTCAAAACCTCACTGGTTTATATAGTATATAAAACCATTTTTTGTGTTTAAAACCCGACACCCAGGATTTTCTAAATAAATATCAAAATTTACAATTTTTGGAATAATTGACCAAATTTCCAATCAGCATTCAATTTTCATAATTTAACACTACACTAGTCTAATCTTAATTTAATCTAAACACCCCTTAAACGTTATTAGCCCATTAAGTAGGGTTTAGTGCATAAACTCACCGGGTTAGCAAATACACCGGTTCACGGCGACAACAACGCGATGGCGACCGAAACTCGGACCTACAGTGGCATGGGAGGTTGGTGGCGCGGGTGGTGTGAGTGGTCAACGAAGCACGGGCAAAACAACCGCAAACTCTTGGAACGGGGTTTGCGCAAAATGGGAGCAGAATTCAGCGAGGGATGGGAGGCGTCGAGAGAGAAGAAGAAAGGGAGAGAGGGTGAGGCCTTCTGCTTGTTTCGTTCCTTCCGATGGTTGACTGATTCGGTCAACAATCTTCTCCATTTGGTGGCAGCAAGAGGCCAAGACAGCTGGGTGAGAACGTGGCCATCGTTCGGTTCTCCATCGCCAGCACGAAGGGTTGTTGATGCGTGGCTTCCGCTGGACAGTCCTCTTGGCGCAGCTGTCCCACCGAAAGAAGGAGTTACGTGGTCGTTGCTTGAGTCATCCAAGAGAGGGAAGCGTGGCTGCAGCAACGGAAGTCAACGGTCTTCATTTGCTGCATGGAGGAGGGGCTGTTTAACGTGGCCGCATGGTTCCACGTAGCTTCAGAAATTGGAGTCCACCTTCCCATTTTGTTGACTCCTTAATAGACGTATGCATGGGAGATGCATGGCGCGGCTGTGGGCTTCGCTCCGGCGTAGACGTGAGCTGAGAAAGACCTCCGATCCTCCTGTCTTGCACGTACACGTGAGGGACGGCGGAAGTCTTCACGAAAAATAGCTTGGCAATGTGTTATTTAGAATGAGCCTCAGTCTCACGTGTAGTGTTATGTAAGTAAATTTCCGACGAGACTATAAGTTATTCAATGATTGGATCATCTCGTTGTGACAAAGGTGTGACTATGAGGGTACATCATAAGATCATCACGAAACGTGACGTCTCGGTCTGGCGATGGTAATGACGAAACGGTATTGACAAGTGATGCTAATGACGTAGTCCGACGACAAATTCGCCGACTTGTCACGAACCGCTGCGTACTCGAAGTCCAGCGAAATCCGGATGTCACATTACTGGCTAGATTCCATTATATAATCAACAAAAAATTATAATTTTAAGTGCAAATACTCAGTGGTAGATCACACTAACTTACTTAATCACTATTTATGTATTTCTCTCACAATCACAGATATTTTAGCTCATGAAAGACAAGTATATGAATCAGACTTTGGAATTTCAGATTTTAGGTCTCATCTCTTTCTTACTTCTCAGTCCCTTAATCTTCTTATATACTCCTTCACTTCCAAGCTAGTTGTTGGACAATCTCTGGGGGGTCATCTTTCAATCTACCTATTGGACAGATTTATGTCGAGAAGATTTAATGGTTGTTGAGTGATAAAAACTGAAACCCTCATTGATTATGGTCACCCATATAACTAGAGTTTTGGTTTCCATAAGTAGAGTTCTCCCTTTAGAAAGAACTTGTCTTCATGATTGATCTTCCAATCAATTAGATTGAGTCAATCAAATCTTTCTTGATGTTAAATCCAAACTAGACCACTAGCCATTATATGTTCTGGGTTGGTCTCATTCTAGACTTGTCTCCTAAATTTGTGCCTTGTTTTGAACTAGCTAGTTCTGAACTTTCTCATTTTGAGCTAGCTAAGATCTTAACCTTGTTAGGATGAGAGCGAGAGTTCTTTATATCTAAAGTAAAATTTATGATTTGTGCTTGAATGAGATGTTTCCATTCTTCGAGTATAACCCCAATACAATATTCTCCCAGACAATTATTAGACTTGAAATATATTGAAGAGGTTCGTCAACTTCAAAATCTATTAGGAGTTTTCTCAATAATCTTCACATTTTTAATGGTAACAAAACTTCTATGCAAATATTCATAATATAATGCATAAAACATTAAAGTCTCAGTATGGATGTTTCTCCCTGTACTAATTTAACATCAATCTTGTATATCCCCTACATAAAACATCCTGCATATGGAACATTAAGTATCTGCAATGCAAATATTTCTCCCCCTTTTTGTCAGTAGGACAAAAGATACAAACCATATATAATAATTCATCCAAAATAGTTCAAACATTAAGACGATCCAAACACTCAACAACACACTAAAGAGAAAAAATAGACTTATAGTTCAACAACAGAAAAACTTAGATGTTTTATAAATAAAAAGAAGGTTTTGATCAAGGTTTGGAAGGGCTGAAATAAGCTCAAAGTTCTCCAAACTCTGCATAGCCTCCTCAATCTTGGACATGCGCTAACCAAAAACCGTTTCTATTACTGTCATGTTGTGCTTGGCCTTCGGATAGAGCTGTATTTAATGACAGGTTAGAACACATCATTGAAATCAACTCCCTCGATATGACTATAGCCTTTAACAACTAGACGAGTTTTGAACCTAATGTCTTCAACTCCAAGAATACCTTCATTTCTTTTGAAAACCCATTTACAACCCATAATTTTCTTTTCTTTCGGTAACTTGACAAACTCCCAATTTTGATTCTTTTCAAGCGATTCCATTTCTTCATTTATAGTAACTAACCACTTTGTTGAATCTTTTGAAGAAATGGCTTTTTTTGTAGGTTTTAGGCTCACTATACTCTATTAACTTTGCAATTGAAACAACATGAGCAACAAATCTAAGGACCCATATTTCTATGGAGGCTTCACCGTCCTTCTTGGTCTATCTCGGGCAATGGAATACTATTCCTCTTCGGGTTCTTTAGACTCAATATTATTAGTAGATGATGGAATTAGTTTTGAAGAAATTACTTCAAGCTCCACTTTCTCTGCAACACTCTCTAGATTTTCATCACAAGAAATGGATGATTCTTTCTTAGGATGAAACATAGCAAACTCATTAAAAGTAACATCTCTGTTGATAATAATATTAGATAAATTAGCACACCACCAAAGTCTATAATGTTTTACTCTAGAAACATAACCAAGAAAGATACATATTTTTTTTTTTTTACTCTAGGCTATAATTTGCCTTCACTAACATGTGCATATATTGGACATCCAAATACTTTAAGAGAACAATAATTAGTAGGTTTACTTGACCATACATCCTTGGGTGTCTTGCACTCAATAGATGTGCAAGGAGAACAATCTATCAAGTAAGCAGCTGTATTGACTATTTCAGCCCAAAACTCATTGCCGATTAGACAAGAGGCACCTAGTCCTTTCTAATAAGGTTTTGTTCATACATTCTACTATACCATTATGTTATGGTGTATTCACTGTAGTATGATATCTCACAATACATTCAACTTTGCAAAACTCATTAAACTCACCTCCACAAAATTCCAACTCATTATCTATCTTTTTGCTAGTTTGCTTCTCGGTTAATATTTTCCATTGTTCAAATGTAACGAAAACATCACTTTTACGTTTTAGAAAATAAATTCAAACCTTTCTTGAATATCATCAATGAAAGTAAGTAAATACATTGAACCAGGGCCTTTCGAAGGCCCTTAGAGATCAGAGTGAATATAATCCAAAGTGCCATTTATCGTGTGAAATCCTCTCTTAAAACTTATCCTTCTTTGATTTACAAAGACACAATGCTCATAGAAATCTAGTTTTTCAATTTTCTGATCACTCAAAAGACCTCTCTTACTCAACTTCTCCATCCCTCTAATATTTATATGGTCTAATCTCAAATGCCATAATTTAGTATTGTCTGATTCTACTATATCAAATGAGACTACATCTTAAAAGGTAACTGTAGTTCCTTGCAGCTAATACAAGGTGCCAATTTTCAGTCCTTTAATTTACAAAAGTGAACCTCTCATAATCTTCATAACTCTACCTTCAGCTGTAAACCTATAACTGTTAGCATCAAGTGTACCCAAAGAGATGAGGTTTTCCTTCAAATCAGGAATGTGTCTGACATTATCCAAAATCTTGATGATGCCGTCGTATATCTTAATATTGACAGTCCCAATCCCAACTACTTTGCATTTAGTGATTTTGTGCTTGGTTTGCAGTTCTAACTTTGAGCAAATTATTGTATTGCTATTTTTCTATTGATTTTTGTGCTTATATTTTGGAAAAACTTTCTCATATAATTTGCACGAAATTGTGTTGGTTACATCATATTTCTTTCCGGAATTTTTGGAGTTGATTTGGTAAGGTAAAATCAACAAAAATCATCCTTAAGTCAGTTTGCCCTACACTAAGTCCGACCTATATTTGCTTAAAATTAAGGTCTTAAATGAGTCCATTAGAGTTTGCATCCTTCATGAAAACTATAGTACATACTGTAGGTGTTCTAACTAGGTATCATTTGTGCAAATTGAGCACCGTTTACTATGTTAATCACATGTGTGAAGATGCTTAGGCGCTGCTGTGACTTGTGTTGTTCATCACATGAGTTTGTTTTGTCATTTTTGTGTAGGCTCACGTAAATCAAGTTAGGGTTAGATGTCTTCATGAAATGTTCAAATGTTCGTGATGTTGTTGTATTCTACACATAGGAATTTTCCTGAAATTTTTGCACGACATTGAATTGTCAAAAATTACTCATGTTTTGTGATAGTCATGTTGAATTAAAGGCTGATCACGAGCTTATTAAATCCTCTTTGTTTGGGCCTCTTAAAGGCCAAATCAAGTCTTGATGTCTTCTAAATATTTTAAGTACATATTATAAGCTTTGTGTCAATGTATGGCATGACATATTTGAACCACATTTACTATGTGAAAATCATGCATTAATTTAGCAAATTGTAACTGAAATTTGTCAAGCATGTTGTTCTTGGCAATGAGTCGCCTTTCGATGCTAGCGAATCATGTGGCTTTTTTGCACTTCAATTTAGGGTTAAACGTTTCAACCAAAAAAAAAAATTAGGGTTAAATGTATTAACCAAACTCTCATCGCATTCAACATTATGTCGGGTGCAAGTTTCACATTTTTTGCACATTGTCAAGATGGTCTTATAAGCCATTCATGCATCACATTCTAATTTGCTTGTGGCTAATTCGTGCGGCTTCATGATTATCGTTGTTCGACATGAAATTGACCCCAATTGGACTTGACCCCTCTTAGAATGTCTTAGAGCTCACCTTAATCTTTCCAATGATGTTGATTTTGCTCGATTTGCACATCGTTTGATCCATTTTTCATTCTTTTTCAATTCAGGTTAGAAATCTGTCCTAAATGAAATTCGGAACTCCTATTTTACCCCTGTTAAATCTGACCTTTTGTTATTTTTGTGTGATTTTCTCATTAAGGATTTTGAGGTCTGGTCTTAATGAAGTTTGTTTGTCCTTCTTTTTTCTTCAGTTATAATAAAATTTCATCCCTTTTAGACTTCGTTTACTAAGTCAAATCTCTGTTGATATCCCAGGATACCCTGCTGATTTGCTACATTTTTATGTGAGGCTCAGGGTTCTTGAATTTTTATGAATTCCTATGTAGCTCGCCTTAGAAAACTTTCTTCATAAAATTTGTTCCCCATGATGTTCTTGATGTTGTGTAATTTTCTTGGAACAAATTATCGACGGATTCCCTTTCAATTGCGTTTTTATTTGTTTGCCTTGTTCCATGATGTTTTGTTGTACTTCTTTGCTGTGATTTTCCTCTAGAATTTTTTAGGTCAACTTGCATGCTGAATTTATGTCACTTGTCTCCACGGACTTTTTTATCCTCATCTTTCGAACTTTATACACACAAATTCTTAACAAAATGAAAAGCACTTTACCATGCTTTTCAAACCCTTCGAAAGTCATGACTTTGTTTGAATTTTCCTGTTCTTGTTGTTTTGAGCTTTATTTTAGTTCAAGGATGCTCATGCATAAAATTTCCAAATTCTCGTTTTGTCCTTTAGATTCTAAACTTCCAAACTATGCTCTTAGTTTACAGTGATGTTGTCTATACTTTGGAACATATTTAAGGCATTTGTGAGGCTCGATCAGAGTGCATAGAATGCACCCAAGTTACCCTTGATGATTAAATGTGTTCTATAGCTGTGAAACACCTTTACTATGCCATTAGCATTCTTTATCACAATTCACTATCAATTGTTCTTCAAATGACTTTTAGGCATCATCTGAACTTTCATAACCTTCAACTCTAAAAAGCCTATGATTGTGTTTGGCGTTTGTCAATTGAATAAGTTATTCAGTGTTGACTCACTAAAATTGTCTGATTCATTGAGAACTAAGGGCTGAGAGCCTACCTGCATGTTTATCTTTTGCTATGCATGTACCTTTTACATGGATGTATAGGTGTGATACATGATTCCATGGGATATCCTTGTGATCCATTTAGAACTTGTCTTAGGAGCTTATAAGCATTGATTGTCATGCAAGAAGACAAATGGTAATCAAAGAATTGAACTCACAGTTTGAGCTGTGAGCTTCATGGGCTATTTTTGGGCCCTTCCGAGCCTCCTTTGGTGTCACCGTAGCCCAAGTCTTGCTCGCCTTTGCGCCGCCGCCGCTTTGAACCGGTTTTCGCACTAAACCAATGAGTTTACCTCCTAATCTCTAATTAGGATGCTAATTACACTTAAAGGTGGATTAGTGGTTAATTAGTGGATTAGTTAGTCTTAAGTGAGGTTATGGTGATTTAATTAGCTTACTTAGTTAATTAGATTGTGTAATTAGATTAGTTAGCAATTAGGTGGTTAGTTATATTAATTAGTTAGCTTAGTAGGTTAGATTAATTTAATTAAGTCCAATTAGGTGGTTAGATTAGCTTAGGTAGATTAATTAGTGATTTAATTTAAATAATTTACAATTTATTTAATTAAATGCAATTTATTTAATTATTTCTTAATTAGTGAAAATTATACCAGGATAGTAGGTTGTCGAATTTCATGCCGATCATCGTGGTGTGTGTAGCTTGTGCAATTGGATGCTGAGTGATGATTTTTGACTTATTATTTAAAAATATGGAATTTTTGCATTTAATTAGAAAAATACCGGGTGTCGGGTTTTGACAAAAAAATATTTTTAAGTACTATATCAAATCGTGGGATTTGAAATAGGAGAATATCACACTTTATGGTTCAATATGATTATGTGTCCACGCACAATTAATTTACCGGGTGTTTTTAATATGAATAAAATATGCCAAGTACATTATCTAAAATTGAGGCATTTGAGCGTAAAGCATGATGTCTTTGCCCAGGATTGGATGTGCGTGTTATCGTAATGAGAACCTGTCACGAGCGTTTACGCTAGACCATGCTCCTTCAAAAATGCCCCCTATCAACAGATGCTGGTCGCAATAGAGGCCGGGCCGATGCTCATTCGGGAATGCCGTCTAGATGTAAACGTTGTCGTGCTCAATGGGACGAGACGATGCTCGGTTATGCCAGATGACCGCTGACTGTTGAGTTGGTCATGGTCATTGGGTCGTAACTAATTGGAACACTTGGATGATTGATATAATCGCGCTTAATTATGGGACGAAATTGTGTGGCATGAAATGGAACGTGTCATAATAATTTGGCCTTATAATCGGGACCCTTGTGTGGCACCCATGAACCACCTAAGGTCGCCACAGTTACCTAATCATTACACCTAATGAACACTAGTTACGTCTCTTAGTAGAAGCATCGTAGTTCATAGGCATTTTTTTTTTTTTACGGTCCCAGCGCGACTTATTAGCAGAAGCATAAATTAATACCACCATCTCTCCCTCCAACAATCATGATACAATGCACACCACTAAATACCATAGGAAAAGATAAAGCCGAGCCACTTTTATTTATATATTTTCATGGTGGATTTTCTCGGGTCGATACAACAAAAGAAAGCCAAGATTTTAGCTACACTTGGCCACATCCCAAAAGGATATTTTGACCCTTATAACGATCGCGTGTCATCCTCCATCTATCAGTGGCGACTATTCCCAAAAAGAAACATCGGCTCTCTACCCCTCATGCGGCCATCGCACCCATCTTGGTGCGTCAGGTGGTGGTGGCGGCAACATCCCACTAAACACTCCATCTCGGCAGACATGAATTGACAGAAACTCCTGGATGACAGGGCCCTCAGCTAGGCCTACATCGTACATGACCAGCACTCGCACTCGCACAAATGTCATTCCAGGGATGGTGGCGTAGTCGATCTCCATACACTCTACCTTTACATCCAATGGGAGACCATAGAAGGTGCCCCGCGTGACGGTAGGGAGTGGCATCTTTCTAATCTAAAATGTTGGTCCCCGTAGGGGTGAGTACAGCCACTCAGCAGGTAAAAGATCCAATTAATCACTCAATGCATCACACAATACAATCATAACAATCATAACATAGTACATGCCATTCATGCATCCAAGCATAACTTACCTTGCAACCATGCATATGTCGTTATGCCATATATACATACATCCTCATATACTCATCACAATCTTGTCACATACACATCATCATGCCATAGGTGATCATCATCATGTCACACACATACATCATCATGCCATAGGTGATCATCATCATGTCTCACACATATCATCATGCCATAGGTGATCATCATCATGTCTCACACATATCATCATGCCATAGGTGATCATCATCATGTCTCACATATCATCATGCCATAGGTGATCATCATCATGTCTCACACATATCATCATGCCATAGGTGATCATCATCATGTCACACATATATATATGATTCAATTTCCACTTTTATCTTTCAATCCGATCACCACATCTCTCTTTCCCGGGATCAGTAATCGCATCCCATACTTTATCACTCGCACCCCAACCTGGCATCGTGAGAAAACTTCCGGTACACACCACCGGGCATCCGGCACCCCCACTTTCCGGGCATCTCGCATCCCAACTGACATCACGAGGCATCCCCTCGGGCACAAACCTCTGAGGCTTCCGGCACCCAATCATTTCGGGCATCTCGAAACTCCCGAGGACATCCGGACATGTATTACCATACAACCGGGCATCCGGCACCCCCCATCCCGGGCATCCTGACATTCCTAGGGCATTATCAGCCGCCTCCAACAGTTTCCTCATTTATCATAATTCATGTTCACCAATTTATGTCTCAAAATCAGCATGGCACACAAACAAGATCACTTTCATCATTTTAATTTTTATATGCATTTCCAATCATCATACATCAGCAAGATACAATCACTAATGACAATACAATCCATGGGGTCTATACAACTTAGAGTAGTCCATATATCATGCCTTTTTGAAATTTACTAAATTCCAGCTTGCATAATTTTGGAAAATATTTAAATTAAATATCCATATAATCCTCAAAAATCACACAATTAGAGCATGTAATAGACAAGACATAAAGGTAACAATTTTATGAAGAACACATGCCCAAAAGAGCTTCACACAAAAAGATATAGCTCACACATTGCAACATGCAAAATTCGGACAAAGTCAGATTGCGCAGTTTTTGAAATATTTCGATTAAAATATCCGAATGACCTCCAAATTCTGAAATTTTTCCAGGTTATATTCAAGACCCTAAGGTATATTTTTCATGAAGACATCTAGGCCAGATTCGTTCTAGATAATTTACTATAGACGGTTGAAGTTCCTGTTTCTAGTACCGAACAGTCCAGTTTAGCTATCTCCGAAATATCGAGGTTTCACCTACTTATCTTTCTTTGTTTCCTCTGAAATTTTTATATGTTTTGCCTCAAGAGGTCCCCTACAACTTTCATTAAGGGATATAAGTGATATTCTCAAAGAATAGTCACCATATAGGTCTAAGAAGTCTCGGGAGTCCAGTACCATACTTCCAGATGTACCGTCTTCAAAAGAAAATTGTTTCACTAGGCTAAACTTGCTCATTTTACCTTAAATTTGAGTATGTTAGTCTTTAGGATATTCTTTACAACTTTCATGAAGAAGTTGAAGTGAGATTCTCGGTAAAAAGTAACATGCAACACACAAAACCACAAAGAGGTCGACAAAGCAGTTCCAGATCTAGTGTCTTCATAGGAGAAGGGTTTCACCCCTTAAAACTCAACCATTTTGTCTCAAATTTTATTATATTATACTTTGAGATGTTTTCTACAACGTTTATGAAGGAATCAAAGTCAAAATCCAACTCAAAACATGCATGCAAGCCTCTACAATATTCTGGGTCAGGCGGTATACACGAAAACAGCAAGCTCTTTCAAAAACAAAACACACTAGATTCGGTTTCTCACTCCTAAACACCCGAATTTCAGCACCATTTCAAACACACATGCAAGACACACATGTAAGAGTAGAAAATGGATCCTAACTTGCCTCCAAAATCAAGCAAACAAGGCACACGGTCGGCGACGGACGGACGGACGGCGAGCGGGCGAGCGGCTCCTTCCTCCTCTCTCGGTTCCTCTCTCTCTCTCTCTCTCTCTCGCAACCCTCTCTCTCTCTCTTGGCTTGGGCGACAACCCCTCCACCGGCCACTCTCCCTCTCTTTTGTTTCCCCTAAACTCCATCATTAGTCATGATTAGTAGCCACCTACAATGGCCAATGCATGGGGTCTTCTTTTTGCCATTTGGCAAGACATGCAAGATGGGCTTGGGAGTGTGCTTGGAATAATTGGGCGGGCCTTTCCCCCCTTGTGGCTGACGATAGATCTTCCTTGGGCTTCATGGGCCAGCCATTTTGGCCCATCAAAGGTCCATACTATTGGGCCTAAGACCCAAGCCTAATTAAACCCCAAATTTTACTTTTAATAATTCATCTTTAATTCTTTCTTTTATAGATTCCAAATTTTCAATTTCATATGGCCATAATCTTGTAACATTTAATCTATAGGGATTAAATCTATGAGGTGCATAGCCAAGAATAAATTCTTCTTATTAATTTATCCTATAATACTAATTTTAAAAACTCATGAACACATGCATATAACACTTAGTCTTAAGAGAAAACTAATGGCTAAAGCGTAAACCATAGGTAATTTCATTACCTAATCATGGGCTTTAATACGTCTTAGAGGTCGTCTTGAATTTTTTGGATGCCACACCTTGTGATTGATTGATATAGGATATGGTGTGTTCCAATTAGTGATGTACGCTTGTTGCATTTATACATGTTATATAAGCTGTACTGACATGTAGGGAAGTGCTAAGGTGAGGTAAGTCTTATATGATGTGTGCTTAAGTTTCCTCTACGTGAATTATCTTCCTAATTGGGGTTTAATGTAGATTTGTTGAGACATTGTCTCACCCCATCATGGTTTACAATTTTCATGTCCCTAGATGGAGGTATGACAGGTATGATATGGGGTTCCACATGTGATGGATTTTGAGCACACCTTCTTCCCTATTCCCGAGACCACCCTAACCCGAGAGCTAGTTGAGTCCGTGGTATGGGTTGATGAGGGCCTCCTTCAGTTGGTACCTCACCGATTCATAGCATGGCGCATTGGCTTTCCTCAAGGGAGTTAAGAGGGTCACCTTCAGGGTTTTGACGAGCCTCCCATTGGGACCGGGAAGTGGGAAGTAGCTCATCCAATGGATCTCGATACTCTTGCTGGTGTTGTGGTGGATTCAGAGCCCATGGTTGTAGAGCCAGGAGTTTAGATAGCTCAGTAGCCCTTTTTGGTTTAGACTCTTGTGTATATAAACTTGGGTTGTTTATAAAAGTATGCTTTATGTTATTTGATTGTCCTGTTTTTATCACATGTTTGTTTGTTGTCTGGAGATTGTTTAATTTAGTTCCACATGTGTATAAAATGAGTGGGTCGGCAATGCATCATGGGAACATCGCAATTTGTTCGACTACCGAGGGATGTGCGCGCGCTTGAGGTTCAAGGCGTGACACAACCCATTTTCATTATTGATGTACCGATCCTTATTCCATTACTCGCACCTAAGATAGGGGTCTAAATCGAGGATGTCACACTAATCTTGACATCTTGAACACCAATTGTTTCTCTACTAACAATCATGGTTTCTCTTAAATTCTTATAAAATGAAGGTAGTAAAACTAACAATAAGATAGCTTGATCCTCATCTTCAACCTTAACATTAATACTTCTTAATTCATAGATAATAGCATTGAATTTAGAAATATGAGATTTAAGAGAAGCATCTTTAGCTAAACGAAGAGTGATGAGTCGTTACTTGAGTTTCAATCTATTGGTGAGGGATTTTGTGAAAAAAAAAATTTACTCTCCAATTTTTCCATAAACTGACAATTGCTTTATGATCTAGTACTTATGTAGAACTTCTTTCGTGAGGCACAATTGAATAGGAGATATGGCTCTTTCATCCAGTTCTTCCCATGTTTCGTCTAACATGCTTTTTGATTTTTTTTTTTCCTTTTCCAAACATAGTTTTCTTCAAACCCTGTTGCGTAAGAACTGCCAACATACGAGCTTGCCATAGATTGAAATTGTTGCTCCCATCAAATTTCTCGATATCAAATCTCGTTGTTGAACTTGGAGCCATAACTAGAAGATTAAGAAAGAAACCTAAGGCTTAGATATCAGTTTGTTATGGCAGATGCAAAAATCAAAACAAACTTGAAACTGACAAGAATAAAAAAAAAAAAAAAAAGAAACGTTAGATTTATGTGGAAACCCTTGCGAGAAAAATCACCTAGGAAGAACAAAATCCACTATAAAATTTCAAGGATTACGAAAGGTGACCCTAAAAAATTAAAACTTTTTCTGTCTCAACTTCGTAACCTAATTACTTGAGAAAAACAATATTTACATTGTCCCCAAGCCCTAACGTTGGCCCAAGCCCATAATGTTCCTGCTTTACCATTTAGTTCACCTTGGGATGTCGTTTGCATTAGTGATTCTATGAATTTGCTTTAATTAAGACTCTGGATTCGTCTCAATTACCCCAATTCCAATTCTGATTCATGTTAACCGAGAGAGAGTTTAATGTCTACAACTTGTTCGATAAAATTCCGAGGCTACATCAATGAACGTCAGAGTCTAGATTTATTTAAGTTTAATGTCCTCGCTGGTTTCATTTGCCTAATTCTATTACATAAGCCGTAGTTAATTTCTGTATGCCCATATTAGAAGTGCATCCGGTAATTGCTCACTCCAAAGTGTATTTCTGAAGGTTTTGATTCATTACATAATATTCGTATTTATATTAGACAAGCTTGATCTTGAATATTGCTGAATTTGACTGAGAAACATCTGAATGAAATTGGGTTCATCCCGCTAGGCGTTAAAGCGAAGCCCAGATCTTTCTCCCTACCTATTGACAATGAAAGTAACCAACTTCATATTTCAAGAGCTACTAAGTTACTACTGCAATGTTCAATTCCTGCATTGTTTCCTAAATCCTTCATGTATTATGGAATACCTTTACCCATGTTACAATATATAAATATTAAGCCACATCTTCAATTAACATTGTCAACATTTAAAACAGTTTATGGTGGTCTTACAAATCCCATACGATATTAGAACGAGATATTCTGAGTTTAAATCTTTGCAAGCCCTAATTTGCTTTCATATTTTCACACTTTCGGTTTAAATCAAGAGTTTGGACTGATGATATTAGCCATATATACGTTTTAAGTTTAGGTCAAAGTCTAGTCTATGTGTGAGGAAGAGTATTAGACTAATGATATTTGGGCAAGAAAAGAGGCTCTCTCCCTCTATACGTGTAAGAATGTGAAACAATGGTTTATGTGGCTGAGAATGGCCTACTGCTGCAGTCGGAAGGAGACATGAGTACGTTTCCAGCTCCATTGACCACGCATTAACTACCCAAGATGACTTTTCCTTGCACAGAAACAGACGAAATTTCCCATTTTGTGCAATATGGTCATGCGTGATGTCTCTCTTTTTAATTTTATGGTTTTCAAAGAATCAAGATCTGTCATGTATTGCAGTAGTATTGCAGCGTTCCACAAGTACGTAGACACTGATAGTGTTAGACTGATGTTATTGGCCATGTATACATTTTAAGTTTAGGTCAAAGTCTAGCCTCTGCGTGAGGAAGAATATTAGACTAATGATATTTGGGCAAGAAAAGAGGGTTTCTGGCTCTGTACGTGGAAGAATGTGAAACAATGGTTTATGTGGCTGAGAATGGCCTACTGCTGCAGTCGGAAGGAGACATGAGTACCTTTCGAGCTCCATTGACCACGCATTAACTATCCAAGATGACTTTTCCTTGCACAGAAACAGACGAAATTTCCTTGCACAGTGGTAGTACTGCAGTGGTCCACAAGTACGTAGACACTGATATTGTCATCTGTTCAGATGATTGGCCTGTAGACTTACTATTAAATTATGATTTGAGTTTGGGCATTTACAAAAATGTAATTAGTTGAATTTCTTGAAGATTTACAAGAAAAAAAAAAGATGAGCACACGTATAAAAGAAGAAATTCACTTCGCGGAAGCCAAATTCTTTCTAGGCGGTGGTTTGTTATGGTGGGGCCCAAGGTCAAAAGTTTGACCTTGGGCACGCACACACGTCTACGCCGAAGAGAGGAAATAAAGGTTGGCCCAGTCCAATACTCCTCTCCTTGGGCACACACCCACGCATACACACGAATTTCCTTTTTCAGGCGTGCGTGAAGCGGTTTAACAAAAGGAACCCTACGTCCGCCGAGCCAGAAGCCGCACGTCCAACGTTTCAGAAGCCGCAAGCCGTGAGAACCTTTGAAGAAATACACGAAGCCATACGTCCCGATTTTGGTGTACTTGAATCATGAGTTTAGTGTGACATCAAGATGTCACACTAATCTTGACATCTTAAACGTACAGTAATTTTGTGCCATGAGTTTATATCTAAATGAGTTGTTTATTTATAAACATTTTGGGTTTTTGGTTAAATTTAAGTGTGGAAAACACTTGAACATGTGAGTGATATAAACTCTGATTCTCTAATTATAGTAGATTATTTTCGCCGACTCTTCCCATAAACGTATGTACCGATACTCGAACCGAACCACATAAATTTCTAATTTCCTTATTTTTCTCATTTATTTCTTTGGTGGTTTCACATTGACGTAAATTGAAAGATTATACCGTTTTTGCGTATTATATCCCAACACTTACCACTTGCCACAGTTCCCAAGTATGATGATGTGGATGGGTTCATTCTGTATAACCTTACCTGGAAGTTCTCTCTACATGGCAAAGGAACATTCTTGCATGCTTGATGTAAGAGTGTCTCATATTGACTAGAAGACATATATGTTCGACTCATCTATTTCTTATACCCTCCAAATCTAGACTCGGTTTTTTGTTATCTCTTGCGATCCCGAAATTCTTGGCATACTCGGAATCTGGCCAACCATTTAAATCAGGATTTCTACAAGACATCTAAAGCATGGAAGAGATCAAACTTGTCCTTATCTGATCACCCTCTTCTTTATTCCCAAAACCCCTCCTTATAAATTTGTCATCGGTTTTAACCAAAACTTATGACAGACCTCAGCTTTCAAAAGTCAACAGCATTACATCCAAAGCTTTCTTATGCTTTACCTTCATCATTCCTGAATACATTATCGACAAAGACTAGATGCTATTTGAACGATAGAAGTCTCGTTCTAGCACTCTATGCAAATGAATGTAAAAACCCAAGACAATCTATCAATGAGACTAGCTTACCTTGCAAGCAGGATAAGACGGCATTAATGTTATAATTATTATAAGATATTCTCTCTGGTACCAAAACTTTTAAAATTATTATTTAAGTGTCATAGCGATAAATTAAGTAACTCTAGCGATGAAAAATTTGACATGACTTATCAAAATATTTGAAAATAGCGCAGTGTGTAATTTATGTACCATAAAAACGTCACAGAATCCATCAATTTTCCAGTGGAAAACTTTGGAGTTAAATTGGTTCCCAAATGTTCCTTCCATTAATCCTCCCAGTTGATCAAAGAGAAGTAGTCCATTTTGACAAGTCCCCTAGCTCTGATCTTCAGTCTCAAAACAAAGCAAGGTCAGAGAAGACACAAAGGCAAAGTTACGAGAGGTGAAGAAAGTTTTACTATCTTTTTTTTTTTTTTTTTTTGAAGAAAGCAAATAGATTTTTGTGATTTTAAATGAAATTATTCGAAGAGAATGTTTCATCCACGATTGTGTTTTTGAGACCTTCGAAACAAATAAAATTAATGGCATAGTTAGAATAGTTGTTATGTGATTTACGCTTTTGGCTCGCTTTGCCCTTTTGTCAATTTCTAATTTTTAAATTTTAGAGCAAACATTCTATTAGCAATTAATATAGTCCCAAAACTTTATAAACGACCTCGTTAGTACAAAAATATCTTGAAAGCTCCTATTTAAGTGACCCCGTTAAGTCATGTCAAATTTTCTGACAAATTAGAGTCATTGCAGTAATTTAAGTGATTGTTTTTCAAAAATCACAGCACATAAATATTCGTTTGTAAAGTTTATTATCAAAATGAGCATCATACGATAGTTGGGGCACTGATGTCGTGTTTTTCCCGCTGCAAATGGATGGACACATGAGTATATTTCAAGCTTTAGTGACCCCGAATTAGTTATTCAAATGACCTTTCCTTGCGCAAAAAGTACTGAACTTTCCAAATTGGATGTCCTGTAGCCAATTCTGATGGGAGATCCATCTTGTGCAATTGGTCATGCATGACGTCTCTGCAGAACTCGACAAGTAAGTAGATAACTATCTTTTTCGTTGATTTGACCTAAAACGTGCATGCTTGACGTAAGGGATGATGTAACCTTAACTACAAGGTATACATATTCCACTCATCTTGCTTAATCACTCCAAATCTAGATTGGGTTTTCTTGTCCTCTTTCGGAATCACAAAGTTCCTGACAAACACGATCAGAAATTATATTAAACATCTAAAGCATGGAAGAAATCAAACTTGTCTCTCTTGCCGCCCCTCCAAACCCCTCCTTATAAATTTGTCCTCGGTTAGTAAGTCTAAAAACAAACCTCAGCTTTCAAAAGTCAACAGCATCGCAACCCGAACCATTCTTTTGCTTCACCACCATCATTCCCGAATACGTTCCTGTAGCAGAAACTCTCCTGAGAGGCCAAATGGGTAGTGAAAGCCATCAGCTTCACATGTTCTTCTTCCCTTTCATGGCTCCAGGCCACATGATCCCAATGATCGACATGGCCAAACTATTCGCCATTAGAGGCTGCAAGTCCACTCTCATCGCCACCCCCCATGACGAGCCCACCTTCTTGAAATCCATCGCGAAAGCCAAGGATTCGGGCTTCGACATCGATGTCGTCATAGTGACATTGCCCCTGAAAGAGGTCGGCTTGCCAGAAGACTCTGACAATCTGAACAAGGTCACTACGGTGGAAATGCGCAAGCAATTCATGAGAGCTATCATGATGCTGGACCAACAGCTCGAGCTGCTGATAGAAAAACTTGCCCCAGATTGTCTAGTCTCGGACATGTTCCTCCCATGGACAACCGAGATCGCAGCCAAGTGGGGAATCCCTAGGCTCGTTTTCCACGGACAAGTGCCTTCTCCATTTCTGGCACAGAATGTGTGAGGATCTATGAGCCTCATAAGAAGGTGTCACACGATTCGGAGCCCTTCATCATCCCCAACTTCCCCGGAGAAATCACAATGTCCAGGATGCAGTTGCCGGACTTCTATAGGGAAGAGACCGAGTTCACCAAGTTCTTCAACGAGGTAAAGGAATCGGAGAAGACGAGCTTCGGAGTTGTCATGAACAGCTTCTACGAGCTCGAGCCAGCTTACGCTGACCATTACAGGACATTCCTTGGGAGACGATCCTGGTTCGTTGGCCCGCTCTCATTGTGCAATAAGGAGAGGAGGACAAAGCACACAGGGGCAACCAAGCATCCATCGACCAGCACGAGTGCCTCAAGTGGCTCGACTCGAAGCAACCCAACTCAGTGATATATATTTGCTTCGGAAGCATGGCAAATTTCAATGCTGCTCAGCTCCACGAGATCGCAGTTGACTAGAAGCATCAAATCAACAATTCATTTGGGTGGTGAAGAAGGACCCGAATGTGGAAGAAGGCAAAGAAGAGTGGTTGCCTGATGGGTACGAATCAAGAATCCGAAACAAGGGCCTCATAATCAGGGGCTGGGCTCCTCAGGTGCTGATTCTCGATCATGAGGCGATTGGGGGTTTTGTGACACATTGCGGGTGGAACTCCACACTGGAGGCGATCACGGCCGGCGTGCCAATGGTGACTTGGCCGGTCGCGGCAGAGCAATTCTTCAACGAGAAGTTTGTGACCCAGGTGCTCAAGATAGGGGTCAACATAGGGGTGAAGCAGTGGGTGAGGTTGTTCGGCGACAGCGTGAAGAGCGAGAGAGTGAAGGAGGCAGTGAAGAGAGTCCTGGTGGGTGAGGAAGCAGAGGAAATGAGGAGGAGGGCGAAAGCACTTGCAGAGATGGCAAGAGAGGCTGTGGAAGAACGCGGCTCCTCTTGGTCTGATTTGGGAGCTCTGCTTCAAGAGCTGGGACAGCAGAGATTGGCTCTCAACAAGAAGATCTGATTCTTGACCTGAAGCAATCAATCTTGAATTTTTGGTTGCGTAGAAATCCTTAATTCTCAGCTTCTGTTGTGGTTTAACCGTAGAGAAAGTTACTGGATTTGCTGCTTCTTTCATTGAATTTATTTTAGGACTTGTGATCATTCAATATGTAGGATGTGACTTATTTTCTTTTGAGGTAAAAGGAAATGTATACATTGTCTTGAATTCTGTTGTGCCAATGAAATTAGAGTTAGTGCAAGGTCTTTGGTATGCTTTGTCTCAAACCGATCAAAAGTGGATAGTTGAATCTGACAACCCATCTTTAGTTCAGCAAGAACTTTGATGCTGAGCATCCCACGTGGGAGGAAAGAGAAATAGTCAAAGAGTGCAGCCGTTTGTTGACATTTTTGCCCAACTTTCGCTTAGTCCATTGGTATAGAACTCGGCATAATGTTGCGGATTGGGTCGTCAAAACTCCACTGTGCAGCACTCTTCCTTTAAATGGGTTCTCATTTCTCCGGCTCTCTTTTGTGCTTGTTATGCTCTGAAGCACATCTCATGTGGTCTACATTTTCTTTTTGAAATGAAATTCTTTCACCGACCAAACAAAAAAATTAAAGTTGGTCTCATAATTGCAATTCAATAGCAAGATGCCCTATTTATTTTCCCTTTTCTGAATTATTTATCCTCGAGACACAACAAAGTAGAGAGATTTTTGCAACTCCGTACTCCGTGGATGGGAAAATTATCTACAAATTTATATACCCATTACATTTTTACTAATTTAATCCTAAATATTTCAAATTTGTCAATTAGATCCTAAATCTTTTTACGTTTGCTAGTTGAGTTTATCCGACTAATTTTAACTAAAAATTGCTGCCGTGGAAGTTGACCATCCTACTTGGCATGTCCTGGCTGATGTGGATAATTTTAAATATTATTTTAATTATTTTTTGAATTTTTGTTAATTATTCATTTTATTTTCCTTTTTCTTTTTTTCCCTAACCTTAGGGCAGCAAGATTGTCAGCAGACCCTTTGCTAGCCACAAGCGAGGGCCTCTATGCCCTCACCAACTGCAAGGGCATCAACTCACCTAGATCTAGGCAAGTGTCGTGACGCCCTTGCCTAATCTAGCGAGGGCCGTGACGCCTTCACTAGATCCAAATGAGGGCATCCTACGGTCCAAGCCCTTGCTTGGGTCTGGGCAAGGGCTAAAGCCCTCACGACACCCTCACTTGTGGTTGGCGAGGGCCCGGAGGCCATCGTGCAAATTCAAGTGAGGGTTGCCAGATTTCGCTTGTGGCCGATGACCTCACCAGCCTAGGCTTAAAAAAAAAAAAAAGAGAACAAGGAAAAAGAAAAGAAAATTTTAAAAAAAAAGTATTAAACTTTTTCAAAATTTTTCCACATCAACGGTAGACATCCTACTCCACCCATGCCATGTAGAAGGGCTGGCATACACATTAGTGATTTTCGACCAAAATTGGTGAGATTAACTCAACTGAAAAATGTAAAAATAATTAGGACTTCATTGGTAAAATTAAAAAGATTCAAAAAATTAAAATGGTAAAAGTGCAATAGATTTAAAAATTTGATAATTTTCCGGATTGTATTTGCACATGAATAGAGAAAGAGAGAGAGAGAGAGAGAGAGAGAGAGAGAGAGATGAGCAAAAGTAAAAAGACAAGAAGAGGATGACAAACTCTACCTCGTCAGTCGTCACGTGTTAGTGACATCAACCGATTTTGTAATATGTATACAACCTGAAACTTGGCAACAATTTTAGAGAAAAAGTTAGAGAGGTAGCAGTTCTTGAGATCCTCACAGTAATTTTCCTTATAGATAGTTGGATTTGAAGATATTTTGGCCCAAACCAAGTCGACAATTTGGATTTGTCGTCGGCTAAAGTCAACAATTGTTGACATCAAAATGTGACATAGTGAGAAGCTTAAGACATGTTATATTCGTAGATTAGGTACCATCAATATGAAGGAGTCAGAGAAATTTCTGTCTCTTCCTGGCAGTGTATATTTGAGGATATGTGATTCCAAATTTCTTGATCGTCTTTTTCGCAGTAAAAGTCAGAACAAGTTAGCTTATCTTCAAAGACTTGTCCTATGCTGTATTTTGTGGTGATGGTCTAGGACATATATTTCCAAACAAGTACGTTAGCCAGCTTTGTAAAACTTTGCAATCTACCTAGACGAAGCAAATCCTGGATCTAACCTTTTTCTCTATCTATCGAGAATGAAAGTAACCGACTTCATATTTTAGGAGTTGCTACTTAATTTTCAATTTTTGCATTGTTTCCTAACATCATCCTCAGTGTATGATGCAATATCTTTACCCACTTTACAATACATAAATATTATGTGACACCTTCAGTTAACGGTTTAATAATTGCTGTGATCTCAAAAAGTTTCACATGGTATCAGAGGAGGAGGTTTTGAGTTCAAATATTTTTAAGTCCCGATTTGCTTCCCTAATTACATATTTTCACGCTTTAGGATTAGGCCAAAGTTTGACCTACACGTGAAGGGGAGTGTTAGCCAATGATATTGGGCTTTGTAACATCTACAATTTTCAATCCATGAGAAATGGCAATGAGTCTGAGGTGCCAATGGTAAGGATTGGCCATAAATCGTTTTAAGAATCGGCTACGGACTAATCGGCCCAATCGAAATGGCAACCAAGGGATTAACCATATTCCAATCAAAGAATCGGCCATTGATTGATCAAGGGATTGGCCACGGACCAATCCAATGACCATGCAAATGGACCTGAGTTGTTGGCTCAATGGACGACTATCCGATCATAAGAGTTGATCGAGAGACAGTCATGTATCACCACATATCGATGGGCGATCATGAATCAATCCCAAATGGTCATGTTCCGATCGCGAGCGATTCCGCTCAATTAGGTATAGATTGTGGATGACCATGAATCAACCTAGTGCGACCGTATGTTGGTTATGAATTGACCGATCTCGTGCAAGCACATGACAATCGGGAGTCGACCTTGGATAAAGCTTGGAGCCGGTCTAAGGGCTGGTCTGCTCAGCTAGTGTAGACCTAAGGGCTAATTATTAGGCCCTCGCCCAGGGCCACCGACCTAGCCGAAGTAGATATTTTTGCCTATGACAACCACACCAATGGTGGCTTTACCATGAACCTTGGGCGTGTTAGAATGATCAATAGGGGATGTACACAAAAAGTCCCTGTTCGGTCCCAGTTGCACTTCCAATAGTCTATTTCCCATATTTACCTTATTCCTTGGAAATGGATAAAATAGAAAATTCTAGAAACCGAAGGTATTTTATATCAACATCATGTATTTAGTCAAGGCATGGTAATGAATTTGTTATTGATTTGCCATCAACACTATTTCCAAGTGTTGCACTTGTTAGACTTTGATTATAAGATACTTTCATAATAGAAAATTAAGAATTTTACTTACTAAGTTCTCAAAACTCACCATTTTTACCTTTTCAAGTTTGTAAGTATGGCTTACCCACTTCTTGAACATTTTGGTTTGCCCGTGAACTTGGAGGTGTCGGTCACTAATATAGTGGACATGGAGGAGGAAACTTCATATCATAGATGCACCACTACAGTATGGGTCATAGAGGTTGGATGATTTGGTCCCTTATAATTATATAGCTTGGTATGTATGGTTTGACGAAGATCTCATCGGCCCCTTTCATGGGTTCAATAGGCCAATCAGACCAAACAACGAGGCATTGTCTGATGGGACGGGAAACTAATCCCCAATACCAGCTAATAGCGAAGAGGTTCCTTTTGCTGTCATGTATAAAGTAGTATGGCTAGAAGAAACACATGTAATGTATCACTATAATATATATAAAAGCAATGTGTTTGTATAAGAATATCCCTATCTTCTAGCAGTTGTTTGTCTAGTGAAAAATTTAAGTACACGTTTTCGCATGGGATTAACAATAAGATAAAAGAAATAGGATGGTGACAAGCCTGGGACATCACAACAACAAACCCAAAGTGAGGATGTTACATGTATGCTTCAAGCTTAAGCCAAAGTCCAGCCACACGTGAGGAAGAGCAATAGACTAAGTATATTTGGGTGAGAAAAGTCACGCTCTCCCTCTATACATTAATGAATGTGAAAACACAGGCAATTATATTAGAAAAAACTATTTATGTAGTTGAGAATGGCTTACTACCATACTTGGGAATGAAGTAGCTTGCAAGTATCATCTAGAGGAGGTGAATAGGTGATTTTATAAGATCTTGACAAAATAATGTGGAATATAATAAGTCAAGATCAAAGTCTACACAAGGTATAGATTCTAAAACAAAGTTCAGCATATATTGTGCGATAGAACAAACTTTGGAAGCAACCAACGAGTGTGCCTTAGACTTTAACAATAAATAATAATAGTTAAAGGTTAAGAGAAATTGCATAGAGAGTCTATAGTGGTTTGGCTTTGGTCAAGCTTACAAGCTTACGTTCACTTTCCCACGTTAATAGCTTACTGGCTAGATTTCATTATATAATCAACAAGAAATTATAACTTTAAGTGCAAATACTCAGTGATAGATCACACTAACTTACTTAATCACTCTTTCTATATTTCTCTCACAATTACGAACATTTTAACTCATGAAAGACAAGTATATAATCGAAGTGTGCTCATACTTTGAATTTCATATTCTAAGTCTCATCTCTTTCTTACTTCTCGCACCTTAATTTCCTTATATACTCCTCCACTTCCAAGCTCAATGGCTGGAAGCGACAAGGAAGAGTATCGGCGACTACAGCGGGCCAGGCGGAGGCAAATGGTGGCTTCGGCGGCCTAAATGGTGACCACAACGATTAGACGACGCTGGACAACGGCAAGTAGAGCGTGGACGCAAGCGTGGGACTCGCAGAACGACGTGCGAGCAGGTTGGGCAAGCGCTTGACCGGCGGGCGGACGGCAGGCCTAGCGACGGTCGAAGGGGCGTGTGATGGGAAGGGGGAGAGCTGTCGGTTCTCTCTGGTTTTTTGAGCTCCAAAATTAGTCCAACAATGGATAAAGCAAAGCCAAATGAAGAAGAAGAAGAAGCTGCTGAAGAGAAGGGGACCCTAAAGACTTCCAAGCCTTCAACACTTGTCCATTCTCCCTTTGCTTGCCCCTACCAACCATTAGCCATCCACAGCAGCCATTATCCACTTCAATCTTCCTCAACAAGCTTGCCAAAGGGTCCAAAATGTTGTCTCCCTCATGGCCTACGAATTTTGTGCATTTGCTCTTCAATTTCCTTCAATTCCTCTTCAAATCCAACCAATTGAAGCCCAAACAATTTAGCCACAATGCCCACATCACCATCCATATTTTTCCTTGCCCAAATATCCCACTTGACTGCCAAAAGTACGATAAAAACGGTCCATCGAAGTTCCCGGTCCAAAATGGCCTAACTTTAATTTTTTGCCAAAAATCTCGATTTGCAGAAAAATCTTCGGATGGTGAGTCAACGTTCCTAAAATGACTCATGACATGATAGAACTTTCAATTTCTAAAATCAGGTTTAAATTCGTAGTTAATTTCAATCAAGCGCGATTTTAGCATGACCTAGCCTACCGAGTAGCTTTTAGGAATTTTATTGCTTTTGACCTATGGTCGATTATTTTCGATCCACAATGTACATTTTCGACTCATTGGTGACTCTCGTTGTTATGAAAATCTCGATGTTTCAAATACGGACATAAGGTATAGAAATGATAGAACAATCATTCCAAAGGTCGTTCGACGAGAATTTTGCAAACAGGTGGAATCACCCACACACTAATTACATATCTCAATCGAATCAACATATCTTTGATCTCTGATCGATTTTGACAGTGCTGTAATAACCTTTGTAGATTAGCATAGTCAAGCAGTCGATTCATAATCGAATTCTCAAGTATATTGTGTTAAAATCACTTAACGGCTTCACCTGATGAACTAGTTTTCCCATGAGTGATCAGTTCAGGGAAAAGAACTATAGACGCATCGATGAAAAACCTGACATATTCAATTGAAAACAGAATCAGAAATTTGGGATGTCACACACACTGAATAGAATATTAGGTCAAGAAGCAATGAGGTAAAGAAGAGAACTAATCATGCTTTTGTATGTCTTTTGGCCAACTTTCTTTCCATTTTCGTTCTTGTCAAGTTTAGAAGAACTTGACATGGGAGTCTTAGTCTCTTTTGTAGTTTTCCATCCCAAACTTCTTGATAACATCTTTGGCATATTTCTCTTGATAAATGAAAGTTCATTTCTTTGATTGTCTTACTTATAGACCCAAAAAGAAGGTTAACTCACCCATCGTGCTCATTTCGAATTCTTCCTGCAAAGACTTTGAAAATTTCTTGCAAAAACTTTAGTTAGAAGACCCAAAGATTATATATATAGATGTATGAACAAGTAGATAGTCTTTTTGTTCCATTTTGGTAAAACAAAATTGGATCAACCATTCTTTTCTTGAAATCATTACTTACCAATAACTTACTCAATCTCTCATACCAAGCTCAGAGTGCTTGTTTCATACCATACAAAGCCTTCTTCAGTCTATAGACAAAGTTTGGTTTTCTGAGATCTTCGAATCCTGGTAGTTATTCTACATAGACTTATTCTTGTATGAACCCATTTAGGAAAGCACTCTTGACATCCATCTAGAATAACTTAAAATCATAAAAACATGCATATGCAAGCAATAGTCTAATGGCTTATAACTTGGCTACAGGTACATATGTCTCATGATAGTCTATTCCTTCCTCTTGCATATAACCTTTTGCAACAAGCCTTGCTTTCTTCCTGGTTACTTTACCATTTTCATCCATTTTGTTTCTAAACACTCACTTTGTTCCAATCACATATTTTCCTTTTGGTTTTGGAATTAGCTTTTAGACATCATTAATATTGAATTATTTGAGTTCTTCCTGCATTGCTTCTATCCAGCTTTCGTCAAATAAAGCTTCTATTTCAGAAATAAGTTCTAGTGCACTTGAGTCTCCTTTTGCTTTGCATTTGGTATGTATTCCTTCTCCTATATTGCCAATGATGAGTTTTTTAGGACAGCTTGATTTGTGCTTCCAGTTACTGTTATCCTGCAAGCATTTGCTGATCGTCAGTTTTCTTTTATTCTTCTAACTCTTGGTCTGCTTGACTTTGCTCACCAGAAGACTAAGGTTCCTTGAGGGAATTAGACTTTATTAAGTCTGAAACTAGGTCAGATTCTTCAAGTTGAGTATGATCTCGTAGGTTCTGAATATTTTCTTGAAATCTGACATTCATGGATTCTTCAACGATTTGGGTTTTCTTGTTTAAGACCCTGTAAGCTTTGCTTGAAGTAGAGTAGCCAAGAAATATACTTTCATCCGATCTTTCTTCAAATTTTCCAGGCCGGTTATTTCCATCCTTCAAAATGAAGCACTTGCAACCAAACACATGAAAATAAGAGATATTTGGCTTCTTTCCTTTATACACTTCATAGGAAGTTTTCTCTATGATGGGCCATAAAAATATCTTATTAATTATATAAAGGGCAGTAGAAATTGCTTCTGCCAAAAAATGAGAAGAGACTTTACTTTCTATCCGCAGAGTTCTGGCCATCTCCTGTAGAGACCTATTTTTCCTATTTATAACTCCATTTTGTTCTGGAACGTATGAAGAGGAGAGAACATGTTGAAGATCATTCTCATCACAAAAATTTATAAAGTCTTGATTTTCAAATTCTCTCCCATGATCAATCCTTATGCTTTTCGTTCTAAACTTTCTTAGCGAACTTTGAAAAAATATGAGAAGGGTTCGATTTTATTTGCCAAGAAGAAAACCCAAGTAAATCTTGAATAATCATCCATAACTACCGAGCAATACTTCTTACTACCAATGCTCTAAGTTCTAGTTGGTCCAAAAAGATCCATGTGAAAAAGCTGCAAGACACAATTAGTGTAAACTTGAACCAGCCTCTTACCACCAATGAGTTTCTGACTTGTTTTCCCAAGATACATGGAGTACACAATTTAGACTTTTGGTACGCCATTGTGGGAAGACCTTGGACCAGCCTCTTAGATGAAAGTTTAGCAATATGTTTCATACTCACATGTCCAAGCTTGCGATGCTAGAGATATGCTTCATCTTGAATTGAAACAAGACATTACGAGCTCTCTAGACTTATGTTCATAAGATAAATATTACAATGTCTTCACCCAGTGAAAGATTGAGATAAGTCTCGACTAATTCCAAAACAAACATCTTCTTGGAAATTGATTCTAAATCCTGTATCACAAAACTGGCTTATACTCAAAAGATTGTAATTCAAACCTTTTTACTAATGAAACATTGTTGATGATTAAACTTCCAATCCTCACTATTCCAAGTCCAATATTTTTTCCCTTACTATTCCCACTAAATGAAACATTTCCTTCTTTTTGTTTTTCTAGTTTTATAAAACTGCTTGAATCTCTAGTCATGTGTCTAGAACAACCATTGTCCAAGTATCATTTGCTTTTCCTTTTAATAGTAACTTGTAGTCAAAATGAAATCTCAAACTTTCTTTAGTACCCAAATTTTCTTGGGTGAATTAGTTTTAAAGACAGCCTTTGCCCAATCCTTCTTAACAAGTCTTCAAACTTTAGGGCATTCATTCTCAAAATATTCAAAGCTGTTACACTTAGAACATTTAAGAGCACTCCAGGCAATATGTTTCACAAAAACTTTTTGAAATTGATTTTTGTAAGAAGATTTTAGAGGTCTTTGTCTAAGTCTCTCCTTGACATTAGGAAAATCAATCAAAAGAGTACTTTCTTTACTTAGACCCAAACCAAATTTCTTATAATAGGGTATTTGAGCTGAAATGTTTTTCTCAAAAAAAAAAAAATTATCATTTGGAGAACTTTGTAGAAATATCTTAAATCTCCTTTTCAAACATTCATTTTCTTTTGAAAGAGAATCAGTATTTTCTTTCAAATCATCAAAATTATTTTCAGATTCTCAAACTTTCCTCTCCAAGAATTATCCTATTGCCTGAGATTTAAATTTTCCTTCTTTAATTCGGAAATCCTTTTAAGAGAAGATTTGAGGTTCAAGCGAAGTTCGTTTATATACTTAGAAACTTTAATAGGAATTACTAAATGGCTTATCTCGATTTCCTTGTCAGATTTTGAGTTTGTATTAGAGTTTAACTCTTATCCTGAGTTTGATTTTGAGTGAGCCATCATACAGATATTTGCAAACTCATCTTCACTTTCCTCACAATCCGTGTCACTCCAGGTTTTTGCTTTAAGAGCTTTCTTGTATGTTTCATACTATCCTTTCTTCTTTTTCAATAAGGGACAATTAGGCTTGATGTGTCCCTTCTTCTTGCACTCAAAGCATATCACATCCTTGCTTGTTTCAACATCTTCCATCGATCTTTTCTAGGAACTTTGCTTGCTTGACTTTTTCCAATTCAATCTTCTTCATTTCCTATTTAGTTTTCTGAATTTCTTTATCATAAGAGCTAGCTCCTCGTCATCCATCTCATCATCTGTGTCTATATAATCACAAATAGCATTAGACTTAAGCGTAATTGACTTCTTATCTTTTAGATCCTCTTTGTCATCGATATGTTCCACTTCATACTATTGAAGAGTGCCTATCAACTCATTAACAGAAAGAGGCATGATTCTTTATGTCTCCTAAATTGATGTCTTCACATGGTTTCAGTCCTTTGAAAGTCGTTGCAAAAGTTTATTGATCTTCATTGGAATAGAAATTGGTTGACCTTGATATGCCAATCCATTTATAATTTCTGCAAATCAGCTAAACATATCTCCAATAAACTCTCCAGGCTTCATTATGAAAGATCCATATTGGCCAAGTAAGATACTTATTTTTGTCTCCTTTTACACGATTTGTTCCTTCATAAGTGACATGAAGTCTATCCTAAACTTCTTAGCTATTTCACATGAAGAGATTACGTTATATTTAGCAAGAAATGAGGCATAGTATAAAGAATAAATTACTTTTGCATCAAAAGCCTCTCTTGGTAATTTATGTTTGGTTGGATTCCTCAGCATCTTTATCTAAGAATTATTTTCCCTTGTCTGAAGCTGAAGCTGTCTTTGGGTTGATTCCTTTTTCTACAACATCCCATTCCAGAGGATCTCTAGATCTTAGGAATGCCTTCATTTTATTCTTCCACATACTATATTCTTTTCCATCAATATAAGGTGGCCTGGTATATCTGTCCTTCAACCAGCCCTAGTGCCAATAAACTAGCAATAGAAAATCTTTAGCTCAGAAATAAAAACACTTCAATAATACAAGCACCAATGCTCTTATACCAATTGAAAATGTTAGTACTACCACCTAGAAGGGGGTGAATAAGTATTAGAAAAAATTTAACAATTAAATGCAAAATATATTATGTTGCAAGCAAAGTCTATAAGTAAGTCAGAGTCTAACTAAAAGCGCCACCGGACTTTTGAAGAAACTTCAAACTCAAATAAAGGTGGATTAGAAATTTAAAAGAAGATTGCAATGGATAATGCTGAAAAGAGTTAAAGGAAAAGAAAATTGCACACAAAATTTATAGTGGTTCGACTTAAATCAAGCCTACATCCACTATCCCACGTTGACAGCCTTCTAATTGAAATTCACTAAAGTATCAATAGAGAAGTATAATGTTTCGAGTGCAAACACTCAGTGGAAGATTTCTTTTTCCCTCACTAAGTCACTCATCTTGTGTTTTCTCTTCTGAACACAATCTGTAAGTGCTGTTATTGAAAAACAAGTGATTGGAAAGATTTCAAACTTTGGAATCTCAATTTTCACGCTTTATCTCAAATAGACTAAATGACCTCCTTAAATACTCCTCTACATTTTACTAGCCATTGGCATTCTCCCAAGGAATTTCTTCCAATCAATCCATTGAACAAAATTGATTAAGGAAATCTTGTAACCGTTTGAAGATTGAGAAAAAAAATCCGTTGATTCCGGTCGCCCATACAATCAAAATCTAGGTTTCCATAAGTAAATGCTTCCAAAAAAGGAACTTGTTTTCAAGATTGATTTCATTAATTCATGATTGATTCCATCACTATATTTATAAAGGATAAGTGAGATTCTTTGCCAGAAAGCCAGATATTAATGATAAATCTCTATAACATTTATATTGAATCCTTGTCGTAAAATCAATAATCCTGAGTCTGACAAGAGTCGCGATATGACTTCATGAGTATATTATTCTTCCTAATAAGAACAAGAACAAGAAAGTTTTGTTAATTTCAAAACCTAGGAGGAGTTTTCTCAACACTATGGAATAAGGTAAATATGGAAATGAGGTCATGTGTGACTAAGTTATCTAAGCTTAGCAAAAACTTAACTCCCAAGTCTCAAATTAGTATGACCATGGCCTAAGACTAGCGGAACATATAAGCTTATGATTTGTCAAAATGCATTAAATGGCATTAAATAACTAGCTTCCAAAAATATTTAAGACTAATCTTGGTCTTCAAGACAACTTGTTCTTCAAGTTGTTTTGCCCCCTTTTTTCTCTTAGGCGTGTGACTCATCTAAGGGTAATGATGTTCTTAAATTTCTAAGGACACTTAAGCATGTGAGTCACTTATCTTAATGACAATTTTTGGATCTAGTTCATCAAGAAGGCCCTATTCTCATGGCTTGAAATTGAGGATGTTACACCTAATTTTCTTGCTAAATAAGAAGTTACGCGCTACAAAATTGAACAAGAAAGAGAGAGCCAAATGATGTTGAGTGAAGATTCTGAAGTGATCTAGAAGCAAGGTTCCTTCTACCTATCTTCCAAGTGTACAAGCTATGCACAGCTCAGTTTTCTTGTATTCCATGTTTGGAAGTCCTAAAACAAGTTTATTGAAAGAGAGTTTCAATATTTACTTCATATTGATATGTCTTGGCTTTCTATGCCACAAATCTAAGTCAATCTTTGATAGATACAAAGCATTGTGCAGTGTCAGACTTTATGCGTAGAAGTTAAATATTGCCATGCCTTTGACCAATAAAAGTCTGGGAGCAATCTTTGCTCGGTCCAGAACAAATACTCTCCTGAAAATTGATTATGAAGCCAATATCGCATAATTGATTTATGCTAATGAGATTATAGTTTAGTCCTTGGACTAAAGAAACATCATTGATGATAAGCTTCTAATTTACAATGTTCCTTTGCTAATGATCTTTCATTTATCGTTTCCTCTGAAAGACACAACTCCACCCTTCAATTTCTCAAGTTTAATAAACATACTTTAGTCACTAGTCATATGTCTTGAGCAATTGCTATCCAAGTACCGTTTGTTTTTTTTTTCTTTATTAGTGCCTGCATTGACAAAATAAATTCAATTTTTCTTTGGTACCTAAATTTTCTTAGGTTGATGGGGGTTAGTGAAAAAAAGCTATTCTTATCCAAGTTTTCCTAATTGGTATCCAGACCTTAGGACATTCATTTTGAAACTCATTTGTATCATCACATTTGGAGCATTTAAGGGCATTTCGACTAAGAGGTTTTGTAAAATTTCTTTGAAAATCATTTTTATGAGCCAGCCTTGGAGGTCTCCATCTAAGTCTCTCCTTAACTTTTGAAAATTCAATCAAACCATCACTTTCCTTAGAAAAACCAAGTCCTGACTTGTTATAGTAAGGAACTTGTATGGAAAGGATTAATGACACCTAATTTTTAGTCGACACGTCAATAAAACTAAAAGTAAAAAAAATCGAGTTTAGAGTTTCCAATCATGATGGAATCCATTTCTCGAACCAAAAGTGTTAGTTTTCATTTCTTTTTCTTTGGCCTATCATTTTTAGGTAATTTCCTAATCATTTTTACCAAAAATCTAAAAAGTCAAATGGTTGACTTTCAAGTTTACTTTTGGTCAATCATTTAATTAAAAATCAACTCGATTTTCGAGTCTGTTTTTGATTGAATGGATTGGGCTTTCATCGATACACCTATAGTCTTATTCTCTAAGATGATCACTCACAAGATAACTAATTTATCATGTAAAGCCGTTAAGGAATCTAAACGCGACTAACTTGAGAATTCAATCCGTGCTAATATGCAAGAATCAATACAGCACCATTAAAATTAATTAGAGACCGGAGATAGGTTGATTCGATAGAAGCATGTAATTAAAGTGTGGGTGGTTCCACATAATTGCAAAATTCGCGTCGAACGGCACTAAACCGATTTTTTTGTCGTTTCTGTACCATGTGCCCATGTTTGAAACTTCGAGATTTTCACGACAACCGAGAGTTGCTAATGAGTCGAAGATGCACAATGTGACTCGAAAATAATTGACAATGGGTCAAATACGCTAAAAATTCCTAAAAGCTACCTAGTAGGTTAGGTCATGCTAAAATAGTGTCCGGTTGAAATTAATCACGAAATTGAACCCGATTTCAGAAATTGAAAGTTCTATCATGTTATGATTTATTTTAGAAACGTCGACTCATCATTTGAAGAATTTTTGGCAAGCCCGAATTTTCGGCGAAAAATCAAAATTGGATAATTTTGGATCGGGAAATTCGGAGGGTCGTTTTTGTGAGCATTTTTGGCCTTTAGGTTGGATCAATTGGTGAGGAAAATTGTGGAATTGAGTTGGACTTCCTCCCTGGTAATTTGGCCATTAATTTGAGGCCAATTGAAGTGTATTTGAGTTGAATTGTGAGGGAAAAGTCATGAAATTCGTATGCCTAGGAGGGGTGCAACATTTTAGCTTCATCTAGGCTTGTTGGAGAAGTTTTGGAGACAAATGGCTACTTTGGAGATCTTTTGGGTGAGCATTGAAGGCCTTGTCCCCTCTTTCCAGCTATAGCAACCCTTCTTCTTCCTTCTTGCTTCTATGTGCTCCAATGTTGCTGAGAAAGAAGAAGAGAATCAAACAGAGAGTCAGCCATGGTTAGCCAGCCCTTGCCGAAGCCACAGTAGCTGTCGGTGTCGCCGTTAGCCGACCCAAGCTTTGCCCACATGCTGCCCCTGTGCTCAAGTCGTGTCCGCCTCGCGTTTGTTGCATCCCGTAAGCCGTGATGCTTGGTCGCCATTCTTGCTCGACTGTCGGCTCCCTTTTGCCGTTCCAGCCACTCGAGCCACTACCGTCGACCCCTGCACATGCTGCCGTATCGACGTGCCTGTTCTAGCACCAGCCAAGTCCCCGTCCAACCCCTTCCAGCTAGCCACAGAACCGAAGTTCCAACTCAGGCTGTGGGCTGTGTAGGCCTTTTCTAGGCATTTCCAAACCTCGTTAGGTGTCACCATAGGCTTGAGTCTTGCTCGCCTCCGCGTCGCCATCTCCGTGAACTTATCGGCTTGCAAATTCGGTGAGTTTACTTGCTAAACCTTGCTTGTGGGGTTAATTATGCTTAGGGGAGGTTTAGTTTAGGCTAAGATTGGTTTAGGTGGTTAGATTAGTGTAATTAGTGATTTAGTTAGTTAATTAGGCTAATTAGGTGGTTAGATTAGTTTAGTTAAGGGTTAATTAGATTGTGTGATTTAATTAGCTTAGTGCATTATTTATTTAAGTCAAATTAGGTGGTTAGATTAGTGTATTTAGCTTAATTAGTCATTTATTTAATTAAATTGCATTTATTTAATTATTTTGTAATTTATTAATTTATTTATTATTTTCCGAAAATTATATCGGGATAGCCGGTCATCAGAATATTGTGCTAATTGTCGTGGTGTAATTAGTTTGTGCAATTGAGTGATGATTGTGCATTTTAATTTATTATTCCAAATTTATGGACTTTTGGTATTTAATTAGAAAATATTGGGTGTTGGTTTTTTTCGCCAAAATTTTTTTTAAGTACTATATCAAATAGTAAAAATTTTAAAAGTGAGAATATCGCGTTTTATGACTCAAGCTGACCATGTACCCACACACGATTATTTTACCGAGTGTTTTTAATATGAAGAAAATAAGCCATATTCATTATTTAAATTGAGACATTTGAATGCAAAGCACAATATTCTTGGCCGGGATTGGATGTACGGAAGGCCGGGTGGACGATGCTCCTTCGGGAATGACCTTTGTCAACGGATGCCGGTTGCAGTAAAAGCTGGGCCGATGCTCCTTCTAGAATGTCGTCTCAAGGTAGACGTTGCCGTACTCGATGGGACAAGACAACGTCCGGTTATGCCGGAAGACCGCCGAATGTGGAGTAGGCCGTGCCTATAGGGCCGTAACTAAATTGGAACACATGATTAAGTAGATAATTGTGCCTAATTATGGGATAAAATCGTGTGGCACGGAATGAGATGTGTTATAATAATTTGGCCTTATAATTGGGACCCATGTGGTTGTTTGAGATATAAGTTGAGGCGTACCAATTGTTGAGTGCTATTACTACATATATATGTTATATGAACTATACTGACGTGCAGGAAGGAATTGAGACGAGGTAAGTCTCATTGGTTGTGTGGTTAGGCTGCCTCTAGGTGTATTGCCTTCCTAATCAGGGTTTAGGGTGTGAACTCATTGAGACATTGTTTCACCCAGTCGTGGTTTAACTTTTTACAAGTCCCTAGATGGAAGTTCGTCCGGTTCACTTTGGGCAGCCACAAGGGTATAGCGAGCAGAATACCCTCTTCCTTGTCCCCAGGACTCCCTGGACCCGTGAGCTCATCGTGACCACGATCTTGGTCGATGAGGGCCTTCCATAGTTGGTACCTCATCGATTCAAGGCGTGGTTTCGACGCACCCGTTGTCGAGGGTGAGGAGGTAGCTGACCCGCTTGACATCGACATCCCTGATGGTGTTGTGATAGATTTGGATCCCAAGTATATAGGGTCCAGGGTAGGGTTAGCTAGGTAGCCCTTTTTGAGGCATTGACTTTTGTATATAACCTTGCAGGCTGACCTGGTTTGTTTATAAAGTGTGTTTGTTAAAATTGATTGTCCTACTTTTCCATCCCATGTTGATTGTGTTTGGAGATGGTTGTTCGCTTCCGCATGTACATAATCGATTGGGTTGGCGACGCAACCTGGGAACGTCTCAAATTTTATCAACCACCGAGGGATGTATGCGTGCTCGAAGTTCGGGGCGTGACACCCTTAATATTCATATCTTAGCTTCAAAATAATTTTTTAAAAAAAATGCCACATCATTTAAAATTGTTATCGAAAATGCCATGTTAGCTGTTTGGCCAAAAATTCTTGTTGTTGACACTTAAGTGTTCATTTCTTCTCCGATTTTAGCATGTAAATGGACCTTTTGGAAGTTTTGGCATTTATATGTCCACTTGTGCCAAGTTTTAGCACCTAAAATATACTTCTTTCATATGCTATTTCAATGAGAGAAGTCTGATTGTATCACTTGTGCAACTGAATGTAAAAACCCAAAACAATTTGCAAATGGAGGATAAGACAATATCAATGTTATAATTATTATAAGATACTCGCTTTGGGCCCAAAACTTTTAAAATGATTATTTAAGTGTCATAACGATAAATTAAGTGACTCTAGCAACAAAATATTTGACGTGACTTACCAAATAGTTTTGGCACTAAATTAGTCTAATTAAGTTTTGGCACTGAAATGAGCGATTTTGAAGATTTCACACAAAATATTTTAAAATAGTATGGTGTGTAATTTATGTACCACATAACATCATAGAATCCATCACTTTTTCATTGGAAAACTTGGAGTTAAATTGGTTTCGAAATGTTCCTTTCCATCAATCGTCCTAGTTGATCAAAGAGAAGAAGTCCATTTCAATAAGTCTCCTAGCTTTGCTCTTCAATATCAAAGCAGAGCGAGGTCAAAGAAGACACAAATGCAAAGTTACAAGGAGAAGAACAACGCAAGTGTCATAACTTTTGTACAACACTCACTTGAGTTCCATAACTATTTTTTGGCTCACTTAACTGCCATAAATTTGAAAAACTGACTGCCAAAGTGCCTACAATGTGCCTCATTACTGCTGACATGGACAATTTAAAAGATACAACAACAAAAATCCATGTCAAAATGGAAAATTAATTTTAAAAAATCCACCTAGGACCATTCACCAGAAATAACATTCAAATGATTGATTTCACTTTGATATGACACTTAAGTGAGTAAAAAAAAAAGGTTATAACACTTAAGTAAGTGTAATATGAATGTTATGGCACACCTGTTATTCTTATTCCGTCATTTTATTTATAAGTGAGAATGTTGGAAGGATCAATGCAACTATCCCTCTAAACTTTACCATAACGATCACACCTAGACAAATGCCTTGCATTGATTAATTTTTTATAAGACATGTTAATGTACCATATATAAAACTAGATATTTCTCATGAATGATGCCCATTGCATATAAAATCCAAAATATTTTAAATTTAATTTTCAACAAAGATCGAAATTGAAATATCATCAAACAATTATTATGTACTAATACATAAGTAGAATTAATTATAAATTACCTTCTTTACCTCTCCATTTTCCCTACCACCATACAGACTTTCTTGAATCCAGAAACCCATCATACTCTCTCCTTATTTTACTCACATCAACTCAGAAATAAATAAGTAAGTTAGGATAAACATAAAGGCTCATGCTTTTTCTATCCCTTTTTTTTTTTTTTTTTACTTTTGATAGATCACAATATCTCTTATAGGTCTCACATTGAAAATTATTTCGTACATTTTTTTTCTCTTTCTTTGGAAATTTTGATGCATTTAAAGTTGACAAAAAATATGTTTTTTTTTCCAATGGTTTAATTAAATTGTCTTATAATGCTATTCCAATTATCATAATTTTCTTGTCAATAACTAATTATTCTACTAATCGGCCCTACTTTTCAGATTGGCCAATGTAGTCATAATCTTTTGGGCAATATTTCAATGTAGTCTTTCCCATCAATTACCACTGAAAATCGCTAACATGATGTCTAATCATCATCGGCTGTCTTAAGTGACATGCTGATATAGGCAAACTACTGATTTCCACATCACAATTTACTATGACATTCAATAGGAAAGACTACCTTTAAATATTGCATAAATGTGTAGGACTTTATTGATGAAATTGGAATTAAAACTGAATTGATATGTGTATAATAGGTTTAAGGCTATTAATTAATTACTCCTTCAACAAACACATGTATAATCATTTTTGGGATAAGTACACTAGGAGTAATATAGCTTTCATATGGCGCTCACTCAAGGGCCATAAATTTCAAAAATTGATCACTTAAGTGCCATTGGTGGTTTGCCTTAATGGAAAATCCGATGTTGACGCCGATAGTCCTACGTGGCATCGTCGACGCTGACGTGGATAATTAATAAAAATCAAAAACAAAAATCAAAATGCATGTTAGAATGGGAAATTAATTAAAAAATCCACGCAAGACAATTTGCCAAAAGTGGCACTCAGATAATCAATTCTATCCCGATATTGCACTTAAGTGGACAAAACATAAATTATCGCACTCAAGTGAGTGCCAAACCAAAGTTACGGCGTTCCTACTATTCCTATCTCCAAAGTTAAGAGACGTGAAGAAAGTTTGATTTACTTCTTGTTTTTTGTCTTTTTTTTAGGAAACCAAATAGATTTTTGTGATTTTAAATGAAATTATTCGGAGAGAATTTTTCATCCACGATATTGCTTTTGAGACCTTTGAAACAAATAAAATTAATGGCATAATTAGAATATTAGCTTTGTGATTTTTTTCTTTTGGCTCCCTCTAACCTTTTGTCAATTTCTAATTTTATGAATTCTAGAGCAAAAATTTTCTTAGTAATCAATCTAATCCCAAAACTTTATAAATGACCTCTTTGGTACAAAAATATCTTGAAAACTCCCATTTAGGTGACTCCAACGAGCCATTTCAAATTTTCTGACAAATTAGAATTACTAGAGTCATTCAAGTGATCGTTTTCAAAACCACCGCAAATAAATAATCGTTTGTTGGGGCACCATTGCTGCATTTCCGCTGCAGTTGGATGGATAGATGAGTATGTTTCGAGCTTCACTGACCTCATATTACTCATCCACAGTGACCTTTCCTCGAGCACAAAGTACTAACCTTTCCAAATTGGATGTCCCGTAGCCAATTCTGATGGGAGGCCCATCTTGCGCAACTCGTCATACATCACGTAAGAGATATTGACTAGAAGACATATAGGAGAATTACCAAAAAAATCCTAAATCTATTACAATTGTATCAATTTAGTCATAAACCTTTTTTTTTTTGCCAATTTAGTCATAAACCTTTTATAATTGTGCAAATTCAATTCTTCGGCAAAAATTGGCCGGCCGGAGGAGCCGACATGGACGCCGGTAGGAGACAGCTGGCCGATGAACAATTTTTGGTAATTTTTTTTCGAATTTTTAATTTTCTGATTTTTTATCTTTTTTTTTTTTTTACCTTCTTCTTCCTCCGGCGTCGCCGCAGGCGAGGAACGGCGAGGTCAGCCCACCGGCCACCGGTGAGGCTCGCCACCGCCAGCCACTGGTGAAGGTGAGCCTTGCCCAACGACAGCGGCCTCACCGTCGTTGGGTGAAGCTCGCCCCCGCCCGCGTGGCAAAGGCGAGCCTCACCCAGCGATGGCGAGGCCTCCATCGCCGAGATCCGGCAAGGCTCGACCTCGCTATGGCCGGGGCCAAGCCTCGCCTTGGCTAGGCGACGGCGACCTTGCCGTCGCTAGGCGAGGCTCACCTTCGCCGGTGGCCGGCGAGGTCGGCCTCACCGGCCCTCGCCCCGCCGGCGTCGACCCGCGGAGGAAGAAGAATAAGGTAAAAATAATAATAATAAATAAAAGAATCGAAAAAAAATTAAAAATTCGAAAAAAAAAATTAAAAAATTATTAAAAAATTGTTCGCCGGCTGTTTTGTCTCCAGTCGACGTCCACATCATTGTCGGTAGGCCAATTTTGGCTGGAATGACTGAATTGGCATAATTATAAAAGGTTTAGGACTAAATTGGCAAAAAAAAAAAAAAAAAAAGTTTAGGACTGAATTGGAACAATTGTAATAGGTTTAGGACTTTTTTGGTAATTCTTCCAAGACTCAATAGGTGAAAGCTGAACATCAAAAGCTGCAGGATTACTAAAACCATTGGAAATTCCAGAATGGAAGTGGGAACATATAACCATAGACTTTGTACAAGGACCGCTAAGGACTTCAAGTGGACATGACTCAATCTGGGTAATAGTAGACTGATTAATAAAGTCAGCACACTTTTTAGCTATAAGAGTAGACTATTCACTAGAGAAGTATGCCACATTGTATGTTAGACAGATAGTACGACTACATGGTGTTCTTGTGACCATAACATCATATCGAGATCCGCGATTTACGTCAAATTTTTGGAAAAGTCTTCAACTTGCCTTAGGAACTAAACTCCAATATAGTACTGCCTTTCATCCACAGACAGATGGACAATTAGAGATGACTATACAAACATTGGAAGATATGCTAAGAGCCTGTGTCATTGATTTCAAAGGAAATTGGGATGAGAAATTACATTTAGTGGAATTTTTTTATAACAAAGGTTTTCATCAAAGCATTGGTATGGCTCCATGTGAAGCTCTATATGGTAGGAATTGTAGAACCCCTATTTGCTGGAATGAAGTTGGAGAGCAGAAGCTGACAGGACCAGAAATAGTTCAAATTACTTTGGAAGCAGTAATGACTATACGAGAACGACTTAGGACAGCTCAACGTAGGCAAAAGAGTAATGCAGACAAACGTCGTAGACCTTTAGAATTCAATGTAGGAGATCATGTATTTTTGAAGGTATCACCTATGAAGAATGTGTCAAGATTTGGGAAGAAAGGAAAGTTGAGCCCAACATTTATAGGACCTTTTGAAGTATTAGAAAAGATTGGAGAGTTAGCATATAGAATAGCATTACCACCAAAGCTATCAAGTATTCACGATGTTTTTCATGTATCTATGCTTAGGAAATATGAGCCAGATCCAATTCATGTGTTAGATTTTGAAGTACTAGAAATAGATGAAAGAATTAGATATATAGAAGAGCCTGTGAAAATTTTGGATCGAAGAGAGCAAGTGTTGAGGAATAAGACTATACCTTTAGTCAAAATTTTGTGGCGATACCATGATTCAGAGGAAGCAACTTGGGAAAGTGAGGAAGAGATCAGACAGAAATATCCTCAGCTTTTCAAGTGAATAAGGTAAGAAATCTAATTTCGAGGACGAAATTTTTCTAAGCAGGGGAGAGTTGTGACATCCCAAATTTCACCGACCTTTGTTAGTGTAATTAGATCATTAGGAACTTAGATTAATTAGATTGGGCCAGAAAGTGAACCCGATGGATCGTGTGTGGGCTTGAGAAGTAAGTGGGCCACACGAATTGGACTTGAGAAGTCTAATGAAAGATTATGGGTTTGGGCTTAGCTTATAGCAGGCTAAGATTTAGAATTGTTAGACTGGTAAATTTAGTTTAGTGGGCCGGAGTTATTATAGATTAAGCCTGTTGGGCCAGAGATGAATATTTAGCCCCGAGTGATTTTATTTTATAGATTATAGTTATGATAATTTGATTAGTGATTGTAATGTTAATATCAATTTCTAACTTTAGCATTTTTGTGATGAATTCTCTATAGACTAACACTAAGTAGTTAATATGCCATATAATTTCATAGCTTTATATGATTATAATAGAATTGAAATCTAATGGAATTGAAAGGGAATTAGGTGAAAAACATTAGAAACTAATGAACTGACTAACGACACAGATTAGAGACTAATTGAATTTGAGTGATAAATGGCAAAAGACATCAAACTTGGAGGCCACGACACTTCTCTCTCTTTTCTCTTTGTTTTTCCTCCTCACCCATGGTTTGGATTCCCACAAACAGAAAACAATAAAAAAAAAAGGAACATAATCATTAGCAAAATCTCATCATTAGTCTAGCCTAGGGATTATGTCACGCCCCGATCCTCGAGCACGCACACATCCTTCTACTTGGTCGATTTTGGAATGCGATATCCCAAGAATATGTATCATCGACCCTTTCATTTTCAATAGCACATGCGGAAGCAGTTATAAATCCCCAAACAATAAAACGATGGGATAGAAAAGTAAGGCCATGTTTTTCATATTGAAATCCACATCCAAACCTTTATACATGGTATAACTCAAGGTCTATTCACAAGACTATTCATAACATTCAAGTCACACTCTAAAGTATACAACACAAGGTTCACAAAAGAGGATGGGATCTCAGTCCTCATCCTAGTCATATTTAGGATCATCTTGATCCTCTTCTGACTCATCTTCACCAAGCTCATTTCCTTCGAGCTCTTCATCTTTTTTTGGCTCATCATCATCTTCTGGCTCCTCTTCCTCAGGCTCATCTGCGGGCCCGAAATGTTGTCCCACAACCGGGATGAGACTACGTCTCAGCAAGTTCTACCCCACTAAGACTCGATTAGGAAACTAATACGCTAATCGGGCTGCCTATACACGCATGGGTTAGAGGACTTACCTTGGCCTCAGATTCCATCTGCATATTAGCACAATTCAATAGGCAATCACATCACAGATCGATATCTCGATCAATCGACCTAGTCGATTACATGTCAGTAGGACCATTTCCAAGTCAAATCACTCCTCAATATAGAACCTCCAATTGTTCTCTCAGTCACAGAGCTCCATTAATGCTCTCAGGCGTCGTTTTCGCCAAGGTGACATAAGTAACAGATAGTCTATGTGCGTTCTTTAAGGCGCCGTTTTCGCATAGTGATATACCCCATCACCGATCGACCCCTGTCATAGGTCACAAATAGTCTACATGCATTCTTTAAGGCGCCGTTTTCGCACAATGATATCTTTAATCATCGAACCACGCCTGCCACAAGTCATAGATAGCCTACGTGCATTCTTTAAGGCGCCGTTTTCGCACAGTGATATCCTTTATCACCAAACCATGCCTGTCTATACCTCGTACCTGATTGGTCTCAGCCAAGAGAATTCCCAATTCACTCTCACGATTATTTCCGCTTTATAACTCATCAAAGCATTATAAAGGTTAAATAACCATACTCAGCTATCGACCCATCAATCATTCAATTTCACTCAATTTCAATCAATTTATGAATAATTCCTCAATTCGCGCAATTAATTCAATTCTGAACAATGTAGAGCCCAAATAAATAAACGAACTGCACCATGACAATCGGCACAAAATTTTGGTTGTCGGCTATCCCCGCCTAATTTCCGAAAAATAAATAATTAAATAATTAATTTCGAAAATTAATAAATAAATACCAAAAATCCAATTTAGGCTCGTAATGCCTACTTGAAGCCCAATAAGGGTAGGAAAAAATCCCAAGATGCATTCAATAAATAGTATAGGCAATTCTCTAGCTAAGTACACTAACCACCTAACTAATATGCAATACAATTAACTAATAATCACTAATCCATTCTAATCTAACCACCTAATTGCACTTAATTAAATCTAATCAACCCTTAAGAATAATTAGTCTACTAAGCAATGATTAGTAAGATTACTCACTTGATTTGCGAAGAATGGAACACCGCGACGGCGGCCGAACTTGGGCCCACGATAAACTTGGACTGCGCCAATAAACTTTGCAAGCCCACAAAAATTTCTGGGCTTGGGCCTGCTGGAATTCTTGGGCTGAACTTGATATGGGCTTCAAGACTGGGCTGAAATGGGCTTGAAACAAAGCTAAATTGGGCCTGTCTTCGCTGAAGCTGGACCGGGCTTCAAGTGGCTAAATTGCTGGACTTTTGGGCCCAACTAGAATTACATTCGCTGGGCTTGAGGACTACTGTAGATGGGCCGGCTTGTTGGGCTCGTTGACTTACTACACTTGTGGGTTTGGTGGCCCAAAGGAGCTGCTTCGCACGAGCTAGGCCACGAACAGGAAGACAGAAGCAATTGGTGTCGCTGGCAGGAAAGAAACCAAGCAAAGAAAGGCAATTGCAAAGTCAGTGTCACCGTTGAAGATTGACCGTGGGCGACGACGTTGAGGACAAGTGGCGGGCGAGACCGTCGGATGCTGAAGCTAGGAGTGTTGGTAGTGGCAAAATGAAGTGGAGCTGCAGTAAGCAGTGGAGGAGGAGACGCTTGGCAGCTCATGCTTTGCTGGGTTGAGGCGTGAGTGGCCAACAAAGTCAACCAGCGGGCTTCGTAGGCTTCGATGGAACACGGATGAAGAGAAGCAGCACTCGTGGCGGTCGCTGAAGCCGTTGGCGAAGGCTAGAGTTTTGAAGCCACGTGGAGCTGGACAAACTGCAGCAGCTTCAGTCAAAACCTGGGGGCTTCGCTTGAAGAATTTCACTGAAGTTGACCAAGAAAGCAGAAGGTGGTGGAGCAGGGGTGAGATGGCCGCGTGAGAGGGGCAAACGGGCGAAGGGAGAGAGATATATTGTGGGCGGTGTCTTTGGTGGGATGGCAGAGAAGGTGGACATTTGGTGGACTGGAATTTTTGCTGATTTTGCTCTCCCTTGCTGGTGATGCACGGGTTGGAGAAAAGAGAGAATGGAGGGTCCCCTTTAGCTTGATCTTTCCAAAAAAATATCCTCACAAACCATCCTAAGCCAAGTATTTTTGGTTGGCCTCCATTAGGTAACACATACACTTCTTCTATAAGTCAAAAGGGTCCAAAGGTTGTGGCTTAGTGGGGGGTTACGAATTTGTAAGCCATCTCCTCCAATTGGACCATCACATTCACTTGATTTAGCCACAATTGGCCTCAATAATCTCGGTATTTTTCCTCATCTCTGAATCCACTTTCCATCTCAATTTTGTATCCAATTTAATCCCCGACTTCAATTGCACAATAATGACTATGCGACAACTTTTTCCCAAAAAGTGCCGAGTGTCAGAAAAATCTTCTAAGACTGAGTCGACTCTCCTAGAATTTATTGTGACATGACAGAATCTTTAATTTCTAAAATCAGACTTGAATTGGCCGTTAATTTCCATTCGACGCGTTTTTATCGTGACCTAGACTACCGAGTAATTTTCAGATACTTTTAAGTGCAAATGACCCGTGGTTGATTTTCTTTGAGCCACTATGAACCCACTCGATTCATTGGCGACTCTCGATTGTCGTGAAAATCTTGAGGATTCAATTACGGACACAAGGTACCAAAACGACAGTAAAATCGTATTAGTATCGATCGAAGAGAATTTTCCAATTTAGTGGAGTCACCCACGATCCGCCACACATCTTAGTCGAACAGATCTATCTCTGATCTTAAATCGATTTTTAACTGTGTCGTAACGGCCTCTAAAAATAAGCACGGTCGAGAAGCCAATTCCTGATCGAATTTTCAAGTCTATTTCCTTAAAATTTCTTAATGGCTTACCCTAACAGTCTAGTTATCTCGAGAGTGATCGGTTATGAGAATAGCCCTATGAACGCATCAATAAAATGCTCAATAAATTCAGTAGAAAACAGGTTGAAAAAATCTGGATGTCACATATTAGCCTTATAGATCTATTTCCCCTCATAAATTTCGAAACCCTCTCTCTCTCCTCAAGAACTGAGAAACGCATCTTCTTCTTCTCTATTTCTCTCGGTCGAACAGTAAGGAAACCAGTAGCCAAAACCAGCGATTTCTCCTTCTTGCATGCGAGTTTTGGTGCTAATTTTTGAAGAATCTTTAAGTTATCTAATAGTTGAACAAGGTAAGGAAAGATATAACTCTAAGTTGAAAGTTATCCATTGTTCGTCAAGAAAGCTTGCGGGTCTAACCAAACAGTGAAAGATTTGATTTGTAGTTGTTGTTTTGTGATTAATCTAAGCTTAGTAAGTGTTAGATTGAAGGTAGAAGCCATTGCATGTTACTTTTGAGTCTTGCATGTTTCGAAATCCAAGTGTGAGTATGCTGTCTTTGCCGAGTGAAGTGATGAAATGGTTGCCGAGTGGATGGATGTGTTGTATATTGTAATGAGTGAACTCACGGATACAATTATACTTCGAGCCGAGCTATGGATGGGCTATTTGTTAAAGAAAAGCTTGTTGAAAGTACTTTTAGTTGCTGTGATTAAGTATTGAAGTGTGTTGAAGAGACTTGTAGAGAAATAAATAGTTCGATTGAGCTATAAGTGAGAAAAATCGTGTGTACCTATTTTGTTCTAAGAGAATACGGTTAGGGAGTCTTCCGTTTTGTGTTATTTTCTTTATGTATGTTGATGAAAATAAGAAAGAAACCATTCTACATGATAGAAAATCTATAAGATTGAATTAGATACATAGCTATAACCATATGAATATAAAAACATAGAGATAGAAGTGAATTTAGTAAAACCAGTAAACTGTTTTTGTAAGAAACGGTTTGACCTTTGTCGATTATATTAATTTTCTGTAATTATCTAGTTAGAATTTGACTTTGAATCCTTAATGAAAATTGTAGAACACATCTTAGGAATAACGTGTCAAAATTTGAGATTAAATGGATAAGAATTGATTAGTAAAACAATTTTCTTTGTAGATAAAGAATCTGGGCGTCGGTACAGGGTGCTAGTAAAGATTATGGCGATTGTTACTCTTAATACAGTGAGAATTAGACTTAAGTTTCTTCACAGAAAATGTCAATCTATGTTTCAAATATAACATACTAAAATTTGGTAGTATTTCGACAAGAATTGATATATCTTCTGTGTCCGAAACCGAAACTATACATTTAGCTAGTGAACTGTCTGGTCCCGAGAACATATATTAGATGTTGTGTCTTTTATATTAGACTTTTGTGATGCACGTAGAGTCTAATAAACCTCATAATAGATGTTATTCATATAAGAATAAGTCTCACATCTTATTAGAGATATAAGTGCATATAGTATCATGCGTGTGCAATGAGTGTGGTGTATAGCGCTTGATTAAGGGGTAAATATCTATTCGGCATGGAATGGAAGATGTCGTAATGGGTTTTATCTTATAATTTGGACATGCACATGTGCTAGGTTCATGAGATTTATATATATAGTTAGATACTTTGGAGTCTTTTTCTCTTGCATACGATAAATGCATTAATCAAAAGTGTGGTGGTGTGAAAAGTGTGCTTAAGAGAGTGAATGAACCCATCGGTACGGAGATACCGGTGATGCCCCTGGGAAGTTGGGATGCCCATGTTGTGTGGTCTTAGATGCCTCGATAGAGAGATACCGGAATGCCTCGGAGTGAGATGCCCTTGTGTGTGATCAAGGATGCCTCAGTTCTGTGATACTAAGATGTCTCGAAGTGAGATGCCCCATGCTAAGTGGTCTTGGGAGGACCTCGGTTGAGTGATGCCGGGATGCCTCGGAGTGAGATGCCCATAATCGAAATATTGTGGAAGTTCGGATAAGGTAACTTCTGGAAGTGACTCGATCAAGTCGGTAGAGTTCTAGTTAGTAACTGATCGAGGGTGGATCATATGCACACTAAATATAATTCTACTTGGCGAGTGAGTCCATTCATTATTGTTGCATTGCATCTTGATATAAGATTGAGCTTGAGAAAGGTAAGCATAGAAATGGATGCACATAAGGTGATTACATACATGATGTGTTAATATCCAATTGTTTTTGCTTTTGACAATCCTACTTTAGTATCTTGAATTCTTTGGTCATGATTCCCTTGAAATATTGATGGTTGTGGATTGTTTAAGTTAGAGTTTTATCATTCTTTACTAGGCAAAGTTGTTGCTCATACCTTACATTTTCAGATTGATAGTATGGATGTGCCACCAATAGCTCGTTATGGAGTGGTATCAAGCATTGAGGTTACCTTTACTGATGTGTATGACTCTGATGTGGAGCTGACTTTCTCCAAGTATGAGGCTACTTTATGGATGGATGTTGGTAGAGTTAAGATGGTTCCAAAGAAGTTTGTCGCATGGTTTATCAAGCATGATGGAGTGATGTTTGGCCCTATACTTTTCAGTGATGATGGACCTAGAGCTGGGACGGATGGTGCCTAGACGCCTTTGATCATGTAGAAGCTGACTGTCTTTTGTTTCTTTTGAATGTGGGCTTGTGTGGGAACTCGTGGAGTAGACACCCTCACCCTTTATCCCTGGCTTTTGTTACGCCTTACTTTTGTTATGTATATGTTGTATATATAGGTGATGAACATGGAAAGAGTCCAGGTTGATAAATTTTGTAGGCCCTGATGATGAGCAGAAGAAATGAAGCTTCTTGTGATCTTGTTTATGTACATGAATGAATTGGCCAATACTTAAATTGAAGATAGAGTGATAGCAAGATAACCTCATAATATAAACTTGCGATTTTAAATAATCCATGTTATACATGCTAACCTTCAATGGTAAACGCTATAGATTATCTAAAGGAGGTTACAAGTTTGGAAGATGATAATAATAATTATAATTCCGCTTGCATTTAGTACGTGACGCCCTGGGACGTCACAAGAGGTCAACGATGGGGGGCTTCGTGCATGGGTTGTTGACCGGAGGAGTGTGCTGGCGACAAGAGTTGTTGGAGTTGCTTTAGCGTGGCAGCAAGGTGGAGAAATTCTGTGGTCTTCAACGGGCTGCTGCAACTGGAGATGTTAGCACTGGATTGGTGGAAGTTGCGTTGGTCTTCTCTGCTGATGATTGATCGAGCTTGGTGACGCGAACTTGCTAGCGATGAGAATTTTGTGGAGAGGGGTAGTTGCTGGGTTTCTTCAAAGATCAAAACGAAAGCAGAATGGATAGGGGTCGACGGATTGAAAAGCACAAAGAAGGAGGGTGGCAATCCTAGCATGCTTAGGAAGCCTCAGAGGAAGAAGCCAAAGAGGGTTATCCCTCTAATTGAATGCATTGTCTCCCCTCTAATACTTTTCACAATTCAAATTCCATCAATAAACTGGCCTCCAATTTTACTTAATAGAACTTCAATTTGCTCTCGATTTCCACAAATCAAGGTCCAAATTTTGATGAGGAAAAAGCCCACATAATTTCTACAAGTCCCTTTCGCCAAATAGCTTGGTTTGCAAGTCGAAAATCCCTTCAATTTGGCCTATCCAAATTTCCATTAATTTTCCACGACGTCCGAAATGATTTTCCGTAAAAATCTCGGGATCTCTAAAAATTCTTCAAATGATGAGTCAACGTTCCTAACATAGATCGTGACACGACAAAACTTTCAATTTTTGAAATCAGACCTGAATTCACAGTTAATTTCACTCGGGCGCATTTTTAATGTGACCTAGGCTACTGGGTAATTTTCAGAGATTTTTTGTGCAAATGACCCGTGGTCAATTTTCTTCGAGCCACAATGAACCCACTCGGCACATCGGCAACTCTTAGTGGTCGTGAAAATCTCAAGGTTTCAATTAAAGGCATAAGGTACCCAAAACGACAGAAAATCGGTCTAGTGTCATTAAACGAGAATTTTGCCATCAAGTGGAATCACCTACACTTTGATCACACATCTCAATCGAATCAACATATCCCTGATCTCTTATCGATTTTGACAATGCCGTAATGACTCTTGCAGACTAGCACGGTCGAGCAGTCAACTTCTAGTCGAATTCTTAAGTCCATTGCATTAAAATCTCTTAATGACTTTCCTAGATAGTCTAGTTATCTCACTATAGATGCGTCGATAAAAAGCCCTACTTATTCAGTTGAAAACAGTACTGGAAATTCATGATGTCACACCAAATATGCATTATGTGGGGTTAAGCCTTAGCTTGAATTTCCTCAATCGATCAAATAGTTTTCTTAAGACTTCAACATGATCTTCAACATAAACTTCAATCTCCTTATGCATCATGTCATGGAATAGTGTTATCATGGCTCTTTGATATGTTGCCATTGCGTTCTTCAAGCCAAATGGCATAACTTTGTAGCAAAATATTCCCCATGGAGTGATGAAAGAAGTTTTCATCTTGTCTTCCTCTTTCATCCGAATTTGATTATAACCAGAAAATCCATCCATGAAGGAGAACAATTCAAATCCAACAATACTGTCAACTAAAACATCAATGTGTGGCAAAGGAAAATCATCCTTAGGGCTTGCCCTATTTAGGTCAAGGTAATCAACACATACTCGGACTCGTCCATCCTTCTTCATAACCGGGACTATATTAGCAATCCAATTAGCATAATGGGTGACTTCAATGAAACCAACATTTAAGAGCTCCATGATTTCTTCTTCAATCTTTTTTGACAACTCAGGTTTCGTCCTTCTGAGTCTTTGTTTCTTCGGCGGAATATTAGGATCAAGTGGTAATGCATGTTCCACAATCTCAAGGTCTAAACCCGGCAGGGTCTAAACCTAGCATATCAGCATATGATCAAGCAAAAACATCTTGGTACTCTTTCAAAAGTCCAATTAATCTATTGGCATCTGCTTAAGAGAGACTTGCCACAATCTTGATTTCTTTAGGGTTATCTGGATCTCCTAAATTCACAGCGATTGGCTGTTCGATGGTAGGAGGCTTGGACTCTTCATGTTTAAGCCATTCTTTTTCAATAACTCGAGGATCATCCTCATTATCTGAGTCGGAATAATCGGGTTTGTCAAAATCTTTTGAATGTGAATCCGAGCCATGTAAATGACTATCACGATGTGAAATGTCATGCCTGAGATGCAATCAAAAAATTGTTAGTATATATACATATAAATGAATACAATGCATATAAATGTCATGAAAATTTTGTTTTCAAATTTGAGATTTCGAAAAAAATTATTAGCAACTAGTCCTCATGTCAATGGACATCCTCGTTCCACTAAAACATTTTGAAATTATAGATCGTGTGGAGGCTTAGGCCTCAAAGCATCATCATAGGACTGATTTAGGAAACCTCATATGTCTATTAACAAAATGTGAATTTTATTGATATGCAAAAATCACATTACAATTTATATCATGGATCCATAGAGTTTATGATCTAGATTATTACAAGCACATACAAATGAAATGAATAGAATTCCCTCGTAGGGGAAAAATGAATGGAATACAACTAAAAATGAAATGCAAGAACTAAAAACATCTCTTACACAGTGGGAACTGCAGGCTCTTCATCTTTAATAATAGTGCCAACATCTTCAAACAAAACAGCAAAGTGGTAGACATTGGGCTCTTCTTCTTGCAAGAATTTCGGTGGACCAAGAAAGAAATCCTTCAAAGGTGGAGGCAAGAGACGTCGGTAGCTCTTACCTTTAAGGTTTGGGCCTTTATGATTACCTTGACCCTTACAGTCACCTTGATAACCTAGGTCTTCACACTTGTTGATCTTGACCACTTTAATGGGATTTGGCATTGCCTTGGGCGAGCTTACCCAAACCTTTCCCAATAGCAAAAACCGTTCTTGAGCAGTTCTTTACTTGATGTCAAGGAGGCCTTTGAGAACTGAGGCTTCCTAATGATTGACCCAATAGGCACTTGAGTGATAGACACCATCTCAAATGAGTGGTAACTCAATTCTCCCTTGACCTCAGGCTCAATGAAAGGTATGGCAGTGTTATGGAAAGTCTCCCCATCTCTTTCACATACGATAGTCACAATCTTTCCATCAATAGGGAGTTTCATCACTTGATGAAGACTGGAGGGAATCATCCCTGCAACATGGATCCAAGGCCGTCCCAATAGCAGGCTAAAGTTACTTGGAATATCCAGTACTTGAAATTTTTTAGTAATGGTAATAGGGTCAATCATCTGTGGTAAATCGATTCCCCATATTGTTTCTTTTCTTATCACGTCAAAGGCTCGGACGGGAATGTTTGGAGGGGAGATATTTTACATTCCTATCCCTAATCGACAAAGGGTGGATAAAGGGAAAATGTTCAAGGTAGAACCATTATCTATTAGGACCCTCGAAATCCTAGTCCCAAAATGTTGAGCGGACACATATAAGGCCTTAGTGCGTGCTTGGCCTTCAGGAGGGAGGTCTTTCTCAGAGAAAGTAATTTGATCCCTAAGAAGTATAGCACCCGCAAACTCCTCTAACTATACTTCTCCAATGGTCTTAGGCATGTGGACTTCATTTAAAATTTTGAGGAGAGCATTTCTATGGTTTTCAGAGGTCTTGAAAAGCTCAAATAGGGCAATCTGTGCAGGCATCTTATGCAATTGGTCTATCACTTCTACCTCACTTGTCTTGAGTGTTTTGAGGAGTTGTTTAGCTTCCTCATCAGTTATAGCCTTCTTAACCACATTCACGTGGTGGGTAGATTCGACCCAATCAGGTGACGGCGTTGATTTCATTTGTATTATAGTTCCAAGGGACCGCCTTAGTGTCATAAGTAGGAGTCACCTTAGTATTGGAACCTTCACCAACTTCTAGTGGCAATTCAATCACAACGTGTCCAAAACCCATTCTTGAGATCTTCATGGCTCCAAAATTATCAATCAATGAGTCGACTTTGATGACGCCCTTGTGTGGCACCCCTCGACATGGCCCCCAATTCGCTAGGGTCGCCACAGTCCTATTACCTACTTACCTTTTTACTTGTCCTAATAACATTCTACTCTGATACCATTTCAATTGCAGCGGGTCCATAAATCTTGGGGGTTCGTACCATCTCAATTGGTCCCAACGCATATCATATAATGGAAGCATACTTATCATCTCCATAACCCATACACAACCAAACAATACAATGCAATACACACCAACTACAAACTTTCATATATATATATATATATATATATATATATATATGCATCTTAGGGCCGGATCACTTTTATTTACATACTAAGATGGATTTCACAAGTCGGTATGATGAAAGAGCCAAGACTATAACTAAGCTCGGCTAAGCTAAAAAAGAACCCGACTATACATCAGACATGTACATCTATCCATCAGCTAGTGTCGACCATCCCAAAAAGTGACAACCTCCACCAGTCACACGCTCCTATCACACCCATCCTGGTGCATCGGCCGGTGGCGGCGGCAGCATCCCCATCATCCTCCCATCTCGGCGAACATGGAGAGACAAAAACTCTTGTACTACAGGGCCATCAGGCAAGCCCATGTCATACATGACCAAAACACTGAGGTAGATAAACACCAAACCATGAACACCGAAGCAAGGGTGCTCCATGCACTCGACCTCGACATCAAAAAGTAATCCATAAAACGTACCACGCATGATAGGTGCTAGAGGCATAGCTCAATCTGAAATGTTGGTCCCCAAAGGGGTGAGTACAACCACTCAACAGTAAAGATCCATCAAACTACATAATGCATCAGGCAAAACAATCAAGATATCACGAGTAAAGCACATATCATCCATGCTATCGAGCATACATTACCATGCGGTCGTGCACATATCACCATGCAGTCATACTTGTATTTGCATGAGGTTCATCCCATGCCATATGCACATACATACGCATGATTCACATCATTCATACAATCATGTATACATCCCCATGAGATCCATTCAAGCCTTCATGATCGCATTCTTAATGTCAAATAACATCAATTCACTTTCATAAGCAGATCATGTATCATGCCATAAGCATATATATGCACATGATTCAATTTCAATATTTATCTTTCACAAGGATCTCATTGTTTTTCTTCCAGGGACCAATGTTTGCATCTCTCAATTTATCGCTCGCACCCAACCTGGCATTGCGAGGAGCCTTCGGCACAAATCTCTAGGCATCCGACATAAACCTCCAGGCATCTCTCATCTCAACTAGCATCATGAGGAATCCCCCCGGTACAAACCTCCAGGGCTTCCGGCACAGACCTCCGAGCATCCCGAAACTCCCAAGGACCTCCGGCACAAACCTCCAGGCATCCGGCACAAACCTCCGGGCATCTCGAAACTCCGGAGGCATCGTCGGCTCACACCTCCGACAGTCTCATTATTATCACAATATATATGTCACATTTTCATCATGGCATTTGATGCAACAATATCAAAGGGCTAAGCCATCTTTTGATGTCACATGATATACCAAACATCACCATATATGCAGCATATATAACCACTCAAGACATCATATTTCGTAGAGTAGTCCATTTATTCTTGAAAATACAGTAAATTTCGGATAAAGCAGAATGCACTTCTTTAATAAAAATTCTGGAAAAATTAGTAAACAATCTCAATAAATTCTGAAAATTTAAAACGATGTAAACACGATCCAGAGGAATATATTTCATGCAGAATGCCATGTCAAGAAAGTTCCACATCAATCACATAGGTCCACACATCTCAGCAAAAGAAATTCCAGCACCACTTTTGCATAGTTTCGGAAATAATTTCGGATAAACTATTAAATGAACTCCGAAAATTCTGAAATTTTAATATGTCAAAGATGAGATTTAGAGGTAAAAGTCTCATGAAGAAATCGAAGTCAGATTCGTGATAGTTCGAAAGCTATAGTCGTCATACTTTTCATAATCCTCAGTGACGATTTCCAGACCTAACCATTTCACAGAAAATCATTTCACAGAGAAATACTTGTCCGTTTCTCCTTAAATTTTAGTATGTTATTCCCCAAGATGTCTTCTACAACTCTTATCAAGAACACGAGATCAAATTCGGACTGGATACTTGCACGAAATTCACAGAATCACAATAGATCATCATAACAGTTTCCAGATCTAGCTTCATCAAAGAAAAATGGTTTCACCGACCTATACTTGTTCTCTTCCTCTAAAATTTTGATATGTTATTCTCCAAGAAGTCCTTTACAACTGTCATCAAGAAGTCGAAGTGAAATTCTAACTAGAACATTGCATGCAAGTCACGAAATCATCAAAGGTCGGACTGTTTTTCCAGAAACAGAATACTAGATTTGAACATAGCTCCTATAACTTCAAAATTTCGCACTTCATCCACATCCGAACTTCACCATTCATCACACACAAAACACAGCAAGCAAAGGGTAGATCAATGGACTCTACTTGCCTCTAATCCAAGCAAAACATAGCAAGCAAACGGTGGGGCAAGGCGGCTCGATGGTAGTGACTTGGTAGCACGCACGGCAGCGAAGGGCCTCCCTCTTCCTTTCTTTCTCTCCTTCTCTTCCTCTCGCATGACGTCTCTCCCTCTCTCGATTTCACTCTCTCTCTCTCTCAATCCGCCCCTTCTCTTTCCTTTCCCCCTCAATGATTTGCAATCATTTGATTTTGCATGGCTAATGCCACTTGGCTCTAGAGGGAAAACACTTGGCAAGCTTCTCTTGCCACTTGGCATTTTTCCCATGCACATGATGTGCCTTCCTTTGGGCTGGGCCTCTCTGTCCATCCCTCTCTTCCCTTGGTCGACGGCAGCCCTTCCTCCTTTGGGCTTCTTAGGCCGGTCGAATGGTGGGGCTATGGGCTGGTTTGGTCCTTAAATATCCATCCCACCATCATTCCTAATAATCCACCTTAATTTCCTACTTATATAAATACCTAATTGAAATTCATAAATCCATAAAACTTGCAACATAAATTAATAAATTCCAACTTATAAAACACATAGCCAAGAATGGAATTTTTCCATCAAATAATAATCCATTAAAAGCTTGGCCTTAAACTTATTGCAATTCATGGATCAAATGGCATACAACAAAATTTGATGGTACTTCCATCACCTATCCATGGCTCATAGCACATCTAAAGGTTGTCATGAAATTCTAGGATGCCACACCTTGTTAGTTGTATCTGCCCCACAGGGGATTTTCTTCTTGGTCAGATCAATCACAACAGGCTCAACCATAGCCACAAAGTCGACCCCGAATTCATCTCCCCATCCACTAGGGACGATGTCTTTGGGGTTTTGAAAATAACTTGGAGGAGTATACTTGACTATAAAGTTGTACTTCCCACTTGGTTGTCCCAAGGTGTCCACCACTTTACCTCTCTCACAGGCTTTCCTTATGACTCACGATTCGAACGAGAAGTTTTGTATTCATCATCTTTTCCAATGTCAGAATCTTGGTATATAGGGGTTTTGTTTTTTGAGGCTCAATGATCCTCCTTTCAAGTGTCATCCTGACTTGGATTCCCAACCTTCCTTATGACTTTTGAGATTATATCCTCGCCAGACAAATCGACTTCAATCAAAGACATCTGTCTTAGAGCGGACTCATCATCTTCATATTGGATAATTCCCAACTCAGCTAGCTTCGCTAAGCAAGCTATCTTCTCATCACAAGCAATGTCACCTTTCAACCAACGATTAGCAAATGGCGTGATTTGCTCCAACTTTTGGATATCCATCAGGAGGACATACTTTTCGGCATCCCCATAAATCATGTTGACATCTTCAGAATGTTTTGGAAGGGGATTTTATTGGACATTCGACATTGAGTCCTTAAAGGTGAACAACTTTTTATCTAGAAAATTCTGGATCTTAGAATGGAGCACTAGACAGTTGTCCACATGATGACCTTTTTTCTACCATATGATACTCACACGTTTTATTAAAGTTGAACCCGGCAAACTTTGACGCTCGCCACAAGATGACTTTTGATAAGCATTGGAAGTAGCTGAGACATGGATCTAGGCAATGGAGTAAATTGCCTTTGAGGGGCTTTTCCTTTGCATTCAAAATTTCGGGAAGAACTCCCTACCTCCACGGCAGGTTTATGAGCCTGAGGATTATATGGCTTATGAGAAGAGGAATTTTGTATATAAGCAATCTCCACAGTTGATTCCTTATCTCTCTTCAGGACATATCGACGATTCGTGTTCTCGATCAACCTTCCTTCATGCATGATCCCTTCAATGCATTCACCTAACTCCACCAAAGCGGCAAAGTTAATACAAGTGTGGTTGTAAATTTTTTCGAAGAAATCTCGAGGCATGGCTTGAAGCAGTAATTTCATAGCCTCCTTCTCAAACAAGGGTGGCTTTACTTGAGATACAGTAGCTCTCCATCTTTGAGCATAAGCTCTAAACGTTTCAACTCTCATTTTCTCGACCCGAACTAATTCCTCTCGAGTTGGAGCGATTTCAGTGTTGAACTTATATAGTTGGAAGAATTCATTAGCAAGATCCTCCCAAGTATGGATCTTCTCCAAGTCCAATTCTATAAACCATGTCAACACAAGACCAAACAAGCTATCCTGAAAGGAATTAATCAAGAGCGAAGGATTATATGAGTAACAGGCCATCTTGCCCAAATAGTACTTTAAATGGGTCTTGGGGCATCTCATGCCGTCATATTTCCTTGTAAACTCGGGCTCCTTGTAGAATTCAGAGACTTTAACCTTGGCGAAGGGTAACAGCTTATCGAACCCCTACAATTGATAGCCTTGTAGCATGCAAATGTGTTCCTCAATCTTTGCAAGGCGACTTGAACTTTCCTCATAAAAGTGTGGAGTTGGAGTCTTCTTAGATGGAGGCTCTAAATTAATAACCGTTGGGGTTGCAGTGGGAACCTCTTCAGCATGCCCTTTTTCCCACGGATTCTGCTACCGGCACTTCAGAGGGTGCAGTAGGAGGATCCATGGTAGGAGAAGTAGGAACTACAAAAGCTAAGTTCTTGACTTTGTTGGAGAGATCAGCTAACGGCGCCATCATCTACGTCATTTGTTTCTCCATGCTAATAACACGGGCACGGGTATCTTCATTCTCCATCCTTGTTTGGCGGTGAGTACGTATGATAGACCATTCTTCAGCTGTCTTTCAGAACCTCTATAAAAGGAGATGACTCGAATTAGTACAAGTTAAAAGAAATCATTAAAATACAAATCCTGGTCAATTTTATATTTTCTTGAGATGAAATAATGATAAGAAGTGTATATAATCCCAGTATCATATAACATCATCTTATCAAAATTTCTTCAAATGAAATTATACAATTGAAAAGGAACGACAATAAATATTTAATCAGAATGCTCCTTTTTCTAAAAATTACATGAAAATGTTCATGAATTGTATTCATTTCATCGAACAATTACAAGGGAAACAACACCTCGCTTTCTCGAAGCCTACAAAGTAGTTCAATTTTACATATGACATGAAAATGAATACAGGGAAACCTCGATAGAAAGGAGGGAAACAGAAAGGAAGTCCCTTTACAAGAAAAAAAAAATATGAGATGGAAACCTAAGGACTAGGTGGGACCTGTGGAGACGCTTGTTATCATGGGCTAAGCATTCCTCATTGATCAGGGCATCTTCTTCTTGCTCCTTAATATGAGCTTGCTAAAAACCTTGAGGCTCGGGAATATTAGGCAACTGAACCTTGAGCTCAGGTTCTACTTGATGATATATGTAATCAATAGTAGCTTGGTGAGTCCTCATCTCACCTTCCAAGCCAGTTTCATCAACGGCAATCACATAATGCGAGGAATGAGAGTACCAAATTCCAATAGCAGCTTGAATCGCGGTCTTGATATAGTCAATTTGGTTTTCCTCGATGACTTTATTATGATAATCAATATGATATAACCCCTGCTTGAGGATTGGCGGGATCGTTTGAAGCGCGCAATATTGGTGGAGCACCCTTAAGGGTAATATAACGTTAAACCAGTCAATCCCATGAGGGGGAGTGGGTCATCAACTCTACTAAAAAGGCGCACCTCGGGATTCCCAAGCCACCGAACATGCCATTGAATTAAGCTAGGGTTGAGAAGTCTTAATGGGGCTCTAAGAGTTCCTCAACCATTTGCTTTGAAATGATTAAGAGACACAAAATTTTTGGCAAGGATCATGTGTGTATAACAATTAAATGTGTACACTTGATTGACAACGTGAGTGACTAAAGGATCCACTATTTTTTGGGTATGTGGGAATACCACAAAGCCAAAGAACATGAGTAAGAAGACATGAGGAATTTGATTCCTAGATTTAGGCTTAAGGCTAAGGAAATGTTATTCAAGGAAATTATAAGGCATGAAATGAAAATTTCCTTTAAGAATGGCCTCAATTTTATCGGTAGGGATATTGAGGAATTGACTTAGAAGAGATATTGGATTTTGACCAATAAGAGGAGTGACAAAACCTAAAGAAGCTTTACCTAATCCGATGGCTTTCTGGAACTCTTCAATTGTAGGGGTCAATTCATATTGATTAAACACGAATGTGGAAGTCATGGGATTCCAAAAATGAACCAATGCTTTCACCATCGCAATACGTGGTTTGACTTTTAATAAAGTCGGGAGGAAGCCTACGCGTTTTTCTACGTAGTCTTGGGTCGAGATTCTCCCATAGAGTCTTGAGATTCATAGGCACGGGGACCACGTCCACTTTGGGTTTACCCATCTAAAACTAAACCTAAAGGGGCACCCATGATTAAAATGTATCGCCGTTGAAATATAAAACACATATTTGGAATATGGAGAATAAGAAGATAAGAACGATATCTTACCCACCAAACACATGGCAAGCACAAATCACATGTTGCATGAAACTATGAGGTTTCGATGCCTAAGGTGAGGGTGCTAGAGGCTCACGGTCCCCATCCCAAAGGATAGAAATAGTTTACCCACCGCTACTATCGTCGATCAGTGCTATCTTTATCGGTTGGGATGAGCGGGCTTATGTAAGTAATGGATTACCATGAGTATTCACTTGCAGATTCCGCCCATAAACCCTCCTAAGGTCCTAGATTAGGCGATCGGGGTTTTAGACCACGGTTGTATGTGCGGTGTTGTGCTAAAGCTTGTAAACATGCATTTAAATTTAAACATCCAACACTTCAATATAAACCCTCATACATTCATACATCCTCCCACCATTTGCAAAACAAAGGGTTTACAAGCATGCCTCCCCTTATAACTCCTACCTACAAGACCATTTAACATGAGGAATGGTGGAATTGGAAAGTTCCATGTTCCACCCAATAGGAAGGGTGGAATTGGAAAGTCAACGCCAAACCAAAATGGTATGTGTCATTTCGTGGAAGGCGACACGGTTCGGCCTCGTGCCCTTGGAGGATGGCTGCTTGTTTTGAATGTGGCCAATAGGGTCACCAGGTCAAAGATTGTCCTTGAAGATTGAGGGGACAATAGTAGTTACCACCGCCGCCACCAATGGCTCAGATAAAGGGCATAGCACCGCAGTTTGCACCGCAGGGTGGACAGAACAGAGCCCCAGCTGAAGGGATAGTGTATGCCATCACCAAAGATCAAGCAGAGGACTCGCCTGATATGATTACAGGTATGGTTTCACTGAACGACCATGATGTATATGCTTTGTTTGACCCTGGAGTGACTCATGCTTTTATTGCCGAGCAATATGTTAAGCTGATAGGATTAAGTCCTAAATTGTTAGAGTAGTGGTTAGCATATCTACACCGTTAAAGGATAAGGTGTTAGTTGCATTGGGTTGTCCTGGTTGCAAGTTAGTGATTGGTGAGCGAGAGGGGAAGATAGACTTGTTAGTCCTAGCCATGTATGACTTTGATTTGATAATTGGCATGGACTGACTCACCAAGCAACGAGCTAAGATGGACTGCTATCATAAATCGATTCAGTTTGACCCGTTAAAGGGTGAAAGTTTCGAGTTTGTTGGGTGTCGCGACCCGATCTCGCCGCCCTCGAATCCCTCATCATCGCGAGGAGAGGAAAGGGGGAAAGGTCGAGTTTAGGGATACTTGATCACGAGAGTTCTCTCACAGCTTGCGTTTCCAAAATGAGTCATCACCTCGCCTTTTGGATCAAGCCTCTTGTGAGTTCCCTCCATGAGATCGCAAGCTCTCCCAAGTTCATACCCTACGTGACAAAGGAATGTCGCAATCCATACCCACATGAGCAACACACCTTAGAAAAAGGGGTCGGGTGTGGATATTGGATTTAAGGGTACCTTTACCATGGTAGCCCTCTCGTCATTGCTCACTCATAAGGATGGCATTACTTCATCCTCTAGGTTACTTCCCATGTGGAGTATGCTAAACCATAGTGAGTTTCATCAAAACTCATACCCCGCGCGACAGGTTATTTATACAGTCTAGTTGTTTATGACAATCTAAAAAATAAGACGGGAGTCGCCACTAGCCTCATGTTGAAGGTCGACTAGAAAACCCAGTTGAGGGTCGGGAGAGTTCCCTCGATTTCTATGCAACCAAATATCTAAGTTCGGAGACTTGGGTTACACTAATATTTCTATTAGTGCCCTTTTGGTACCTAAATAGTATGTTGTGTTTTCCTAATATGTCCATGCATTTCTTTTTATATTTTCAAGATCATTTGTCCTAAACTAAATGATCACACGTGGTTGGTCATTTCCATTATATTCTATTTCTAAAAAAACAAGAAAAGAAAACAACCGATCAGATTGAAATTGCAAGACAATAAGTAAACAATCAAGGAAAGCAATAAATCTATCATGCAATTTTAAAAATATACAAGAGAAACACAATTAAAAAAGATGAGAGAAAGAGAGAAAACCCACAATTCGTCAGGTTTTATACAACAAATGGAACCCGAGACATATGTCAAGAAAATGAATAGTACATGATAATGGTGGAATGGACATTGACCTCCACCATCTTCACGCCTTCTCCATCTTTGAGGTCCTAATCTAAACCTAATCTAAGAAACTTATAACTAGGTGCATCCAATGGAAAGAGACAAGTATACACATCAAAACAATAAAAAATAAAAAAAAGACATCATGTCAAGATCAATCGTTTAAAAAGAAGTACAATACGAAAATCAATTTTGGGGCTCGGGGTAGGCCTTTGTTTTTCACGCAAAGGTCCCATTAAGACACCTACCCAATCTATTTTTGTGACTTATAGCAATTATTGACTAATTGTATTCTCGCATGGCCAATAATGCTACTAAGTCTCTTAATCAAGCGATCTATATGATCCTAGGGTTTTCCCTCATTGTCATGCATCGACCCTACCATTCATCTAAAAATCACATGCTTTGCGAAAAAAAAAAACGTAAATATGCATGCAGGTCTATTAAACCTTGTTTCTCAATCAATCAAGCAAGAAAGTGAACTATCAGCGGGTCACTTATTACCAAGGGCATGTGTCAATCACAAACACAAGCAATTTCTAATGCATGATGGGATGATATGTATGAAGGGTACACGTGATATTTGAAAAAAAAAACATATCTCAAAATCAATCATGAAAAATTTTTAAACAAGGTGATGTCTCAGCTATGAAAGACATTCAATTGCCAAGACTAACCCGGGCCTTGCATCAGAAGTCACAAGCGTCATAGGCATTTTGAATACAATTCAAACCACGACTTTCCCATTGTCAAAACAAGATTTTTCCTTATGCCAAATTGAGTTTTGGAAAATAACCTTTTTTAGGAATCGTTTTTGAGAAACATCACATGTACCAAAACATTTTTTGAAAGATGCAATTTGAAAAGGATGGTTGTTTAACAAAAAAGATCAAAGCATTTAAAACAATTTTCATGAAGATGGCATGTCCTAATTTCACACATAAACTAACCTAAAAGATATAGTTAAACAATCACAATCGTGTTCATATTAGGAAATTTCATAACAAACATGCAAGGACAGCAAAATTGAGTAACACCCATTGACAATCTAGCTATGGAAAAATTTCCTAACATGCATGACATAATGACAAACAACTTTTGTGCAAAACGTTTTCTTGAACAAGATATACATGAATTTACAAAAATCAGACAACAAGCAACCTCACATCAGAAATTTGTCAAAACAACAGGAGATTTAGCTAATGTCACGAGAATTTGTCCTATCATAACATGTCTAAAAATCATCAAAGTTATACAGAAGATAGCCAACATGATGAAAACAAGTTTCATTCAGAAGCGAAGTTCAGATTCCAAATAGAAAAAATGGAACAAAAATATCAAAGGTCTGTCCAAATAGGGGTTAAAACAGGGGTCCGAATTTGATTCATTATTCAGATTATAATCTGACTTTGAAAAAAATGGAAAAGTAGTCCAAATGATGAGTGTTAAGGTTAAAGGAGAGATCTGAGCATTATTTATAGAGTTTCCAACCACGTTCTCTCATTACAGGCAGGGCTCAACTCGGTCCACACTAGCTAGGCCCATATTAAACTGATTAAGAAACATTCTATCTCACCTTAGACCAACCTTGTAAAATAGGAAATTATAATATTAATTAATGTAACCTTTACTAGGAAAACTCTTACAATTAAATTAGGCAAATCAACTATCTTTAAGAGTTGCCAATCCAACTCTACCAACGATTCAAATTTTCCCAACTATGTATGGAGCTCCTTTTCTTTTATTGCAAAGCACACTTGTAAATCTTGACGAATTATCTTAACTAACCCTCTAATAAAGCATGGGAGTTCACTGCTATACTCGTTCATACATATTAGTTAACCTTGTAAATAATGCACACTCGTAAACCAATTTCATTAACACATGAAATATCTAGATCCTCCAAACAATAGAATCAGAATGGAGTTGGCAAGAATTTCATTACATTGATAGCAAACACATTCACCTTTACTTTGACAACCAACGAAAGAAGGCTTCAAGAGTCAACATCTAGCAATTTCCTTGCCTTATAAACCTCTTCAGTAACTGATTGAAGTACTTCTTCGTAGCTGCAGCAATGCACAATTGAAGGACAGCTCATTTTAGTTGGACAAACAGAAGTTTAAAGGTTTTCAAAATGATGGATAAGGACACCACAACGCTACACTTTCGTATGGCATTTACTTGAGTGCCATAACTTTTTTTTCAACCACATAAGTTTCATAACTTGTAAAAAAGTTTGCTCAAGTACCATTATTTTCAATTAATCATCCAATTTTTTTTTTTTAAAAGTTCACACAAGCACCTGAAAAAACGATGTGGCATAGCATTTATGGTGAACATTTTAAAAAAGTTATAACACTTAAATAATCAGTTGAAAAGTTGTATGGCACTCAAATAATCGGAAAGAAAGTTCTGATATTCAAGTAAGCACTATATATAAGTTAAGGTATTTAAGTGAGCGTTGTACAAAAATTACAGAACTTGTGGTGCTCTTTTCCCTTAAAATGATGATCTAACCATTGATTTGATTTCTCAAACACCTGTAACCTGAAGATCTTTAACTCCGGAAAATATATGTGTGTGTGTGTGTGCGCGGGGCTGTAACAGTATGCAATTTTGTTCTATTCGACCATAGAGTTCCTCCAGATACTACAGACAAGAAGGATCCGCTTCTTATTCTACAAGATTGAATTTGCTTGAGTGGACAATTTGTATGCAAAAGGGTTGCATTCCGGTAACTTTGAAACTCTCGGTGTTGGGAAAGTTCAATTGAATGACTTATTTACCTCATGATTTAGTGGCGAAATAGCAGATTTACCTGTTGTTTTTCAAGACGAAACCCCTCAATGCTGCGACCTTAATGAGGGCCTCTTTCCATGACTTCACTTCATCGTGGTCGAAGTTCACCTGGTGCTTGTCTAGGTCGCTTTTGTATAAATCAGTTTTGAGCTTAACATCATCAATCTCCACATCGTAGAAAATGGGGAGAATTCTTCTTTTTCCCTTTGATTTTGACGTGCATTTTACCATGTGAGCAAGTATGCGGAGACACCAATGACCAGAAACATAGTTCCTAGAGAAGATGGGTATGTAGATATTAGAGTTAGCGAGTGACTCTTGAATCATTTCCTCAGTCTCTTCATTGGACCTCAAGTCATCATTATCACTATAAACAGACATTTGATTCCAAAGCAACCGAGAGTGAAGATAACTGACAATACTATGATGAGTGTCTGGTCCCTTAAAACTCAAGAACACATCGGTTATAGGCAATCTGTGGCAAAGCCAAGTCGATCTCGGGATATTCAACAATCTTTTCAAGATAGTGCGGCCACGACTACCAAACACCCAGCTTTCTAAGCCCTCGATGCCCTCAATGGATGTTAAATTCAGACAAGCTTCTAGCTCTAGATGTTGTAGCTTACCCAACTTGGATAAATTGGGTAACTTTCCAATTAAATCGCAACTGGAAAGGAGGAGGTACTGCAAAGTTTCCAGTTCCGACAAACCTTGAATCTCAACTAGCCTATTCAAGCCATTTAGTTCCAAGTGCTCCAGACTCCTCAAAAGTGACAGACCTGGTATTTCCTCAAGGGATTCACATCTTGTTATGTTCAGTTCCCTCAGATGTGTTAGACCTGGATTGACCGGCAGGTGTGATATTGGACATTCAATTAAATGCAGAACTCTCAAATTTAATAAGTTGGAAAATTGTGGCAGTGGACTAATACTTTTGAGTTTCAAGTGCGACAAATGAGATGGAAGCTGATAGCACGGTTGCTCCCTCATCAAAGCTGCTTTAAGTTTTGAGTCATAGTCCTGCCTAGTAGAGTGATATCTAATTCTCAAATTGCTGAATCTATATAATTCCAGATGTCCTAAATCGGTGATGCTTGAGGGGTGAGGGACAAGAGAGAAGTCCATAGCTTGAACCGCAAGGAATTTCAAACTTGATGGAAGAGACGGCACTTGTTGAAGGTCAATTGAACCCACTTCAAGTTTTTGGAGATGGAGATGACTTATCTCTGGAGGCAGTCTAGAAACACTAGTAAATGCTAAGTTCAATGTCTTCAAATGAAATAGCTTCCCAATTTCCTCCAAGTTCTTATCTGTCAGATCCCAAGATTTGTAGCCATCTAAAACTTCAAGCATCTCCAATCCTCCAATAGTATGGGGAAACTCCTTTATCTTCGTTCTACTTACTGTCAACACCCTTAGTTTCTTTAAGTTTCCAATCGGATCGGGTAGTTCAACTATGCCTGAGTTTGATATATCCAACTCTTCCAACAATTTTAATTCTCCAATTGAGCTTGGAAGTTCCTTTATCCCCACACACTCGCGTAAAGTTACGCGTGTAAGATTCATTGCCCCCCCAATTGAGTCTGGAATTCGGCAAATTTTGGGGTGCAGGCTTAATCTGAGACTCAACAAAGATTTCAAGTTGCCAAATCTCTCCGGAAGCTTCAAGGGTTGAAAATTTTCAGGCATGATGATATGCTTCAAAGATTGTAGAGAACTGACTTCTTCAGGCAACTCCCGAAGAGAACCACACCCTTTGACATTCAAAGTCTCTAGGAGTTGAAGCTTAGAAATGGAGGGGTGAATTGTGATTAAGTTGGAACACCGAGCAAGTATTAATGTCTCCAAAGATGTGAAATTAGAGAAGTCAGGTGCCCTCATCAACTTTGTGCAATCCGTTAAATCCAAAATTTTTAATTTTTTAGTCATCTGTAGGAAAAGAAAATGTGGAGTTAAAAAGAATGAAACACATCAATCATCCTATATTTTTTACAGTAAATATTCTCATTTTTATAACTCAATATACTCTTTCATTTACTTGCAATTGGCGCAACTAGGTCACTTCTAACACTTCCTTTGGAGAAAACGGAATAATCTTCCGTTCATGGTAAGCATATACGGTCAATGTAATTGAAAATTATTTCCTTTTTTATAAATTTACTACTCGTGTCTAAACCTTAGCGGTGGAATAGTAAGTTAGTACTAAAATTCATAATCTACTAGAGATTTGTAGTGATAAAACAGTTTGTTTGTAGAATATCACTGCTGGTCGACACCACTAGTAAACTATATAAGCAATTAATTCATATTTTCTACAAAATAAAAACCAGCTCATTTGTACAAAAACGAAAGGCTGTTTATATTCTACTAGGGCAAGCCTGGTAAATCAATCATGTCGTTAGTCTTTTTCTGACTCGCAAGCTTAAGTACTTGTAAAATCAAAATAAATCTAACAATTTACTGCGATTTTATAGTACACGGATAGTTTTTCTGTCCATAAGTTGCAATTGTTAACCAATACTACTAGTAAAGTATGTAAGCACTCCATAATCTACCAGCGAACGATAGTTCGTAGTCTAAAAGAGTACTTCAACTTGATTATCAATTAATATATTTGTATGTTACTGAAAAATAAAACTCGGTACTCGGTAAAATCAAAGCAAAGGCCACTATTTACTAACCATTTACCATGGAAAATAGTACTTTGTTTGTTAAAGTATCTACGCAAATCATAATCTACTATTATATGAAGGGGTTCAGTTGTAATATTCAAAAACAATTGGTATTCCGCTTTTAGATTTGATGATGGTAAAATCGTTATTTTGTTGATAATTTATTGAACTAAAAATTTGCCAGTCAGTTCTTACTTATCAACAAGATTTCGAACTTACCATCTATCATTCAAATTTTACAATGCACAAACAAGTTTTCGTTTCAGTATTGAATTAATAGAAATCTGCTTGCAAATTGCCATTGAAGTTTAAATCTTCCCATGTTTTAAGACCGTTACACATAAAACTATATTTCGAGTCTATCAACTATACGAGAATTGGGCACTTCTGTATATCCCTCACTCGTGCATCTTCATGGTGTAGAGTCATAATTAAGTTACAAAAAGGAAAATTGTAAAGCATCATAAAAGAAACTTAAGATGTCACAATAATCCATCGTGATCGAGTTTTAAAAGTGTGGAGAAAAAAATATGCAGAGTACAAGGTTGTACCAAAGGAAGACCGAAGTCTAGGAGAGACTCGTGGAATTTGACCACAGCACATGGGGGTAGACACATATATGCAAAAGAAGAGATAGCACTGGCTTTGATATAAAATTAAAAAATTCAACCAAAAAACTTAAGATGATAAATTGAAAGAGACAGAATGAATATAAGAGTATATAGGACCCGTTGGAAAAAGAGACTTCAACAAGCCATAAAGCATCTAAACTCCAAACTCCAAAGTACGTATATCTTTGAATTCCTCAAACCAAGGCGATACTGGCTGCTTGAATAATACTATGGACCGGTGAGCACAGCTAACGATTCTTGCTAGCACCGATTTTACGCTTATCATTTTTTTCTGTGCCTCGATTACTAAAGCAGTCTGTAATGAATGGACGAAATATAGTAAAACAATGATGTTCCACTCCTAATATCACTTGCTGGGATGATATGCTGATGCCATGTGATTCTATAGTTTCCTCTCATTTTCTTTTCAAATGTGTTTAGTTGTTAGTAGTCGACTCTAGAAGTTAGACTACCACAGAAAATTTTAGATCAAGGCAGAACGCCACCTGTGTACCATGCTTGAATAATCTGTAAACATGGAAAGAAGGTGAACAGAGCAAGATATATTGTACCTGCATTTGACTCCATCCACCCCAGTCATCTTCAATATTGCTCCTTGAAAGGTCTAGCACAATCAAATTAGGAAATTGAAAACTCTTCACATAAAATTCCTTATGCATAATTTCCCAAGAAAACCATCTTAGCTCCAAAAGAAGGTTCTCGAAGTTGCCCAAAATATCGATGCCTTTCATTCGAAAGAACCTTAGATTTGGTAGAGCAACTAATTCTTTAGATTCAATGCTACGGCTGCAGCCATCGGAAGTCAGGCTTAGTGCTACCACATCTTCGTTTCTCTGCACATGACAAACTCGATATTGAGCATGCAACATACGATTTACAGAGCTACAACAGAGAGGGCTCAAAAGCATGGTCAAACAATTTCTGTGGTGGTTGAACTCGCCACATGCGCTTTCTCGAACTATGGCATACTCTTTTTCTCAACAAGTGGTTGTTTCCTCCTCTTCTGCATCAACTAATTTTCGCGTATGAAGGAATCAAATTTTCGATTTCTACTTTTCAGGAAATATAATTCAACATATTAATTAAAATTCTTCTTCATTTATTCTAAGAAAATCGGAGTGAAAATAATCTAAATATTTCTTGATAAAGCAATTTTTTTTTCATTTCACCTGGAACACACGTAAACTGTTCTTAGTTTTTCAAAAATTCACTGGAACTAAGAAAATAAAGCAAACCTTCAGGCAATCTCTTTTGGCTCCCCTTCAAACTTTGAGACACTTGACCGAAGGTTTGACAGAAGATGTGACCCCGACAAGACAAAAGCGACGGAAAATGAAGCTATCTTTTGGATGCATATTTTAATCAAATTGCTGCTTTAAATGGGAAAGAAAAATTCAAAGAAATCAAACATATGCAGTTCCCGTTTACCTTTTCTCCTTCCAGTAGTTTCAGGGCATCCTCGTGAATCCACACCCTACAAAACTTGCGAGGATATATTTGAAGAACAATGTACCTTCCAAAGTCTCGAACCTGATCATGCATCCAAATTCTATTATGCCAAACTTGATCATGCATCCAAAATCTATCCTCTTTAAATTTGATAAGGACCTTTGAGAGAGAACCCTCACTGCAATGCTAGGAAAGTATCCACAATCCTTCCACATGATAATCGGATATGTTTTGTCAGTATTGATGAAAAAGCAGGCAATATCCAAAAATATTTCTTGGTGCTTATCCTCTAATCTTTCATAACTTATCATTAATGTATCTTGGACATCCTTAAAAGGACCTTTCTTTAACTTCTGTAGTGTCTCATCCCATACTTCTCTTTTATCCGAATGCTCCAAATCTTTACCCCAGTCAAAAAGATTGGACCCTATCACCGTGACAGCCAAGGGAAGCATGCCCACTGTACGAACAATTTCTGTTGAAAGAGCACCATATTCTTCTGGAGCAGAGTCACTTCTAAATGCATGCTTACAAAACAAATGAAGTGCTAAATCAAATCTCATTTCACAAACTTCATAACGGAAAATACCTTCAGGTTGGTTGAGGACCTCTTTACTAGATACGCCCACTTGAGCCGTCAGGACGCTTTCGTCTCTAGTTGTGATAATGATTCTGCTACTAGAACAAAACCAATCAGATTTTCCAGCTAAATTTTCGAGTTGCTCTTTCTTGTCTAGATCATCAAGTACAATAAGTACTTCTTTATTGCTCAATGCTTTTTTTATCATCTTGATTCCACAATCAACATCTTTAATTTGGTTAGCAATCCCATGACCGGCCAAATCTGATAAGAGCTTTTTTTGCAATTCTAGGAGACCACCATGAGATTGTGATGATGCTCGAACGTCTTCAAGGAAAGTATAGCGTTCAAAGTGGGATAATAATTTGTTGAACACGACTTTAGCAAGAGTTGTTTTTCCAACACCACCCATACCATGGATACCAACGAAACGTACACCATTAGACCCAACATCCAACAATTTCATTATGTCTTCCACCCGAGCGCTATCTTCAACCCAATGTCCAGTCACAATCATGTGTCTTGAATTAAGCTTACGGGAAACCTCTTCTACAATCAATTCAATTTGCTCTCCTTGGCTGCAGCAAAGCATGAAAATTTCGTTTTAGTCAAAGACATGATAGACTACAGGCCTCCAAGGAACATGTAGATACATAACTCTACGCATGGAAATTATACATTATAATTAGTTGAACAGGAAATTTTCAGGTGCAGGTTGGGTTAGACACAATTTTCTACGGGTTTGAGAAAACATTTTTCATCCACACCTCATTACCTTTTGTAGGTTCTCAAGCACAATCTTAGTCAGGATTCCATTAACTTCTAAATCTAATGCCACACCGATATAGTTTGAAATTTTGGACACACAAAGTTTCTTCCAAAGAAAAAGTGCAGGAAAATTCCCCTCTGTAAGAGCCTTCTTTCAGTCCATTAGGGCCAAACTTCTTTTTGCGCATGGAGATGCTTTTCACACACACAATGTTTAAAAGAGGGCCAATTTAAAAAAAAACCCAAAACTTTAGGTCAAATTTCAAATTTGCCCCGAACTTTTTTGTCTTATATAAAACCCCAAACTTTAGGTCCAGTCCTAAATCTACCCTAAATTTTTTTTTTGTCTCAGAAAAAACCTCAAACTTTAGGTCTAATCCTAAATCTACCCCAAACTTTTCCTTTGTCTTAGAAAAAACTCAAAACTTTAGATCCAATCCCAAAGCCACCCTAAATTTTTTTGTCATAAAGAAAATCATCAATTTTTATTATATTCCTAAATTCCTATTAGCCCTATGTCCAAAAGTTGTTGTTATTAGTTCTTAATATTTTATATCCTGGAAAAAATTTATTTTGGAAATAATTTTCCATGTCGCCTTGTCGATGTGTATTTATTATCAATGTGAAAATGCCACTTTATATTGGGACATGACCACTTGATAGATTTAAGAATATACTAAAAGTTGATCTTTTTATACACAAACATAAGGTAAAATACCAAATCGATACACCCATCAATTGCCATGTGTCATTTAATTCAACAATTTAATAGTAAAATTTAACGAAAACTAACGGAGGGTGGTCAAAAAATTAATTTGCGGTAAATTTGTTACATGTCTACCAATTCAAGATTTTTTGTGGTATTAACTCTTTTTTTTAGACAAAAGAAAATTTGGGGCAAATTTGGGATTGGACTTCAAGCTTAGGGTTTTTTCTGAGAAAAGAGAAAAGTTTGGGGCATATTTGAGACTAGACCTAAAGTTTGAGATTTTTTATGAGATAGAAAAGGGTTTGGGGTAGATTCAAAACCGAACCTAAAGTTTGGGATTTATTTTGGAATTGGCCCAAATTACATATCAAGATTTAATAGTTATGAAAATTTAACGGGTTTCAAGCCAAAAAAGTGTAAAAACTTGTTCAAGGCAAGACTATATATATGCTAAGGTTCATGAGAGTACAAAACTTGAAATTCACGGTATCATTGTCCTTTGATATGATGTGTCCACTTTTTCCCTTGTCCTTTTGTTTTTTCCTTACTTTCTCTTTTTCCAAAGGGAATCATAAAAATGTAAGATTAGTTGTCGGTGATTTCGTTGGTACGTCACAATCACAACGTGCAATAAAAGAGATAGGACGGGTAGGGTGGAGCTAGGTCCAGTGAGTATTCACAAAGGCCTAGCTACTCAAGTTCACATTTGTGAAGGCATACTGTCGTAAGGTTGATGGAAGAGGCAAGATGATAATTAGCACATGACCGACATGGCATAAAGCAACTTCACTAAATCATAGTTAATATTAACCATCACTATGTTCTTTTGTTTTTGTTTTTTCAGCGCCACGTCTTTCCTCCTCCTCTATAGGGCCAATTCAAAAAAAAAAAAAAAAAAAAAAACTCCAAATTTTAGATCCATTTACGAATATGTCCGGAATTTTTTTTGTCTCATAAAAAACTTCAAAGTTTAGGTTCAGTTTCAAATCTACCCCAAACTTTTTTTTTTTTTTTTTCAGAAGAAACCCTAACTTTATGTCAAGTCCCAAATTTGTCCCTAATTTTGTTTTGTCTTAAAAAAAGAGTTAATATCACAAAAAATACCATACTAGTAGACATGTAACAAATTTACCCCAAACTAATTTTCTAACCACCTTCCATCAATTTCTATTAAATTTTACTATCAAATTGCTAAGTTAAATGACGCGTGTCAATCAATAAATGTACCAATTTGGGGTTTTACCCTCCGTTTGTACAAAAAAAAAAAAACTCTTAATATATTCTCAAATCTATCCCATAGTCTTGTCTCAACTTAAAGTGGCATTTCCACATCGATAATAAATACACATCGTTAAGGTGACGTGGAAAATTAAAACCAAGATGAAACCATTCTAGGATATAAAAAATTAAGAACTACTAACTGTGACTTTTGGACAGAGGGATAATGGTGGCAAATTTAGGAATATAGTAAAAATTGATGATTTTCTTTTTGACAAAAACATATGGGTAGAATTGGGACTAGACCTAAAGTTTTGAGTTTTTTTTTTTTTTTTTTTGAGATAAAAGAAAGGTTTAGGGCAGATTTGGAACTAAACCTAAAGTTTGGAATATTTTCTGAGATGAAAAAAAGTTTGGGGCTGATTTAGGACTGGACCTAAAGTTCGGGTTTTTTATGAGACAAAAAAAAAAAAGTTCGGGGCAAATTTGAGATTGGACCTAGAGTTTGGGTTTTGTTTTTTTTTTTTTTTTTTGGAATTATCCCTTTAAAAGATGTGTGTGTGTTCAATTTCTTCATACTACGTCAATATTTTCCTTTCATTAAATAATAATTATAATATTTCATAATATGGAAATTTTGTAAAATCTTTTAACTGTCCCTTTTTCGCATGGATGCATCGTATGTGCGCTTTTATAATGTTAATTATGCACTTTTTATAAATAGAAAATCTAATCATGTCTTGGAATAATTTTAAAATTGCCTTACTCCTATTAATCGAACAATTTTACATGAGTTTTTTTATTGTACAAAATTGATGATTACCACCAGAGGTGAAAAATACGGAAAATCACATGATTTGTACTATACTTATTGTGGTAATACAGTTAAGTAAAATAATTGATTTAGTGAAAAATACGATTTTAAAAAATGCCTTGTTTGGGTTGGGTTTGACTCGATTTGATGAGCTTAAAAAAAATAGCCATTTCCTATTTTCTATTATGGGTTCTCGGCTGTTTTGGTCTAGCTTTCATTAACTTCTAATGCAAATCTTAAATAAAAATGTCAAAATGCTTTATGTTTGGAAATTTCGAGGGACGAACTTTCATTCAATGAAATGTAAATACTGTGCATATTAACCATAAAAAGTAGAGGAAATTTACCGTTTGCCTTTAAGATTCCATCCCTTTATATGTGCAACCTCGAGAAGGGCATCTTCCCACCGCTTCAATTCATCGGAGCCAAACTTCTTCTGGTGCTCGGGCATGGCTTTTTTATACAACTTGGTTTTGAGCTTAACATCATCAGTTTTCACATCATAGAAGATGGGAAGTATTTCTTTCTTCCCCTTAGATGTTGATGTGCATTCTACCATGTATGCAATCTCCTGGAGACACCATGAACTATTAGCGTAACCCTTAGAGAAGATAGGTATGTAAATTTGAGACTTGTCAAGTGCTTTCAACAGCTCGCCACCAATTTTTTTTCCGAATTTGAGTTCTTCGTTGTCGAAGAAAACGCGGATTCCTGCATTTCTCAAGCTACTGTTGAGGCAACTGGTGAATCCATTGCGAGTATCTGGTCCCCGGAAGCTCAGGAACACATCGTACTCTTCGTTAGATGCATTTTGGGTTCTCAAGTTTGACTCTGAGTCCCTCCTTAATGCCTCCTCCTCTTCTCCAGACCAATCGTCCAGTCTCGAGGTTGACTTCGAACCCCTACTCCTCGAGTTCGTGATACCAAAATTACAGACTTGTAACCTGATCCAGACGTAAGATAAGGAATGTGAATTGCACAAGCAGGCTGAATTGAATTAAACATGTATAGGAGCAAAGTTTTATTATATTGTGCATTATCTGTAAACAAGAGATCGAAAAGAAGTGGAATTAAATTACTTACACTTTCGCTACAGCCAAAGCGACGATAGTGATTATAGGAGCCTGACCTCCATTGGATCCCATCTGTGGGCCGATCCTCTCAGCTCTATTCACCCAGAGCGGTTCTCCGTTCTGTAAAGATGGCTAATTGGGACGGTTCAGCGAAGAAAGATCGACGCGGTGAAGAGAAGGAGGGCAGTCAACGCGGGGAGGCGCGCGAAGACAGAGAGGGGTCCACAAAAAGCGGGCAGGGTCTACGTTTATGTCCTGGTGGAAAATTTAAAGCTCAATACGTCAAGATCATGTGCGGTGCACGTGGTCCACCACTAGCATAATTAAAGAACAGGTAATTGAATCATATCCGAACTACCGTCGTCCATCCACACAGTAGCCTCATACTGAAAAGGTCATCTCGACATCAGGATCAAACACATCGTGAAAAGAAACCTCGATATGTGCTATCACCCCATAACGAGCAATCGGAGCCACATCCATACTAACAATCTGATAAATAAAAAAAAAAAGTAATGAGCAACGCCCAGTAAAAAATAATAAGACTCTAACCTAGACAATCCACAACTGCCAAAGAAGACAAGAGAAACACAACCAAATAGCTTAAGATACTACAACAGGATTGTCATAGGTAATACTAAATAAATATTGATGCACCACATGAATGATCACTCTATACCCAACATACTAAATGCACCCATACACCTCATGCTCTAAATCCGTGCCAAGATGTAATGCAACAGCAGCGGATGAACTCACACGCCAACTGGAATTTATTTTATAGTGTGAATATCAAGTCCACCCTCGATCAATTTACCCACCGAAATGCCGCCTGCCCGATCGAGTCACTTCCAGAATCCCACAGCTGGACATCCACAATATTTCTATCATGAGTATCTCACTCCAAGACATCTCAGTATCGCACAATCGAAGCATCCCAAGAACACACAGCATGGGGTATGTCACTCCGAGGCATCTCAGTATCCCACAACCGAGGCATCCAAGAACATACAACACGGGCATTCCACTCCCCGGGGCATCACCGGCATCTCAAACCGATGGAAATCTCTTACTCATTCAAGCGCTTTTGATTGGCCATTATGGTCGTCTAAGAAGTCTTTGAAAAATTCCAAAACATGTTAAAAAGTCCTAGTGCCTTTAACGGCGTCCACTTGCAAATGCATAATATTAGGTGAGAAATAGACAACTATATTTGATTTTAATGTGAGCTGACCAACTTTTGTTTCTTCCGTGAAAAAACGATAGAAAAGCCCTCCTATTCTTTTGTGAATGATTCTGACTTGTCCATGACTGTGTGTCCCTTATTACCAGTGGGATTCTCCAGCTATATTAAAAGAATAAATTTACCAAGAAATAGGATTGACTTTGTGACGGTTTGATTTTCCGCTTCTGTTTTCAATTAAATAAATCGGGCTTTTGTCGACGTGCTTTTAGCGCTATTCTCTGAGCTAATCACTCATGAGATAACTTGACTAATCAGGAAAGTTATTAAAGGATTTTGATGCAACAGACTTGAGAATTCAACTAGGAATCGACTGCTCGACCGTGTTAGTCTACAAGAATCAGTTCGGCACAGTCGAAAATCTATCAGAAATCGGAAATAGGTCGATTCAATAGAGATAAAATTAGACTTGGGTGATTCCAACTAATTACAAATTTCTCGTCGATCGGCACTAAACGAATTTTCTGTTGTTTTGGTAGCATGTGCTCATAATTGAAACCTCGAGATTTTTTACGACAATCGAGAGTCGTCAATGCGTCGAAGATGTACATTGTTGCTCGGGAATAATCGACCACGGGTCAGTTGCACCGAAAATTCCTAAAAACTAACCGATAATATAGGTTGCGCTAAAATCACGTTTGACTGAAATTAACCAAGGAAATGATGTCGATTACAGAAATTAAGAATTGTCACGTGTCACAATTCATCCCAAGGACATTGTTGCATCTTCTCAAAATTTATTGATGATGGGAATTGTTCACGAAATGTGCAAGATCAGCAAATTAAAAGAGCAAGGAATTGCCACATTTTAAGTAGGATTTTAAGGCCTCTAATGTGAAGCAATTTAAGAGGTATTATAAGTTGTTACAAAGGGACTTGACCCTATTAAATTAGATGCTAGATTAGTAATTAAAGAAAGAAGAGAAGTCTCCTCAAAAGGAAATTCGTACGAATCCCTCTCTCCTACAATTTCACCTCAATTTCCTTGGTATTTAATGGAGATGGACTTGGAAAAGATAGAGGGACCACTTGATAGGGAAAGGAACTCAATTTCCATGGGAAAAAACTACGAGAATCAACTTCAAAATTCGTATTCAGCAGTTTACATGGATTCCAACCTTTTCTTTTATCCCATTTAGAAGAGACAACGTTGAAAACTTTGTGGGGCCTATGATAGTGATAGGTGGCCAAAATTTCCATTGAAAAATATGCCAAAAGCTGAAGGAAATTTCAATGAAACTTCCAAGCAATTTCCTCTCTCCTTCCCCACCCTTTTCTCACGCATGGACGTCTGCTGTATTTTACGATGGCAACTTCCACATTTTCCTTTCTTCCTCTAATTTTTTTCTTCTCCCTTGTCTCTTTCAACATACAAGATGTTGCTTTCTCTTCCCTTGAATGTGCAACTTCCATTTCTGCTCCCTCTTGAACGACAAACCGGAGATTAAGAAACAAAACAAAGCAAGGCGTGAACGTGACATTACCAAAAAATTCTTGGACCCACATAAATGTCGATCGCCTACAACCATGGTTTTCATATATAGGTCGGATAGTTCGAGTCAGGAAAAAACCCCCTCACCCGGACAAGAACCGCGCAACCAACCAAAATCCATATTTAGTTCCCTCTATCGAAAAATTTAAAAATTCGTGTGTTGCTGTTGCCATCACACCACAGCACATTCCTCTGCAGTTTCGGCTCAACACCATCACCAAGAGGCTCAAGGCTGGTCTCTGTGTTACTGTCCAACCACCAACGAGAACTGCCGTTAGCCGTGAATATGTGAGTTGTCTTCTAAATCTGGACTAGGGGATGAGTACCTCTATTAGGAATTCATACAAGTTAAAAAGATGTAGATGGCGTTATATATGAATGTTGGTTAGGGATGTTAGGATAGACATAGAAAAACTTAGATAGGGTTTAGAGAGCAAGACAAACGTCGTGGAGGAAGATTCGGACTAGAACAGTAGCTGATTTCTGAAACAGTTTCCAGGACCTTGGTGTTTTACTAATTTCGTAGACAATTGTGTGTTGCGATTTTGAAGGAATTATATTCTGAAGAAATGTTTTCGATATCCTAAATAATAACATATAGTGTTCTCAGAATTTTTAGAATTTAAAAGGATGACGATTTTCATGACGTCATCCTTGAAGCAATGGTGAGCAGTTTAAACCGTGACCTGTTATGATACCGAGGGCTGTTACTGACCTTTAGAAGTCGAATTTCCAATCAGTTTCTTCATGAAAGTTGTTCGTTATAAATTTTAGTTTAACATACTTGAATTTCAAATCAAACGGACTAGATTTCGACCCAAAAACGAACTCATTTCAATGAGTTAGGCTCTCTAGAACTGGACCCGATTTTTGTGCTAGATAAAAAGAATTTCTAGGCCGAATCCAAAGGGATCTGGATCTCGGTGTCTTCATGAAAAATTTTTTTTTTTTTGTGTTTTCTAGCACATGTCCAAATTTGAGAATTTTTCGAGCTCATACGAGTGGGTTTCTGACTTCGAATTTGGGATAGTGTAATTGGACTGTTTTCTGTGAATTTGGGTTAGTAAGAGTGTACGTTTTTTTTGAAGTATTCTTGCTATGAAATTGCTTAATTGTGACTGTGAATGCTATGTGTAACTAATTATTGAAGTGTGACATTGATCATATGCATTCATGGCATAAGATTCCACCACGAGCCTTTGGGGCCGGGCGATGCTCCTTCGGGAATGCCCCAAGTCAACGGATGCCGGTCGCAGTGGAGGCTGGACCGATGCTCCTATATGGAATGCCGTCTAGATGTAGACGATGCCGCGCTCGACGGTGCGAGGCGATGCCCGGTTATGCCGGAAGACTGTTATCTGAGCATTGAAATCATTTGTGACACATGAAATGCCCAGTTATGCCGGAAGACTGTTATATGAGTATTGAAATCATTTGTGACGCATGAATGAGTAAAAGTGAGTGACCTAATTAAAAGATAGAACTTTGTGGTGCGGTATGGGACGTGCCATAACGGTTTAGTATGGTAATTGTGGGTTCGTGTAATTATGTGACATTTATATCCTTACATATGTATGTGTTAAAAGTATTATGATGATATATGATCTCGATATCTTATGCATGATTTAATTGACACTAACATGCAGGAAAGTATTGGTATTAAAAAAGTGTGAGAAAAGCGATTAGATTGCATGTTGAGTGTACCCTTCTCCTAATTTGGATTTAGGGGATTTACTTGCTGAGATGTGATCTCACCCCGTCGTGGTCTAAAATTTTTCAGGTCCCTAAATGGAGGAAGGCTAGGTCGTGTACAGTCGGTCACAGTAAAGGAGGAATAGGACTCTCGCTATCTCCTTCCAAGTGATGATGGGTTTTCCGTCAAGACTAGATGTAGGGTGACAGCTCACCCCTGAGAAATCGAGAAGTATGGTAGTGCAGTAGTAAACCCCAGTCTTATAGATAGAAGTTTAGTTAGTGGGTAATCGAACCGCTTCACTTTTTGTATCAAACATTGGGGTGTTAAAGTGGTGTATATATATATAAGTACTGTGATGTTGTAGGTGTGGCTTGTGAAAAATTATATCCTACATTTCTATCCCATTGTTTTGTTGTATGGAGATTGTTTTACATTTCTGCATGTGCAAAATAATGAATGGGTCGGCAACAATTCCTGGGATGTGCATGAGCCCAGTGTTCGGGTCTTGACAGAGTTTCAGTGACTTGATGAGTTACATAAAGAAGGTGGGGCCTCGGTTCATTTCCAAGAAATGCAACCCCCAACCTATGGGGTTGCACATATCTTATCAAGCCAAAAATTAAAAATAATATGAATTTGTAAAAAATCGAATGTTCAAATATGGCATCGAATGTGATAGTGCACGTGTGACGTCCCAATTGCGTCATGTACTAAGCCCAAGTGAAAATTATATGGATTATCAACTTATAGGACTTATTAATTTCAATCGTTCAACTACAACGTTCACCTTTAAAGGTTAGCATGTATAACATGAATATTTTGAAATCTAAACTTTATATAACAAGGTTATCCTGCAATAATCCTGTCAACTAACATTAGATAATACAACCAGGATCATATATAAAGATCAAGAGAAGCTTCATTACTTTTCTTTTAACAACATTCGGGCTTACAAATATCAACCTGGATTACCTACATAGTTTTTCCACCTATGTACAACATACTTACAAGTTCAAAAGCAAAGGTGTAAGTAAACAACCAGGGGAAAAGGGTGGGGGGTTTCTAACTCCACTATCCCACACAAGCCCACATCCATAAAAAAACAAAAGGTGTTCCTCTAGCTTCTACATGATCTAGATGCCTAAGCGCCATCCGTCTCAGCTCCAGGTCCTCCAGCACCAAAAGGAAGGGGGCCAAACATCTCCCCTTCGTGGTTTATGAACCACGCAACAAACTTCATCAGATTTATATCCTCTCTACCGTCGTCCATCCACAGAGTAGCCTCATACTTCAAAAAGGTCATCTTGACATCAAGATCAAACACATCATGAAAAGAAACCTCGATACGTGCTATCATCCCGCAACAAGCAATCGAAGGCACGTCCATACTAACAATCTGGAAAAAAAAAAAAAAAAAGCAATGAGCGATGCCCAGTAAAAAAATAATAATACTCTAACCTAGACAATCCACAGCTGCCAAAGAAGACAAGAGAAACACAATCAAATAGCTTAAGATACTAAGTCGGGATTGTCACAAGAAATACTAAATAAATATTGATGCACCACATGAATGATCGCTCTATACCCAACATGCTAAATGCACCTATATACCTCATGCTCTAAATTTGTGCCAAGATGTAATGCAATAACAGCGGATGAACTCACACGCCACGTGGAATTTATATTATAGTGTGAATATCAAGTCCACCCTCGATTAGTTTACCCACCAAAACGCCGCCAGCCCGATCGAGTCACTTCCAGAATCCCACATCCGAACATCCACAATATTTCTATCATAGGCATCTCACTCTGAGGCATCTCAGTATCGCACAATCGAGGCATCCCAAGAACATACAGCATGGGGCATCTCACTCTGAGGCGTCCCAGTATCCCATAACCGAGGCATCCAAGAACACACAGCATGGGCATCCCACTCCCCGGGGCATCACTGGCATCTCAGTACCGATGGAAATCTCTTACACATTCAAGCGCACATTTCACATATCACACCTTTGATTAATGTCATCACATCATTTACAAGACCTCAAGAACACACAATTCACTCAAGCATAATCAATAATCAGAACACATCACTCCCATGCGCCAAACATCACACAAGTCCTGATTATAAAGTAAAACCATTTTGGCACGTCCCATACCATGCCTAACAGTTTTGCCCCATAATTAAGCGCAACGCATCGCATTCATTGCACACATATGTCACTCTTGGTAACTATACAATCACTTCACTTCAAATGATGGAAGAGGCATGCTCATACTTGAACTAACCACTATCATGAGGTCATTAGACTCCATATATGTCATGAAAGCCAAGTACAAAGGACACAACAACAAATGCACATTCTCGGATCATGGCAGTATATGAGCAATTGTGGGCAGGTTCGAACATAGACACAGAAAGTATGTCTAATCTTATCGGAATATTACGAAATTTTAGTATGTTATAGAAGAGACATAGATTAACATTTTCTGTGAAGAAACTTAAGTATATATCTCAATATATTAAGAGCATTAATTTGCCACACGTCCAAGTATCGAGCTCCCTCGGTCAATCAAGGGAAAAACCCCAGCAAAGTCGACCCCCCAATTTGCCAACATCGTCCATGTATCCACACCCCCAACGCTGCCTTCTCCATCCGCTTGTGTCTTTAGCCCATGAAGCCAAGCCTCTGCACCGGTTGAAATCAACAAAGTCTTCATCTCGCTGCCACCAATCTTCATCCTCCTCTGCTTCCTCGTCCATTTAGGGTGTGAACTCATTGAGACATTGTTTCACCCAGTCGTGGTTTAACTTTTTACAAGACCCTAGATGGAAGTTCGTCCGGTTCGCTTTGGGCAGCCGTGAGGGTATAGTGAGCAGAGTACCCTCTTCCCTATCCCCGGGACCCCCTGAACCCGTGAGCTCATCATGACCACAATCTTGGTCGATGAGGGCCTACCACAGTTGGTACCTCATTGATTCAAGGCGTGGTTTCGTCATGGGACTAACGGGGAATGGGAGAGTCCCCTGATTGGTTTCAACACACCCGCCGTTGAGGGTGAGGAGGTAGCTGACCCACTTGACATTGACATCGCTGACGGTATCGTGATAGATTCGAATCCCAAGTAGATAGGGTCCAAGGTAGGGTTAGCTAGGTAGCCCTTTTTGAAGCCTTCACTTTTGTATATAACCTTGTAGGCTAACCTGGTTTGTTTATAAAGTGTATCTGTTTAAATTGATTGTCATGCTTTTCTATCTCATGTTGATTGTGTCTGGAGATGGTTGTTCTCTTCTGCATGTGCATAATCGATTGGGTTGGCGACGCAACCTAGGAACGTCACAAATTTTATCAACCACCAAGGGATGTGTACGCGCTCGAAGTTCGGGACGTGACACCCTTAAATCATCATATCTTAGCTTCAAAATGATTTTTTAAAATAAAAAAATGCCACATCATTTAAAATTGTTATCGGAAAATGCCACGTTAGCTGTTTGGCCAAAAAATTTTGTTGTTGATACTTAAGTGTTCATTTCTTCTCCGATTTTAGCACTTAAATGGATCTTTCGGAAGTTTTAGCATTTATATGTCCACTCGTGCCAAGTTCTAGCACCTGAAATATACTTCTTTCATATGCTATTTCAATGAGAGAAGTCTGATTGTATCACTTGTGCAACTGAATATAAAAACCCAAAACAATTTGCAAATGGAGAATAACACAATATCAATGTTATAATTATTATAAGATACTCGCTTTGGGCCCAAAACTTTTAAAATGATTATTTAAGTGTCATAACAATAAATTAAGTGACTCTAGCAACAAAATATTTGACGTGACTTACCAAATAGTTTTGGCACTAAATTAGTCTAATTAAGTTTTGACACCGAAATGATCAATTTTGAAGAATTCACACAAAATATTTTAAAATAGTATGGTGTGTAATTTATGTACCACATAACGTCATAGAATCCATCACTTTTTCATTGGAAAACTTGGAGTTAAATTGGTTCCGAAATGTTCCTTTCCATTAATCCTCCTAGTTGATCAAAGAGAAGAAGTCCATTTCAATAAGTCTCCTAGCTCTGCTCTTCAATCTCAAAGCAGAGCGAGAAGAGCGATGTCAAAGAAGACATAAATGCAAAGTTACAAGGAGAAGAACAACGCAAGCGTTATAATTTTTGTACAGCACTCACTTGAGTTCCATAACTAATTTTTTGCTCACTTAACTGCCATAAATTTGAAAAACTAACACCAAAGTGCCTACAATGTGCCTCATTAGTGCTGACATGGACAATTTAAAAGATTCAACAGCAAAAAATCCATGTCAAAATGGAAAATTAATTAAATCCATCTCAAAGTAGAGCAAGGTCAAAGAAGACATAAATGCAAAGTTACAGGGAGAAGAACAACGCAAGTGTTATAACTTTTGTCAGCACTCACTTGAGTTCCATAACTATTTTTTCGCTCACTTAACTGCCATAAATCTGAAAAACTGACCACCAAAGTGCCTACAATGTGCCTCATCAGTGCTAACATGGACAATTTAAAAGATTCAACAACAAAAAATCCATGTCAAAATAGAAAATTAATTTTAAAAAATCCGCCTAGGACAATTCGCTAGAAATAACATTCAAATGATTGATTTCGCTTTGATATGGCACTTAAGTGAGTAAAAAAAAAGAAGTTATAACACTTAAGTAAGTGTAATATGAAAGTTATGGCACACCTGCTATTCTTATTCTGTCATTTTATTTATAAGTGAGAATGTTGGGGAGGATCAATGCAGCTATCCCTTTGAACTTTACCATAACGATCACACCTAGACAAATGCCTTGCATTAATTAATTTTTTATAAGACATGTTAATAGAAGTGGGTACCATATATAAAACTAGATATTTCTCATGAATGATGCCCATGGCATATACAATCCAAAATATTTTAAATTTAATTTTCAACAAAGATTGAAATTGAAATATCATCAAACAATTATTATGTACTAATACATAAGTAGTATTAATTATAAATTACCTTCTTTGCCTCTCCATTTTCCCTACCACCATACAGACTTTCTTGAATCCAGAAACCCATCATACTCTCTACTTATTTTACTCACATCAACTCAAAAATAAATAAGTAAGTTAGGTTAAACATAAAGGCCCATGCTTTTTCTATCCATTTTTTTTTTTTTTTTTTTACTTTTGATAGATTACAATATCTCTTATAGGTCTCAAATTGAAAATTATTTTGTACATTTTTTTTCTTCTCTTTCTTTAGAAATTTTGATGCATTTAAAGTTGACAAAAAATATGTTTTTTTCCAATGGTTTAATTGAATTGTCTTATAATGCAATTACAATTATCATAATTTTCTTGTCAATAACTAATTATTCTACTAATTGGCCCTACTTTTCAGATTGGCCAATGTAGTCATAAACTTTTGGCCAATATTTTAATGTAGTCTTTCCCACCAATTACCACCGAAAATCACTGACATGATGTCTAATCATCATCGGCTGTCTTAAGTGACATGCTGATAGAGGCAAACTACTGATTTCCACATCACAATTCGCTACGACATTCATTAGGAAAGACTACCTTTAAATATTGCATAAATGTGTAGGATTTATTGACAAATTTGGAATTAAAACTGAATTGATATGTGTATAATAGGTTTAAGACTATATTGATGATTTTCCCAAATATTTAACTAATTACACCTTCAACGAACACATGTATAATCATTTTTGGGATAAGTACACAAGGAGTATAATAGCTTTCGTATGGCGCTCACTCAAGGGCCATAAATTTGAAAAATTGATCACTTAAGTGCCACTGGCAGTTTGCCTTAATGGAAAATCCGACGTTGATGCCTATTGTCTTACGTGGCATCATCAACGCTGACATGGATAATTAATAAAAAATCAAAAAACAAAAAAAAAAACAAAATGCATGTTAGAATGGGAAATTAATTAAAAAATTCACGCAAGACAATTTGCCAAAAGTGGCACTCAGATAATCAATTCTACCCCGATATGGCACTTAAGTGGACAAAACATAAATTATCACACTCAAGTGAGTGCCAAACCAAAGTTACAACGTTCCACAATTTGCTACGACATTCATTAGGAAATACGACCTTTAAATATTGCATAAATGTGTAGGACTTTATTGACAAATTTGGAATTAAAACTGAATTGATATGTGTATAATAGGTTTAAGACTATATTGATGATTTTCCCAAATATTCAACTAATTACTCCTTCAACGAACACATGTATAATCATTTTTGGGATAAGTACACAAGGAGTATTATAGCTTTCGTATGGCGCTCACTCAAGGGCCATAAATTTGAAAAATTGTTCACTTAAGTGCCACCTTTGGTGGTTTGCCTTAATGGAAAATCCAATGTTGACGCCAATAGTCTTACGTGGCATCATCAACGCTGATGTGGATAATTAATAAAAAAATCAAAAAACAAAAAAAAAACAAAACAAAACAAAATGCATGTTAGAATGGGAAATTAATTAAAAAATCCACGCAAGACGATTTGCCAAAAGTGGCACTCAAATAATCAATTCTACCCCGATATGGCACTTAAGTGGACAAAACATAAATTATCGCACTCAAGTGAGTGCCAAACCAAAGTTCCAACATTCCTACTATTCCTATCTCCAAAGTTAAGAGACGTGAAGAAAGTTTTATTTACTTCTTTTTTTTTTTTTTTTTAGGAAACCAAATAGATTTTTGTGATTTTAAATGAAATTATTCGGAGAGAATTTTTCATCCACGATATTGCTTTCGAGACCTTTGAAAGAAATAAAATTAATGGCATAATTAGAATTTTAGTTTTCTGATTTTTCTTTTGGCTCGCTCTGACCTTTTGTCAATTTCTAATTTTATGAATTCTAGAGCAAAAATTTTCTTCATAATCAATCTAATCCCAACCACTGGGGGGAGTTGGGGTGGCCACCCTTCCAACTTGGAAGGGGAGGTGAGGTCAAATCCCCACCTTCTCGGGGATGGGGGGTAGGGACGCGTAAGTTTCGAGAGTGGGTTGCGACTCACACGCCCGCAAGAGGTAGGGCACTCCATGAGTCTGCAGTGAGTGTAGAGTAGGCGTAGAGTAGAGGATGACCAAAAAAAAAAAATCAATCTAATCCCAAAACTTTATAAATGACCTCTTTAGTACAAAAATATCTTGAAAACTCACATTTAGGTGACTCCAGCGAGCCATGTCAAATTTTCTGACAAATTAGAATTACTAAAGTCATTCAAGTGATCGTTTTGAAAAATCACAGCAAATAAATAATCGTTTGTTGGGGCACCATTGCTGCGTTTTCCCGCTGCAGTTGTATGGATAGATGAGTATGTTTCGAGCTTCATTGACCCCGTATTAGTCATCCACAGAGACCTTTCCTCGCGCACAAAGTTCTGAACTTTCCAAATTGGATGTCCGTAGCCAATTCTGATGGGAGGCCCATCTTGCCCAACTCGTCATACATCACGTAAGAGATATTGACTAGAAGATATACATGTAGTCGACTCATCTTGCTTAATCATTCCGAATCTAGATTGATTTTTCTTGTTCTCTTTCGCAATCACAAGTTATTGGTAAACACGGTCAGGAATTTAATAAGATATCTAACGCGTAGAAGAAATCAAACTTGTCTTCTCTCATCGCCCCTTTCCTTATTCCCTCCAAACCCCTCCTTATACATTTCTCCTCAGTTTGCTGTCTATAAACAAACCTCATCTTTCAAAATTCAACAGCGTCACAACCCCAACCATTCTTGTGCTTCCCCAGCATCATTCCCGAATACGTTCCTGTAGCAGAAACTCTCCTGAGAGGCCAAATGGGTGAAAGCCATCAGGTTCACATTTTCTTCTTCCCTTTCGTGGCTTCAGGCCACATGATCCCAATGATCGACATGGCCAAACTATTCGCCATGAGAGGCTGTAAGTCCACTCTCATCGCCACCCCCCATGACAAGCCCACCTTCTTGAAATCCATCGCGAAAACCAAGGATGATGGCTTCGACATCGATGTCATCACAGTGACATTGCCCCTGAAAGAAGTCGGCTTGCCAGAAGACTGTGACAATATGAACAAGGTCACTACGGTGGAAGTACGTAAGCAATTCTTTAGAGCTATAAAGATGCTGGACCAACAGCTCGAGCGGCTGATAGAGAAACTTGCCCCCGATTGTCTAGTCTCGGACATGCTCCTCCCTGGACAACCGAGATTGCTGCCAAGTGGGGAATCCCTAGGCTCGTTTTCCACGGGACAAGTGCCTTCTCCATTGCGAGCATGGAATGTGTGAGGCTCTATGAACCTCAAAAGAGGGTATCGTGCGATTCGGAGCCCTTCGTTATCCCCAACTTCCCTGGGGAAATCACAATGTCCAGGATGCAGTTGCCAGACGTTTACAGGGAAGAGACTGAGGTCACCAAGCTCCTCAATGTGATGATGGAATCGGAGAAGAGGAGTTTCGGGGTCATCATGAACAGCTTCTACGAGCTCGAGCCAGCTTATGCTGACCATTACAGGACATTCCTAGGGAGACAATCCTGGTTCGTCGGCCCGCTCTCATTGTGCAATAAGGAGAGTGAGGACAAAGCACACAGGGGCAACCAAGCATCCATCGACCAGCACGAGTGCCTCAAGTGGCTCGACTCGAGGCAACCCAACTCAGTGATCTACATTTGCTTCGGAAGCATGGCAAATTTCAATGTTCCTCAGCTCCACGAGATCGCAGTTGGACTAGAAGCGTCAGGTCAACAATTCATTTGGGTGGTGAAGAAGGACCCGAATGTGGAAGAAGGCAAAGAAGAGTGGTTGCCTGATGGGTACGAATCAAGAATCCAAAACAAGGGCCTCATCATCAGAGGCTGGGCTCCTCAGGTGCTGATTCTCGATCATGAGGCGATTGGGGGTTTCCTGACACATTGCGGGTGGAACTCCACACTGGAGGCGATCACGGCCGGCGTGCCAATGGTGGCTTGGCCGGTAGAGGCAGAGCAATTCTTCAACGAGAAGTTCGTGACCCAGGTGCTCAAGGTCGGGGTCAGCATAGGGGTGAAGCAGTGGGTGAAGCAGTTCGGCGACAGCATGAAGAGCGAGAGGGTGGAGGATGCAGTGAAGAGAGTCCTGGTGGGTGAGGAAGCAGAGGAAATGAGGAGGAGGGCCAAAGCACTTGCAGAGATGGCAAGAGGGGCTGTGGAAGAAGGGGATCTTCTTGGTCTGATTTGGGAGCTCTGATTCAAGAGCTGGGACAGCAGAGATTGGCTCACAACAAGATCTGATTCATGACTTGAAGCAATCAATCTTGAATGTTTGGTTGTGCAGAAATCCTCCATTCTCAGTTTCTGTTGTGGCTTAGCCGTAGAGAAAATTACTAGATTTGCCGTTTCTTTTCGTGGATTTATTTTACCAGTTGTGATCATTCAATGTTTAGGATAAGCCTTCACTTCTTTTGAGATAAAGGAAAAGTATACATTGTCTCGATTTCTGCGGTGCCAAAGAAATAAAAAGTTGGTGCAAGGTCTTCGGTATGCTTTGTCTCGACCCGGTCAAAAGTGGATGGCTGAAACTGACAACCTATCTTTAGTTTAAGCAAGACCTTTGGTGCTGAGCAACCCACGTGGGATGAAAGATAACTGGTCAAAGCGTGCAGCACTTTAGTGACATTTTTGTCCAACTTTCGCTTAGTCCATCCTAGAACTGAGAGTAATGTTGCCGGTTCGGTCGTCAAAGTTCGACTCCTCAACTCTCTTCTTTTAATTGGGTTTCATTTCTCCCGCACCTTCTTTTGGACTTGTCATGTTCTGAAGATGTATCTATCTACATTTCCTTTTGAAATAAAATAATCTTTTGCCTACCAAAAAAATAAAAATATTAAAGTTGGTCCCATAGTTGCAATTCAATAGCAAGATGCCCTATGTACTTTCCCTTTCTGAATTACCTTTCTCCACAACAGAGCATAGAGATTTTTACAACTTCATATTCTATAAATATAAAAATTATCTTAAAATTTTTAAACATATTGGGATAAGTACTTAAGTACACAAGGAGTATAATAGCTTTCGTATGGCGCTCACTCAAGGGCCATAAATTTGAAAAATTGTTCACTTAAGTGCTGGCGGTTTGCCTTAATGGAAAATCCGACGTTGACGCCGTAATAGTCTTACTTGGCATCATCAATGCTAGTCTTACGTGGATAATTAATAAAAATCAAAAAACAAAAAAACAAAATGCATGTTAGAATGGGAAATTAATTAAAAATTCACGCAAGACGATTTGCCAAAAGTGGCACTCAGATAATCAATTCTACCCCGATATGGCACTTAAGTGGACAAAACATAAATTATCGCACTCAAGTGAGTGCCAAACCAAAGTTACAACGTTCCACAATTTGTTACGACATTCATTAGGAAATACGACGTTTAAATATTGCATAAATGTGTAGGACTTTATTGACAAATTTGGAATTAAAACTGAATTGATATGTGTATAATAGGTTTAAGACTATATTGATGATTTTCCCAAATATTCAACTAATTACTCCTTCAACGAACACATGTATAATCATTTTTGGGATAAGTACACAAGGAGTATTATAGCTTTCGTATGGCGCTCACTCAAGGGCCATAAATTTGAAAAATTGTTCACTTAAGTGCCACTGGCGGTTTGCCTTAATGGAAAATCCGACGTTGACGCCAATAGTCTTACTTGGCATCATCAACGCTGCTGACGTGGATAATTAATAAAAATCAAAAAACAAAAAAAAAAACAAAAACAAAATGCATGTTAGAATGGGAAATTAATTAAAAAATTCACGCAAGACGATTTGCCAAAAGTGGCACTCAGATAATCACTTCTACCCCGATATGGCACTTAAGTGGACAAAACATAAATTATCGCACTCAAGTGAGTGCCAAACCAAAGTTACAACGTTCCTACTTTCCTATCTCCAAAGTTAAGAGACGTGAAGAAAGTTTTATTTGCTTCTTTTTTTTTTTTTTTTTTTTAGGAAACCAAATAGATTTTTGTGATTTTAAATGAAATTATTCGGAGAGAATTTTTCGTCCACGATATTGCTTTCGAGACCTTTGAAAGAAATAAAATTAATGGCATAATTAGAATTTTAGTTTTCTGATTTTTTTTTCTTTTGGCTCGCTCTAACCTTTTGTCAATTTCTAATTTTATGAATTCTAGAGCAAAAATTTTCTTAGTAATCAATCTAATCCCAAAACTTTATAAATGACCTCTTTGTTGGAGAAATCTTCTTGAAGTATTTTGAAGTTGACAAAACGTTTCCATCAGTCTAGTCTGAAGGCTTGCAGACTCTACTATTTAAAGTCTAAAGACCTCAGGACAGAGGACTCAAGACTCAAAGTCTATCCTCATTGATAGTCTCTAATCCGTTGAAGAAAGGTTATCCAGAACTGGATGTTTCGTCAAGGATTTAACCTTATCAACTGGAGAAGATCTCGTGGCTGGAAAGGACGTAACGGAATCCTTTGATTGATCGAGATTGATTCTATGATTGAAGATTCGATGATTGCCTAAATATTCTTGGAAGGTTTTACTTATGGAAACCGAGATCCTGATTGTATGGGCGAACATGATTGATGGGCTATCGACACGTTCCTTTAATAGCTCGAACAATCTTCCTAATTGATTCCGTCCAATGGGTAGATTGGAGGAATTCCTTTGGTAAGTGCCAACGGGTATGATGGCATAAAGGAGTATATAAGGAAGACGTTCTAAGTTGTTGAGGTGTGCGCGATAGAAGAATTCCAAAGTCTAAAGCTCCTTTTTGTTTAGACAATCACTTTGAGCGAATACTTGTATACAAAAGAGAGTCTATATTTGTGAGAAACCTTGAGGAGGTGTGGTAGAACATCTACACTGTGGAATCAAGGCAAAGTTGTGGTGTAACTTCTCTTTTGATCATAGTGAAATCCAGCCGGTAGGCTGTCGGTGCGGAAGAGTGGACGTAGGCTTGGAATAAACCGAACCACTATAAATTCTGTGTTTAATTCTCTCTTCCTTACTCTCTTTACCTTGATCGTATTTCATTTTGTTAATCAAGAAAGAATTTCCTTTCTATCGTTTGCCAAGAATCGCTTCCGTATCTCGATAAATTGTTTGTGCACCTATTCACCCCCCCTCTAGGTGCTTATACTAGCTATCTCAATTGGTATCAGAGCCTGTGTACTCACTTTGTTTGGAGTATTTTACTTCAGAGTTAAAGATCCATGGCTAGTATGTTGGCTCCAGGGCTGGTAGAAGGGCAAAGCAACACGAGACCACCTTACTTTGATGGAAAGGACTATAACATATGGAAAAACAAGATGAAGGCGTTCTTAAGATCAAAGGAATCTCTGGAATGGGACGTTGTAGAAAAAGGAATTGTTCCCAAAGTTGTTCCTATCTCAGAAAGAGGAAAAGACACATTGAGTCTAGCGAAATGACTCGGGAAGAGATAATCAAGAGACAAGCTCTTGATGCAAAAGCAATTTATTCTTTATATTGTGCTTTATCACCTCTTGAATATAACAGAATATCTTCTTGTGATACAGCCAAAGAAGTCTGAGATAGATTACACATTACCTATGAAGGAACCGATCGAGTGAAAGAGACAAGAATCAACATTCTTCTCGGTCAATACGAAGCCTTCAGAATGAAACCAGAAGAATCTATAACTGACATGTTTAGTCGTTTTACAGATATCGTGAATGGTCTTGAAAATCAAGGCCAACCAATTTATGATCCCATGAAAGTAAACAAGTTCTGCGTGGACTCTCCAAGGATTGGAATCACATAAAGACCTCAATCGGGAGACCCAAAGAATCATGCCACTTTGTGCGTCGATGAGTTAGTTGGGACTCTTCAATCCTATGAAGTGGAACGAATCAATGAAAACGAAGACCCTAAAGGTAAGAAATCTATTGCATTAAAATCTAATCATGATTCTGATGTAACAGATTCTGAAGACGACATGGATGATGAAGAACTTGTTCTTATGATAAGAAGATTCAGAAAGCTGAATAGAAAAGGAAGAAGATTCAATGCAAAAAAACAAAGTTTTCAAAAGCAACAGATCAAGTCTGCTGAAGATGAAGAATCAAACAAAGATGTAGTCGCTTTGAATGTAAGAAAAAGGGACACATCGGACCCAACTGTCCTCTTCTAAGGAAGAAGAAAGGAAAAACTGAAAGATATCGAAAAGCTCTCAAAGTTGAAACCTAGAGTGATACAGAGTGCGAAGATAGTGATGATGATTATGCCAACATATGTCTAATGGCACAATCGGATTCAGAATCAAACTCCGAGACGATTCGATTCGAAAGTGAATTCGAGGTAAGTAACTTTAAAATCCCTACTAAAGTTTCTAAATACATTGATGAATTATGTTTTAGTCTTAAGGCTTCTCTTAAAAGAATTTCAGAACTCAAAAAAGAAAATTCTGCTTTAAAACAACAAGAGAATGCTTTGGAAGAAAAAATGAAATGCTTAGATCAGAATGTTTCTTCTCTCAAAGAAAGTGAAAATAATCTTTTAAAAGAAAATGCATTCTTGAAAAATGATATTTCAAATATTTCCAAGAGATTTTCTTTAGGTTCTGAAAAACTGGAGAAAATACTTTCGCTCAAAGACCTTATTTCAATAAACTGGATTGGGAATGACTGCTGAAACCATTCCTTTAATTGATTTTCCTAAAGTAAAAGAAAGAATCAAACAAAGACCCACAAAAAATGCTTACAAAAATCATTTTGAAAGGAACTTTGTAAAACCTTTAGGTCGCAATGCTCTTAGATGTTCAAAATGCAATAGTGCAGATCATTTTGAGAAAGAATATCCTATGGTTTGGAGACCTATCAACAAAGTCTGGGCAAAAACCGTATATCAGACTAACTCAAAAGGACCCAAGAAAATATGGGTACCAAAGAAAGCTTGAGTTTCTTTTTGAATGCAGGTCACTATCAAGAAAAAAGTAAAATGGTATCTGGATAGTGGATGCTTGAGACATATGACATGGGATTCAAATTACTTCATAAAGCTCACTCAAATGAACGGTGGAAAAGTCTCATTTGGAGGAAACAGCAAAGGAAAAATAGTAGGATTTGGAACTGTAAAGATTGGGAACCTCACAATAAGCAATGTTTCTTTAGTTGAAGGGCTCAATTACAATCTGCTCAGTATCAGTCAGCTTTGTGATGCCGGTTTTAGAATCAACTTTCAAGAAGGTATTTGTTCAGGAACCAGTAAAGACTCTACTCAATCATTCATGGGCCGAAGACATGGGAATATCTACCTCTTGGACATGAAACCAGATGAATCGCAATGTCTAATTTCAATCCAAGACGAAGCGAACTTATGGCACAAAAGCTTGGGCATATCAACATGAAGCGAGATAGCCAAAATCTCAGCAAAGAAGCTTGTTCGTGGTCTACCCAATTTATCATATCAAAAGTCCGATCTATGTACACCATGTATATTGGGAAAACAGGTAAGAAATTCCTTTAAACCAATAAATCAAGTTTCCACTAACCGTGTACTGCAGCTCTTGCATATGGATCTCTTCGGACCAACAAGAACGCAGAGCATTGGAGGTAAGAAATATTGCCTAGTAATTGTGGATGACTACTCACGATTTACTTGGGTATATTTCTTGTCAAGTAAGTCTGAAACCTTCTCTTACTTTGAAAAATTTGCTAAGAAGGTTCAAAATGAAAAGGGGTATATCATTTCAAGTACAAAAACAGACCATGGAGGAGAATTTGAAAATCAAGAATTTACAAAATTTTGTGATGAATTTGGTTTTCAACATTTGTTCTCCTCTCCATATACTCCAGAGCAAAACGGAGTCGTGGAAAGGAAGAATAGATCTCTTCAAGAAATGGCTAGAACACTTTTAATTGAAAGCAATATCTCTTTACGATTTTGGTCAAGCAGTTTCAACATCATGTTATATTATCAATAGAGTCTTTCTAAGGCCTATTTTAGAAAAAACCCCTTATGAACTATTTAAAGAAAAGAAACCAATTGTTTCATATTTTCATGTTTTCGGATGCAAATGTTTCATATTGAAAAATGCAAATGATCGAGTTGGTAAGTTTGAAGAAAAGTCGAGATGAAGGCATCTTCCTTGGATATTCAACCACAAGTAAAGCATACGAGTCTACAACAAGAAGACTCAAAGCGTGGAAGAATTAATGAATGTCAAATTCCAAGATTCCATTCAAAATGAATCCATTCAGACTCATCTTGAAGAGACTGAATCTGCTCCAGACTCAACAAAGTCTAAATCTCAAGAAGCAACTCAGATATTGAAGGATCAGCAACAAGTAACTGTTGAAGATTCAAGTGAAGGAAGTGATCATCAATCAATAAGCAACTAGAAGCATAAGTCTAGTCATCCCAAAGATCTTATTATTGGCGACATCAATGAAGGAATACGCACAATATCCAAAAGGCGAGAAGAGTCTAGTGCCGTGGCTCTTATTTCTGAAATAGAACCCAAGAGCATAAAAGAAGCTTTATCCGATGAAAGCTGGATTGAAGCTATGCAAGAAGAACTCAGACAATTCAAAATTAATGATGTCTGGGAATTAACTCCAAAACCGAAAGGTAAATCAGTTGTTGGAGCTAAATGGGTTTTCGGGAACAAAATGGACGAGAAAGGTAAAGTCGTAAGAAACAAGGCCAGACTCGTGGCCAAGGGATACACACAAGAAGAAGGGATCGACTATGACGAGACTTATGCACCGGTAGCAAGGTTAGAAGCAATTCGTTTATTACTTGCATTTGCTTGCAATAAAAATTTCAGGTTATTCCAAATGGATGTCAAAAGTGCTTTCCTAAATGGATTCATCCATGAGGAAGTCTATGTGGAACAACCACCAGGGTTTGAAGACCCAAGGAAACCAGACTCGGTATTCGAGACTCAAAAGGCTTTATATGGCTTAAAGCAAGCACCTCAAGCATTATACGACAGATTAAGTAAGTTTTTAATTCAAAATGGATTTGTTAAAGGTAAAGTAGACACTACTCTTTTTATTAAAAGAGAAAGCAAAAGCTTTCTGCTTGTTCAAATATATGTCGATGATATTATCTTTGGATCCTCTAATGAAAGTCTGTGCAAGAAATTTTCTAAGACTATGCAGGATGAATTTGAAATGAGCATGATGGGAGAGTTAACCTTCTTTCTTGGACTTCAAATAAAATAATTGGAGGAAGGAACTTTTATTCATCAAGAAAAGTATGCAAATGAACTTGTCAAAAAGTTCGGTCTGGACAATTGCAAAAAGGCTGACATACCAATGTTAAGTGCCTTGAAGATAGACAAAGATGAAGAAGGGAAGAAAGTCGATCAAAAGCTGTACAGGAGTATCATCGGATCTCTTCTTTATCTTACTACTTCTAGACCTGACATTTTGTTTAGTGTTTGCATTTGTGTCAGATTTCAATCAGACCTAAAAGAATCTCATTTGAATGCTGCGAAGCGTATTATTAAATATGTTTCATCAACTTCAAGCATCGGTCTTTGGTATCCTAAGAAGGGAGACTTTAATCTTATGGGATATTCAGACGCAGATCTGGCCGGTTGCAGAGTTGATAGAAAAAGCACTTCGGGAACTTGCCAGTTGCTTGGAAGCAAGACAGTGTCTTGGTTTTCAAGGAAACAAAGCACTGTGGCTCTTTCAACAACAGAAGCAGAGTATGTAGCTCATGGAAGTTGATGTTCGCAAATTCTATGGATAAAACAACAGCTAAGAGACTTTGGAATTAAAGACTCATGCACGGAGATCAATTGCAACAACACCAGCGCTATCAATCTCACCAAAAATCCAATTCTCCACTCAAGAGCAAAGCATATAGAGATTCGACATCACTTTATTAGAGACCATGTTCAAAATGGAGATGTTTTAATTCAATTTGTTGACTCAAAGAACCAACTGGCGAATATATTCACAAAGCCGTTGAAGAAAAATCAATTTGAATCTATCCGTTCCAGACTCAACATTTTGAGGTATGAGGAGATCAAAGTCTAAAGACTTTCAGACTTAGACATACAAGACTTCAACTGTAAGTTAGTCTTGGTACGACCGTCAGACTGTAAGTTAATCTTTCTCTCTCTCTCTCTCTCTCGAATCTTATCTTGAAAAGGTACGATTGGTAACCATGTTTTATTGCTATCTTTAATCGGCATAATTATTGCATCATTTCCTTTTCCAAAAAAAAGTTATTTTTTAAATGACTATTTTTGCGGAAAAAGACAGTTATTTTGAAAAGGCATTTTTTTTATTTCCTTTGTGACGATTCGTTTATTTCTTTTTAACCGATCGTACACTCTTCACTTTACTCTCAAAAACCCTAGAAAGCATCGATCCTCCATTCCCATTTGTCTTCTTTGTTTAATCTTCAAAAAGTTGTCATCTTTCTTGGGAAAGTCAAGCAAGGAATCTTCCAAAAACTGAGAAAGATGTCATCTTCAAGGAAGTCTTCGAGAATCGCAAGCAAGGGACCATGGTGAATGAGTGAGGGGCCTACGCACTTCGATCTTACTGAAGAAGAAGTATCTCCAGAACAGCAACCGAGCCCACAACATTCTCAACAGCGTCATTCTCCACCATCTAGTCCTCAAGGCGTTGATCATCAACAACAGGAAGAAATCATCGAGGATGCAGACCCAGTAAGAGTTCAAAAGCCCGCTTTTATTTACAAGCTATATCGTGCCTTAAAAGGAATTCGTACTCCTTTGAACTATGTTGATGATTTTCTTAAAGACAAAGGATATAAGAACGAATATATCTTTCTGCGAAAAATGGAAAGTTTGGGAATTGCTCGTAAAGGGGTGGCTGAGGAAACCCTTGCGAATATCCCAAGTGATCCTCGTGACTAGGGGCTGAATCCTGTAGATGGGAATGATGATGACAATTTGTACAGCCTATTTCAACCGAAAATGGATATTGCGGTTGAAATTCAAGGAAAAATGGGAGATTTGTTCAGATCGAAGGAACAAAAGGATTTGTACTCGAAATTGCTGAAGCGTGGGGTAATAAACCCTAGGAGTGTGGATTTTGATTTTCTGGATGCTGTGAATGTGAACTTGAGGGAAAAGTTCAGTTATCTTCAACTTGAAAAGTTCTGCTCTAACTCTACAGAGGCCTATGCTGGATTAACTACATATTTCTATTCAAATCTTAGCTTTTTGGATGCGAATAGATTCTCTTTCAGCATTAAAGACCAAGATTATGTTGTGGATATGAATATGCTGGCAGATGTGTTAGGAGTTGAAAGAGGAAGACATCAACCAATTAAAGTTTCCATTGCTCGAGCCACACCGGAACCGGTGAAGGACGGTAGAGAACAGGATGAGAAGATCACCTATTTAAGGATGAGTGCATTCAACATCTTGCTTCACAAGATTGTGATTAATTGCCTCCGACCAAAATCAACTTCCAAAACTGATGTTTCAAGTTCAGAGGCAAAGTTGATGTATGCCATCCTCTGTGGAAAAAAGTTTTTTCTCCCTCACACTGTTATGTTTCACATGTATAGAGCAATGATGAAGGACGGAGGTCAACTTCCTTACCCAAGCCTTGTTACGAAGTTATTCAGACATCTTAATATTCAGCCTCCACAAATCTTCTGTGTTTGACCATGCGATCATATGGTGGTAGGACTGAAAATGGTGACCAAAATGCGTCGAAGGAACGAGAAAGGAGTTGGAAAAATTCAAGGAGAAGACTCTGCCAAAACTCATCAAACCTCTTCAGCGGCTAAAAGAAAAGGGAAGGAGCCCATGGTTGCTCCATCCAAGAGAAGAAGAGCTCTCCTCGTTGAGGATGAAGATGATGAGGAAGACATCACCATCTCTCGCAATGGCTTTGAAGAATTTAAGTCGTCCTGTTCCACAGAAAGAATCGGAACAAATGACGAAAGAAGCAAAGGAGAAGGAATAAGAAGAAAGAGAAGCTGAAAAAGAAGCAGAGGAGGAAAGACCTGAAAAAGAAAGAAGAGAAGAAGGAGAACCCGAGGAATTCTCTTCTCCACCGTAGGCATGAAAACAGGGGAGATCAAGAGAAAGGAGGGAAGTCTTCATATCCCGATGCAAGTGAAGGAGTCGATCGCTCACCTGTGACCCAAAGGATGTTTATACCTCTCGGTTTCCGAAGAAGGTCATGAAGTTTCATCGCCAAACCTGCGAGATTATGCGATCTACCATCGTCCGCATTTACTCCATCAGATCGGGCCGAAGCAAGTACTTAGACAGATAATGCAACAGATTTTCGCAGAATCATGGATATTCTCTTGGAGATGCGAGGTCAAATTTATGCCTTGGGATGCGAGGTTCAAAGCTTGAAGAATGCAGGTCAAGTTTCTTCATGTTCATTGAATGATAAGATGCAAGCCCTCTCTGTTCAGAATCAGGCCAATGCCAAGAATGAGGAGATTGCACAACTGAAGGAAGACTTTAAAAGGCTGGAAGGCATCATTCAGTCTATGGAAGATTTCCAGCTTGTCCGCGTTCCCAAGCAATCTTGACTTCATCTCAACCTTTTAATGCCGACAAAAAGGGGAGAGATGCAAGATTTGATCAAACTTTCAATTGTTAAACTTTTAACTGTTTGTTGGATTGTTTTGTTGTTTGAACTCTGTTTGACTTTGTTTTGTGTCTGGATGAAAACTAAACTAGATTTGGACTTGACTGCTTTTATTAACTAGTATTGATATCTTATGGATGGCTTTATCGTATTCTAGACTAACCTATTTTCTGTGGTTGCAGATTCTAGTGTTATTCATTTAGCCATTTATCTCTATAAGATATGCATATGTGTTTGAGAAATGTTTTGCAGGTCAAAGTTATCCAAATCTGCACGAAAGTTTTGTCACCATCAAAAAGGGAGAGATTGTTGGAGAAATCTTCTTGAAGTATTTTGAAGTTGACAAAACGTTTCCATCGGTCTAGTCTGAAGGCTTGCAGACTCGCTATTTAAAGTCGAAGACCTCCAGGACAGCCGGACTCAAGACTCAAAGTCTATCCTCATTGTGAGCCTCTAATCCGTTGAAGAAAGGTTATCCAGAACTGGATGTTTCGTCAAGGATTTAACCTTATCAACTGGAGAAGATCTCGTGGCTGGAAAGGACGTAACGGAATCCTTTGATTGATCGAGATTGATTCCATGATTGAAGATTCGATGATTGCCTAAATATTCTTGGAAGGTTTTACTTATGGAAACCGAGATCCTGATTGTATGGGCGAATAGGATTGATGAGCTATCGACACGTTCCTTTAATAGCTCGAACAATCTTCCTAATTGATTCCGTCCAATGGATAGATTGGAGGAATTCCTTTGGTAAGTGCCAACAAGTATGATGACATAAAGGAGTATATAAAGAAGACGTTCTAAGTTGTTGAGGTGTGCGCGATAGAAGAATTCCAAAGTCTGAAGCTCCTTTTTGTTTAGACAATCACTTTGAGCGAATACTTGTATACAAAAGAGAGTCTATATTTGTGAGAAACCTTGAGGAGGTGTGGTAGAACATCTACACTGTAGAATCAAGGCAAAGCTGTGCTGTAACTTCTCTTTTGATCATAGTGAAATCCAGCCCGTAGGCTGTCAGTGCGGAAGAGTGGACGTAGGCTTGGAATAAGCCGAACCACTATAAATTCTGTGTTTAATTCTCTCTTCCTTACTATCTCTACTTTGATCGTATTTCATTTTGTTAATCAAGAAAGAATTTCCTTTCTATCGTTTGCCAAGAATCGCTTCCGTATCTCGATAAATTGTTTGTGCACCTATTCACCCCCCTCTAAGTGCTTATACTAGCTATCTCACTCTTTAGTACAAAAATATCTTGAAAACTCACATTTAGGTGACTCTAGCGAGCCATGTCAAATTTTCTGAAAAATTAGAATTACTAAAGTCATTCAAGTGATCGTTTTTGAAAAATCACAGCAAATAAATAATCGTTTGTTGGGGCACCATTGCTGCGTTTTTTCCCGCTGCAGTTGTATGGATAGATGAGTATGTTTCGAGCTTCATTGACCCCGTATTAGTCATCCACAGAGACCTTTCCTCGCGCACAAAGTTCTGAACTTTCCAAATTGGATGTCCCGTAGCCAATTCTGATGGGAGGCCCATCTTGCCCAACTCGTCATACATCACGCAAGAGATATTGACTAGAAGATATACATGCAGTCGACTCATCTTGCTTAATCATTCCGAATCTAGATTGATTTTTCTTGTTCTCTTTCGCAATCACAAGTTATTGGTAAACACGGTCAGGAATTTAATAAGATATCTAACGCGTAGAAGAAATCAAACTTGTCTTCTCTCATCGCCCCTTTCCTTATTCCCTCCAAACCCCTCCTTATACATTTCTCCTCAGTTTGCTGTCTATAAACAAACCTCATCTTTCAAAATTCAACAGCGTCACAACCCCAACCATTCTTGTGCTTCCCCAGCATCATTCCCGAATACGTTCCTGTAGCAGAAACTCTCCTGAGAGGCCAAATGGGTGAAAGCCATCAGGTTCACATTTTCTTCTTCCCTTTCGTGGCTTCAGGCCACATGATCCCAATGATCGACATGGCCAAACTATTCGCCATGAGAGGCTGTAAGTCCACTCTCATCGCCACCCCCCATGACAAGCCCACCTTCTTGAAATCCATCGCGAAAACCAAGGATGATGGCTTCGACATCGATGTCATCACAGTGACATTGCCCCTGAAAGAAGTCGGCTTGCCAGAAGACTGTGACAATATGAACAAGGTCACTACGGTGGAAGTACGTAAGCAATTCTTTAGAGCTATAAAGATGCTGGACCAACAGCTCGAGCGGCTGATAGAGAAACTTGCCCCCGATTGTCTAGTCTCGGACATGCTCCTCCCCTGGACAACCGAGATTGCTGCCAAGTGGGGAATCCCTAGGCTCGTTTTCCACGGGACAAGTGCCTTCTCCATTGCGAGCATGGAATGTGTGAGGCTCTATGAACCTCAAAAGAGGGTATCGTGCGATTCGGAGCCCTTCGTTATCCCCAACTTCCCTGGGGAAATCACAATGTCCAGGATGCAGTTGCCAGACGTTTACAGGGAAGAGACTCAGGTCACCAAGCTCCTCAATGTGATGATGGAATCGGAGAAGAGGAGTTTCGGGGTCATCATGAACAGCTTCTACGAGCTCGAGCCAGCTTATGCTGACCATTACAGGACATTCCTAGGGAGACAATCCTGGTTCGTCGGGCCCGCTCTCATTGTGCAATAAGGAGAGTGAGGACAAAGCACACAGGGGCAACCAAGCATCCATCGACCAGCACGAGTGCCTCAAGTGGCTCGACTCGAGGCAACCCAACTCAGTGATCTACATTTGCTTCGGAAGCATGGCAAATTTCAATGTTCCTCAGCTCCACGAGATCGCAGTTGGACTAGAAGCGTCAGGTCAACAATTCATTTGGGTGGTGAAGAAGGACCCGAATGTGGAAGAAGGCAAAGAAGAGTGGTTGCCTGATGGGTACGAATCAAGAATCCAAAACAAGGGCCTCATCATCAGAGGCTGGGCTCCTCAGGTGCTGATTCTCGATCATGAGGCGATTGGGGTTTCCTGACACATTGCGGGTGGAACTCCACACTGGAGGCGATCACGGCCGGCGTGCCAATGGTGGCTTGGCCGGTAGAGGCAGAGCAATTCTTCAACGAGAAGTTCGTGACCCAGGTGCTCAAGGTCGGGGTCAGCATAGGGGTGAAGCAGTGGGTGAAGCAGTTCGGCGACAGCATGAAGAGCGAGAGGGTGGAGGATGCAGTGAAGAGAGTCCTGGTGGGTGAGGAAGCAGAGGAAATGAGGAGGAGGGCCAAAGCACTTGCAGAGATGGCAAGAGGGGCTGTGGAAGAAGGGGGATCTTCTTGGTCTGATTTGGGAGCTCTGATTCAAGAGCTTGGACAGCAGAGATTGGCTCACAACAAGATCTGATTCATGACTTGAAGCAATCAATCTTGAATGTTTGGTTGTGCAGAAATCCTCCATTCTCAGTTTCCGTTGTGGCTTAGCCGTAGAGAAAATTGCTAGATTTGCCGTTTCTTTTCGTGGATTTATTTTACCAGTTGTGATCATTCAATGTTTAGGATAAGCCTTCACTTCTTTTGAGATAAAGGAAAAGTATACATTGTCTCGATTTCTGCGGTGCCAAAGAAATAAAAAGTTGGTGCAAGGTCTTCGGTATGCTTTGTCTCGACCCGGTCAAAAGTGGATGGCTGAAACTGACAACCTATCTTTAGTTTAAGCAAGACCTTTGGTGCTGAGCAACCCACGTGGGATGAAAGATAACTGGTCAAAGCGTGCAGCACTTTAGTGACATTTTTGTCCAACTTTCGCTTAGTCCATCCTAGAACTGAGAGTAATGTTGCCTGTTCGGTCGTCAAAGTTCGACTCCTCAACTCTCTTCTTTTAATTGGGTTTCATTTCTCCCGCACCCTCTTTTGGACTTGTCATGTTCTGAAGATGTATCTATCTACATTTCCTTTTTGAAATAAAATAATCTTTTGCCTACCAAAAAAATAAAAATATTAAAGTTGGTCCCATAATTGCAATTCAATAGCAAGATGCCCTATGTACTTTCCCTTTCTGAATTACCTTTCTCCACAACAGAGCATAGAGATTTTTACAACTTCATATTCTATAAATATAAAAATTATCTTAAAATTTTTAAACATATTGGGATAAGTACTTAAGTACACAAGGAGTATAATAGCTTTCGTATGGCGCTCACTCAAGGGCCATAAATTTGAAAAATTGTTCACTTAAGTGCCACTGGCGGTTTGCCTTAATGGAAAATCCGACGTTGACGCCAATAGTCTTACTTGGCATCATCAACGCTGCTGACGTGGATAATTAATAAAAAATCAAAAAACAAAATACATGTTAGAATGGGAAATTAATTAAAAAATTCACGCAAGACGATTTGCCAAAAGTGGCACTCAGATAATCAATTCTACCCCGATATGGCACTTAAGTGGACAAAACATAAATTATCGCACTCAAGTGAGTGCCAAACCAAAGTTACAACGTTCCACAATTTGTTACGACATTCATTAGGAAATACGACGTTTAAATATTGCATAAATGTGTAGGACTTTATTGACAAATTTGGAATTGAAACTGAATTGATATGTGTATAATAGGTTTAAGACTATATTGATGATTTTCCCAAATATTCAACTAATTACTCCTTCAACGAACACATGTATAATCATTTTTGGGATAAGTACACAAGGAGTATTATAGCTTTCGTATGGCGCTCACTCAAGGGCCATAAATTTGAAAAATTGTTCACTTAAGTGCCACTGGCGGTTTGCCTTAATGGAAAATCCGACGTTGACGCCAATAGTCTTACTTGGCATCATCAATGCTGCTGACGTGGATAATTAATAAAAAATCAAAAAACAAAAAAAAACAAAAACAAAATGCATGTTAGAATGGGAAATTAATTAAAAAATTCACGCAGGACGATTTGCCAAAAGTGGCACTCAGATAATCAATTCTACCCCGATATGGCACTTAAGTGGACAAAACATAAATTATCGCACTCAAGTGAGTGCCAAACCAAAGTTACAACGTTCCTACTATTCCTATCTCCAAAGTTAAGAGACGTGAAGAAAGTTTTATTTACTTCTTGTTTTTTTTTTTTTTTAGGAAACCAAATAGATTTTTGTGATTTTAAATGAAATTATTCGGAGAGAATTTTTCATCCACGATATTGCTTTCGAGACCTTTGAAAGAAATAAAATTAATGGCATAATTAGAATTTTAGTTTTCTGATTTTTTCTTTTGGCTCGCTCTGACCTTTTGTCAATTTCTAATTTTATGAATTCTAGAGCAAAAATTTTCTTAGTAATTAATCTAATCCCAAAACTTTATAAATGACCTCTTTAGTACAAAAATATCTTGAAAACTCACATTGAGGTGACTCCAGCGAGCCATGTCAAATTTTCTGACAAATTAGAATTACTAAAGTCATTCAAGTGATCGTTTTTGAAAAATCACAGCAAATAAATAATCGTTTGTTGGGGCACCATTGCTGCGTTTTTCCCGCTGCAGTTGTATGGATAGATGAGTATGTTTCGAGCTTCATTGACCCCGTATTAGTCATCCACAGAGACCTTTCCTCGCGCACAAAGTTCTGAACTTTCCAAATTGGATGTTCCGTAGCCAATTCTGATGGGAGGCCCATCTTGCCCAACTCGTCATACATCACGTAAGAGATATTGACTAGAAGATATACATGTAGTCGACTAATCTTGCTTAATCATTCCGAATCTAGATTGATTTTTCTTGTTCTCTTTCGCAATCACAAGTTATTGGTAAACACGTTCAGGAATTTAATAAGATATCTAAAGCGTAGAAGAAATCAAACTTGTCTTCTCTCATCGCCCCTTTCTTTATTCCCTCCAAACCCCTCCTTATACATTTGTCCTCGGTTTGAGGTCTAAAAACAAACCTCAGCTGTCAAAATTCAACAGCGTCACAACCCCAACCATTCTTGTGCTTCCCCAGCATCATTCCCGAATACGTTCCTGTAGCAGAAACTCTCCTGAGAGGCCAAATGGGTGAAAGCCATCAGGTTCACATTTTCTTCTTCCCTTTCATGGCTTCAGGCCACATGATCCCAATGACCGAAATGGCCAAACTATTCGCCATTAGAGGCTGTAAGTCCACTCTCATCGCCACCCCCCATGACAAGCCCACCTTCTTGAAATCCATCACGAAAACCAAGGATGCTGGCTTCGACATCGATGTCGTCACAGTGACATTGCCCCTGAAAGAAGTCGGCTTGGCAGAAGACTGTGACAATATGAACAAGATCACTACGGAGGAAATACGTAAGCAATTCTATAGAGCTATCCGGATGCTGGACCAACAGCTTGAGCGGCTGATAGAGAAACTTGCCCCCAATTGTCTAGTCTCGGACATGCTCCTCCCCTGGACAACCGAGATCGCTGCCAAGTGGGGAATCCCTAGGCTCGTTTTCCACGGGACAAGTGCCTTCTCCATTGCGAGCATAGAAAGTGTGAGGCTTTATGAACCTCACAAGAAGGTGTCGTGCGATTCGGAGCCCTTCGTTATCCCCAACTTCCCCGGGGAAATCACAATGTCCAGGATGCAGTTGGCGGACGTTTACAGGGAAGAGACTGAGCTCACCAAGTTATTCAATGACATGATGGAATCGGAGAAGAGGAGTTTCGGGGTCATCATGAACAGCTTCTACGAGCTCGAGCCAGCTTATGCTGACCATTACAGGACCTTCCTAGGGAGACAATCCTGGTTCGTCGGCCCGCTCTCATTGTGCAATAAAGAGACTGAGGACAAAGCACACAGGGGCAACCAAGCATCCATCGACCAGCACGAGTGCCTCAAGTGGCTCGACTCGAGGCAACCCAACTCAGTGATCTACATTTGCTTCGGAAGCATGGCAAATTTCAATGCTGCTCAGCTCCACGAGATTGCAGTTGGACTAGAAGCGTCAGGTCAACAATTCATTTGGGTGGTGAAGAAGGACCCGAATGTGGAAGAAGGCAAAGAAGAGTGGTTGCCTGATGGGTACGAATCAAGAATCCGAAACAAGGGCCTCATCATCAGGGGCTGGGCTCCTCAGGTGCTGATTCTCGATCATGAGGCGATTGGGGGTTTCGTGACACATTGCGGGTGGAACTCCACACTGGAGGCGATCACGGCTGGCGTGCCAATGGTGACTTGGCCGGTAGCGGCAGAGCAATTCTTCAACGAGAAGTTCGTGACCCAGGTGCTCAAGGTCGGGGTCAGCATAGGGGTGAAGCAGTGGGTGAGGTTGTTTGGCGACAGCGTGAAGAGCGAGAGAGTGGAGGATGCAGTGAAGAGAGTCCTGGTGAGTGAGGAAGCAGAGGAAATGAGGAGGAGGGCGAAAGCACTTGCAGAGATGGCAAGAGGGGCTGTGGAAGAAGGGGGATCTTCTTGGTCTGATTTGGGAGCTCTGCTTCAAGAGCTGGGACAACAGAGATTGGCTCACAACAAGATCTGATTCATGACTTGAAGCAATCAATCTTGAATTTTTGGTTGTGCAGAAATCCTACATTCTCAGCTTCTGTTGTTGCTTAGCCGTAGAGAAACTTGCTAGATTTGCCGTTTCTTTTCGTGGATTTATTTTACGAGTTGTGATCCTTCAGTGTGTAGGATAAGCCTTTATTTCTTTTGAGATAAAGGAAAAGTATACATTGTCTTGAATTCTGTGGTGCCAAAGAAATAAAAAGTTGGTGCAAGGTCTTCGGTATGCTTTGCCTCAACCCGTCAAAAGTGGATGGCTGAATCTGACAACCTATCTTTAGTTTAGCAAGACCTTTGGTGCTGAGCAACCCATGTGGGAGGAAAGATAACTGGTCAAAGCGTGCAGCCATTTCTTTTAATTGGGTTTCATTTCTCCCGCACCCCCTTTTGGACTCTGAAGATGTATCTATCTACATTTCCTTTTTGATATAAAATAATCTTTTGCCGACCAAAAAACAAAAACTTAAAGTTGGTCCCATAGTTGCAATTCAATAGCAAGCTGCCCTATGTACTTTCCCTTTTCTGAATTATCTTTCTCCACAACAGAGCATAGAGATTTTTGCAACTTCATATTCTATAAATATAAAAATTATCTTAAAAGTTTTAAACATATTGCATTTATATTGATTCATTTCTAAATTTTACAATTTTATCTATTAAATCATAAATATTTTTAAGTCTTTTCAATTGAATTTATCTAACCAATTTTAGCAAGAAATTGCTGGCATGGATGTCCAACATCTTATGTGAACACACCATTCTTTGATATAAATAATTTTTAATAGTATTTAATATGTTTTTGAAATTTTTTTTCCTTTTTTTTGTAACCCTACATCTCAGACCCTTGCTAGCCATGGGTGAGGACCTCTATGACCTCATTAGCCACAGGCAAGGGCGTCAATCCTTGCTCAGATCCAAGTGCGGGTCGCAATGCCCTTGCTTGGTCTGGGCGAGGACCACGATACCCTCGTTAGGTCAAGGCAAGGGCGTCTTCTACCAAGGATCATAGCCCTTGTCCGAATTTGGGTGAGAGCCGATGCCCTCACTTGTTGTTGGTAAGGGTGTGGAGGCCCTCACCAGATCTAGGCAAAAGTCACTAGATTTCATAATTTGTGCACAGTACATAGCACAATTAGTGGCTTGTAAAATAGATATAGGATAGGATAGGATCATAAAAAATAAAAATAAAAATGAAGTGAATTTTCTTTTCACATATTGTAATGGACCTTCCAAATTGGATGTCCCGTAGTATATTCTGATGGGATGACGTCTCTGCAGAACTCCACAGGTAAATCAACTACCTCTTTCATTGATTGGCCATGATTTCCATGCTTGACGGGAGAGAATATGTAATCCTCATTAGAAGACATAGATTCCTCTCATTTTTGTTAATCACGCCAAATCTAGACTGAGCTCCTTCGTTCTCTTTTGCAATCCCAGAATTCTTGGCAAACACGGAAACTCGTCACCATTTTATCTAAATTAGGAATTTTATAAGACAGCTAAAGCATAGAAGAAATCAAACTTATCTTTCTCTCATCACCCCCTTCTCTATTCCCAAACCCCTCCTTATATATTTGTCCTAGGTTTGAAGTCTACAAGCAAACCCCGGCTTAGAAAGGTCAACAGCATCACAACCGTGCTCCCCAGCATCATACCTGAATACGTTCCCGTAGCAGAAACTCTGAGAGGCCAAATGGGAAGTGAAAGCCATCAGTTTCACATTTTCTTCTTCCCTTCATGTCTTCAGGCCACATGATTCCGACGATTGACATGGCCAAACTCTTCGCGATTAGAGGCTGCAAGTCCACCCTCATCGCCACCCTCCTAACAAGCCCACCTTCTTGAAATCCATCATGAAAACCAAGGATTCGGGCTTCAACATTGATGTCATCATGATGACATTGCCCCTGAAAGAGGTTGGCATGCCAGAAGACTGACAATCTGAATAAGGTCACTACAGATGAAATGCGCAAGCAATTCATGAGGGCCATCATGATGCTGGACCAACAGCTCGAGCTGCTGATAGAGAAACTTGCCCCTGATTGTCTAGTCTCAGACATGTTCTTCGCTTGGACACTCGAGGTCGCGGCCATGTGCGGAATCCCCGGGCTTGTTTTCCACAGGACGAGTACTTTTCCATTGCTGGCACAGAATGTGTGAGGCTTTATGAGCCTCACAAGGTGTCGCGCAATTCGGAGCCCTTCGTTATCCCCAATTTCCCCGGAGAATTCATCCTGTCCAAGATGCAGTTGTCGCACTTTGTCAGGGAAGAGACCGAGTTCACCAAGTTCTACAACGAGGTGAAGGAATCGGAGAAAAGGAGTTTCGGAGTTGTCATGAACAGCTTCTACGATCTCTAGCCAGCTTACGCTAACCATTACAGGACGTTCCTAGGCAGACGTTCCTGGTTCTTCGGCCCACTCTCATTGTGCAATAAGGAGACTGAGGACAAAGCACACAAGGGCAACCAAGGGTCTGTATGACAACGTTTTTGTTTCTCCCAATTTATGTTCTTTTGTTCCCTAGAACAAAAAAAGAATAGAAATCTGTTTGATAAAACTTTTATTCTCAGGAATAATTTCTCTATTTTTTTGTTCCCAAGAATAGTTTTGGAATAGAAACGAGAAACAAAAAAAAAATTTAACTTCTTGTTCCCGAAAACAATTTCTAGAAATAAGCCAATTTTCTTTTTTCTTTTTATTTTGTTTCTCTCTCTTGCCGCGGCCACCTCCAATCATCCGGAGCCACCGCAGGCCGCCGTCTGCCACCGCTGCCACCGCATCGGCGGCCAGCGGCAATCCGTGAGCAAGAATAACAAATGAATAAATACAAAAAAGAAATCATTTCGTACCAAATGCATTTTTATTCTTTTTCTATTTCTAGAGTATAAATTTTGTATAGTTACCAAATATCTTATTTTACTCAGAAATTGTTCCCTGAAATAGAAATAAAAAAGAACTATTTCTAAAAGAAAAAAAAAACTCTTCTCCAGTCATGAAACGTTGTCATGCGTAGCCCAAGCATCCATTGACCAACATGAGTGCCTCCAATGGCTTGACTCAAAGCTGTCACACCCCAAAACCACAAAAACAATGGGGATGACACGACTATCCTTTCGCACGAAAAACATAGCCACAAATATAATTAATAACCTGATATCAACATATATATCTCAAAACATATATACATATTAAATAAACCAACGGATTGATCACAACATCAAAGTTACTATAAATCTACCAAAAAGAACATTCACAACTAGAACCCAGCCAACCCAACAATTAGTAATAACCGAATACACGACTTTCTTAAGCTATACCCAAAAATAGCACTCCCAAAAGTTTCCCAGTGACGACGTCCTTGCTCTATTCGCCGCTAACCAGGGAACCTTAAAAGATTAAAGGACGAGTGGAATAAGCAACAACAGCTCAGTGAGTAGTACATATTTTCTAAGCAGATCAAGCAATCACTATGCATATATATAGAACAATGTCAAACTTCATAATTCGAACTCAATATATAAAATACATATTGAATCATATAAAAATTATTTCTTATCATCAAAGCTTTATACTAAAAAAAAAAAAAAAAACTCATTTAAATCAGTATCACAATTCAACTATCAATGGTCAAGTCCATTGAATAATCTCTATCAAATATCACATATCAATGGTCCATCCATTAACTAATCTATTGCTTAATACTCTACCATGGTTACAACACAATGCCTAGTGATAAAGTGACCAAGATTCCCCCATTGGCAAGGTCTAACCTACAAAGCTAGTTGCTTGGCCTAAAAGGATATCCTAAACTCAGTATGCATATCCTAGGGAAAAGTACACTAGAAGTGTCAAAAGTTGTGTACGGCGCTTACTTTGGTGCCAAAACTTTCCGTTGAATTACTTAAATGCCAAATTGGAGATAAAACGATCACTTTGATGCCCCTAGCAAAAGATTCGGCCAAATTAATTACGTGGCTTTTATATTTAAAAAAAAAAAGTTATGGTGGCTTTTAAACGACGTCATTTTCCATCATCCTTAAGAAACGACGTCATTTTGTCATCATACATGGACAACCTCACAAAAATGACGCAATATAGCTCATATGGGGACTGAAATTAGGGTTTCTTTGTCGTTCGCTCACTGTCACTCGACTACGTCGTTCGCCCACCGTCGTTCGCCCACCGTCGCTCGGGCACCATCGCTCAACCACCTTCGTAGTTGCTCGACCAGGTGAGTGAGGAGAGGCTGAGATTGTTGCTCAAGCAAGAAGGGGTGGGAAGAATATGAGGCAAGGGGGGAGGAGGAGGAAGAAGAAGGGGGGTCGAATTTGGTATTTCCAGTGTACTTACCCTGCATACCCCAAAAACATTTAACTGGGTTCACAATCATATTGAGTATAAACAACTATCCTCCAATACCAACAAAACCAATCCAGTATTCAACATAAATCAAGCAAATACCATTTGCAACATAGCCCATCATTCATTTCCTATATATTTCTCAAATCATCATAAATCTTTCCATAAACCAGTTGTAAAGCAATTTTTCATATATATTACTCTACACACTTTGTATAACACGCTTTTGAAACATTCATAATCGATCAAAGATTAACAAATGCTCAATCCGGCTTTTATACAATAAAAATGCGCTTCTTAATTAAATATATACATATATGCTTCGAGGCATGGTTTTACAAAACCAAAGAATATATAGCACCACTGACCTCATCTCTTACGGCCAAACAATAAACGATACTCATATCGTTGAACTCGTGGCCCTATCAAATAATCAAGAAATAATATTAAAATTAAATAAAACTCTACCTTGACTACAAATCGACTAAACTACGCCTTAATGCTAACAAAATGACTCCTACCATCTAACAAATCGCATACCCAAAGTGATTATTCAAGCCGTCCGCAACACGGAGTTTCGGCACATAACTTGATTACGCCATAACTTTCGCCTCCGAACCTCATTCCAAACATATTTATAGTTAATATTAAACCCTTCACACATGCTACAAGAATTCCAACTTGACCGTCTCAAAATCAAGCCAAAAACCAACAAAATATGAGCCCGAATCTGCTAGACGCACATTGTTCACTACACGTGGGAAACTTCGAAATTTTGTTTCAGGTTAATCGTAAGCTCAAATCAAGATCTGTAGAATCCCACGACTCCATCACACCATAAATTATCATTTCTACAAAAATACAATGTTTAACGACTCAAAAATCAGACTTCGCCGCTCAATTTTCCTGAAATTCCGAATTTGAGCACTAAACTCGAAAAATACTTCGATTGGATGAAGGGGAGCTTAATCTCCTGCCAGGTGTTACGTTACGAAGTCGAGTTAGCTTGGCGAGGCGTCCGCGGCATGCACACGCCAAATCCTCTTTCCTTTCTTTCCCTTTCTTCTTCTTCTTCTTCTTTTCTCTTTCTTTGCTTTCTTCTCTTCTCTCTCTCCCGAAGTGGTTCGTGCTCTTAAAAGTGAGTGACCACTGTTCACCCTTTTTCTCTTTTTTGTTTTCTTTCTTTTTGTTTTTTCAATTTTTTGACATTTCAAACCTTCTTTTGTTTTCTTTTTTAAAATAAAGTGGAGCCCACTACCAAGTGAAAAGAGAGTCCAACTATTATATTATATTCGAAGCGACCCAACTCAGTAATCTACATTTGCTTCAGAAGCATTGCAAATTTCAATGCGACCGCAGTCGGACTAGAAGCATCAGGCCATCAATTCATCTGGGTGGTGAAGAAGGATCCGAATGTGGAAGAAGGCAAAGAAGAGTAGTTGCCCGATGGGTACAAATCAAAATCCGAAACAAGGGCCTCATCATCGGGGGCTGGACTCCTGAGGTGCTGATTCTCGATCATGAGGCAATCAGGGGTTTTGTGACACATTGCGGATGGAACTCGACCCTGGAGGCAGTTACGGCCGGCATGCCAATGGTACTTGGCCGTCACGGCAGAGCAATTCTACAACGAGAAGTTTGTGACCCGGGCCCTCAAGATTGGGGTTGACATCGGGGTTAAGCAGTGGGCGAGGTTCTTCGGCAACAGTGTGAAGAGCGAGAGAGTGGAGGAGGCAGTGAAGAGAGTCCTGGTGAATGAGGAAGAAGAGGAAATGAGGAGGAGGGCGAAAGCACTTGCAGAGATAGCAAGAGGGGGTGGGGAAAAAGGTGGGTCTTCTTGGTCTGATTTGGGAGCTTTGCTTCAAGAGCTCGGACAGCAGAGATCGGCTCACAACAAGAAGATCTAATTCATGACCTGAAGCAAAGCAGTCAATCTTGAAATTTTGGTTATATAGAAATATTCCATTCTCAGTTTCTGTTGTGAGTTCATTTCTTTTGAGGTAATAGGAGAAGTATACGTGATCTTGTATTCTGTAGTGCCGAAGAAATAAAAGTTTGTCTCGTAGCTGCAGTGTAATACAAGATGCCCTATGAACTTTCCCTTTTCGGAATTATCTGTCCTTGAGACTCAACAGGCTGAGAGATCTTTGCAACTTCATACTCCAGAGGATTATATTTGCAATTTAACAGAGAAAAAAAGGAAAAAAAACAAGCAAAGTAAAAGACAAGAAGAGGACGACAAACTCAACCTCGTCAGTCATCACATGTTAATGTCACATTTTGCTGGTGCAGAACTGACCTTGTGATATGTATACAACCTAGTTTAGTAAATGAAAATCTTATAAACATTGGGTTTAAATTATAAGAATACTATAGACATATTAATTTTTTAATATATCAATAACTTTTACCCCCGCGGTTGACAACCCCAATATTTTGCAAGTCAAATGGAAAAATCAAGCTATATCTCAAGTATCAATTTGTCTCAAACAAGCAGTTTTTAATTTGCAGACCATGCCTAGAATAGACTAATTGATCAGATCATCAGCAAAACAAGTAATTCCACTCGCATTATATTACCTACCTCAAGTTTCAGTTATATGAGCACTCGGAGTGAGCAATCGGGTCAATTCAACTCAGAAATCAAACGGAATTGGCCTTGCCCAGCTAATTCCAAGCCGGTTCACATGGGGACCAATTCAGCTCCAAAATAAAAAATTTAGGAACCAGCCTTGATTGTTTGGATCTCGGTTCTTGGCCTTGAAACAGTTCAAGGCCAGTTCTTGGGTAGAACCGGTTTTTACTACTTGAAAACCAAACCTCCAAGTTTCTTAATTCAGAAATTTTGCTAGAAAAGTAATGAGGTTGAGCATTCTAACGCTAGCATATCATTATGGTCTAATAATTGAGAACTTCTGCAAAAACATGTATATGATAGATTAATTAATAAAAGAAATGAAATCGAAAAAAAAAGAAATTGGCCGGTTTGGGGTTGACCTTGGCATCAACCTAGAATCAATTCAGTTCTCAATTCTAATAACTAGGAAGTGGCTTTGACCTGGTAAGTTTTAAGTTCCCGATCTAGAACACACTCGCTCTTAAATCAACACCCTTGATGAGCACATAAAAAAGCATTCCGATGGCCATTCTAATATAAGCCTTCAAATGTATAGGATTAAAAGTCAAACACAGGTATTACACGGCAGTACAAGCCCCAAAAAAAAAACCCTTCAGAATCATTTAAAGAAAGGCAATACTTTTTATCTAAGTCGATCCTCTTTCCTTTTGAGTTCGAGTGGAATTCCATGCGCGGAAGCAACATATTTGGCCCATCTGACCATCTTCAACTTCATCCGCCGATCTTCATCAATCCCCGAACTCCTCCTCCGGCAATCATCTCGTGCATCGACGATGGAGTTCAATATATCGTTGTCTTCATCCAGCAGATGTGGAGGAGGCGGCTCAGCATCCATATCAAAATCCTGCCATTTGATGTCGCATTTCGCGTGGTCGACGCCGGCCATTGCCAGTGCTTCGATCGACATATGGCTTCTTTGATTTCTCTGGACCTGCGAAGGATTTCTCTTTTCTTGGTGATGTTGAGCAAGAGACAGAATTGCCAATGTGTAGAGAGCTATGTCGTTTAGTGAGAGATATTGGATGGGGAATGCACATTATATGCGAAATGGCCCATCAACTTTTTGGGAGTTTGAGCTCGTGAGGAAATGGGGGAGGGTCACGGCTTCACGGGTGTTGCATTTTCGGGTGTTCGATTAACGTCACTGTGAACGTGACCTCTCCTAAGGTACATCTCAAAATTGTAGAGGACTAGAGAGGACCATGTTCGAAGAAGCCTCATAGCAAATTGATTCTTAAACAACGATTATGCAATCATAAAATGAGGCTGTAATATGATAGCTATTACGCTGTCTGGCTTAAGCTATGCGACACTATTTCATTGTTTCGTTTCATAAATGACAATGTAATGAGTGGTAATAACATCGGAATTCTTAAAATACACCCAAAATCCGAATTAGAATGTAAAAAATATGAAATTTATAACTTTCAGAGTCAACCGTGATTCATAAGTTTCAGCCAAATGTAAATTATTGTGTGTCAAGTTTTTATAGATAATATATTTATCTATATTTTAATAGTTCATTTATGATTAAATAAAATTTCTAGCACACACGTGATTATATTAACATAAGTATTATGTTATTGTAGTTATTCATCAGCACCTCTCTCTCTCTCTCTCTCTCTCTCTCCCCCGATCGTGCGGCCTCCACTACCTCGAATCTGGAGGTAGTTGACCTTGAGCCATGTGATAACGTGTAATAGAACTGGTTGACAAGAGACCCGACGGCTTGAGGATTTGAACAGAAAAGTCCTATGGTCGTATGAATGGAGTATAAAAGTAAGGAAGAACTTATCGTCAAAAGAATCTATTTGTCCTTCATGGATCTCGGCAATCTTGTGATACAGTTGAAAAGTGGATTAGCCAAAAGAAAAGGCATAAGAGAGTACCATTCTAACGAAAAAGTTCCAGAAAAACCCTGAAGACTCGGGTTGGAGATGATCATGGGTCGGGTTAAATTGATTGCCGCTGTCTGAACTCCACAGGACTTGTTGGCGAAAGGATTAGGTCTCCTCAGCTTATTATGGCCCGTTGGCACAATCCACGAGTCTGACATGTTGTAGTGTTTTTTTAGGATTATTGGTGGAAGAGAGAATTGTATGCATTAGCAACAATTTGATCCTCTAGGTCACATCGAGTGCAAGCAATTTCATTATTGTGATACGTATTTAACTAGATTTCAACTAAAATCTTACCGGACTTATGAGATTAATAAGATTTTTCAAGGGTCTCTGATTCATCGATTTTAGGTGAGCCTCACCATAAAAAAGAATTTTAGTTGACTCATTCTAACTTTCCAATTTAGTAGTCCTGCATAAGAATTATCAAATCAAAGCATCACATAGGTTGTGGAAATAATAATGTCACTAAAATTTGTATCGATTACACTTATGATCAAGAGTGATTCCCTATTAGATTGCGGCTGTGGAGCTCAAAGGTTGTTGGCGATTCCCTATGATGCTGTTGGTTGGAAAATCACAACCCACGAAAATTTATGACATGAAGTCGGACACCCAAGAAAACCAAATCTTCTTCATGTAAAACATACTCGATTTGGAGTCATTTTCGCTTTCTTTTCCTTAAGTTACTAAGACGTTTCAATTCAGTTCATTGGATTTTCTCTTGCCTACCATAGATTCGCTGAGGAACTCTTCAATTTCTTTCGGAAGCAAATTATTCTTCTTCTCCTTCTCAAGTTCCATTGAGAAGAGCCACTAAAAGTACCATCAATGATCCGTTGATTTTCTAGTAGTTATGGAAGGTTAATACTTACCAGGCTATTGGAACAGTGCAAAAGCTGTTACCAAGCTATCTATATATTTGTAATTTCATAAAAAGAAATTATGTATATAATTGCAAGTGTGTAATTCTTTTTTTTTTTTTTTTTTTGTCTATTCTATTGTAACCTGCAACTTACTCTCAGATTTTTATTCCACCTCTTTGTAGAGCATGTGAGTTTAAGGCCACATCTAAAAATAAACATTCTCACCCACAATTTCTTTGAAAAGTTGGGGAATTGGCCTCCCCACCTCTTTTTACCATGTGGGAAGGGTGGCCGCCAGGCCAATCTGTGTGTAACTTCACATTGTCTCTTTGAAGTGGAGAGTGTCTCTTCATTTTGGGAAAATTTCAAAGAAAACGTCAAACTAAAGCCATTATCTCAAAATAAGGGCTAAAGTGAACTTTGTTTCAAGATTATTTATCATTAGCACCATGCTCCCTCCCTCCTTTGATGGATGGTCGCAACTCTTAGGTGAGGTCGTGCGGTCTCCACAGACTTGAATTTGGAGGTCGTGACCACCGATCTAAGGCATGACTCCTAACCATTGGTCGTGCAGCTTTTGCACGCCTCGACTCATGGGTCAATCTCTATTGGAAGGTATATCCAAGACATAGATAACAAAGTAGGTTCACGGTGGTAAGAGAGTATGGTGGAGGCGGAGAATTGGTGCCGACAGTTGATAAGGTTGGGAGCGGTGGTACTATATGACTATGTTGCTGTTAGCAGTGGCGGACAGTGGACCATTTGCTTAAATGAACAGTTTTTTTTTTTTTTTTTTTTTTGTGATGAAAAAGAGAAAAGGGAAGGAAGTTAAGGGTGCGTTTGGTAACGTTTCTGTTTAAAAATTGTTCCAGGAAACAGAAATAGAAAAAAGTGTTTATGTTAACAATTTTTGAACAAAAAAACGCGTTTGGTAAACTTTTGGGAATAAAAAATAAACGAAACATGTTTGGAAAATTTGTATAATTTTTTTATTTCTTTTATTTTTTAATATTTTTATTTTATTTTTTCTATTTTCTTATTTATTTTTCTTTTTTCTTTTTCCTTTTTTTCTTTTTTCTTCTTTTGGCCGGCGACCGCCTCGCCCGGCCACGGCAAGGCTTGCCGGCCCTCGACGAGGCCGAGCCTCGCGTAGCTAGGCGAGGCTCGGCCTCGCTTGGCCGGGCGAGCTTGATCTCGCCCAAATCCGGCGAGGCCGAGCCTCACCGCCCGCCGGGCGAGCTCGGCCTCGCCGGATCCGGGGGCGAGATCGAGCTCGCCCAACCCGACGCGAGGTCGGCCTCGCCAGGCCGGCGAGCCTCGCCGTGGCCGGGCGAGGCCGCCGGCCCTCGTCGGCCGGCCGCCGGCCATGGCCAAGGCCGGCGACCGGCGAAAAAAAAAAAGAAAGAAAAAGAAGAAGAAAATAAAAAGTGTTTCTCAATTTTGTTTGAAACAAGAAACAACTTTTTTGTTTCTTGTTTTACATTCCAGATGTGTTTCTGGGAACAAAAAAACAATTTTAGAACAAAACGCACACAAACGCGTTTTGTTTTTTTTGTTTCACGAACAAAAAAACAGAAATTTTTGTTCCTGGGAACAGAAACAACTTGCAACCAAACACAGCCTAAATCATTTTAAGAGGTCACATCGAATATTAATATAGCAGCAGGATTAGTGCCCACACCAGCATTGTTCGTACACATTGACATTTGAAATGTCAAGATAGTTCATTGAACAAAAAAAGTATAAAGTATTCAATTGAATGAAGTATATAAGATAAACAATGGCTGCAATTTTTTAACATTGAGTAATAATCTATATTAGAGAATTTTTATCATCTAACCATTCCTGCCTTTCAGGTAACATGAGATGATGGTAATCTCAAGTGCTCAAGAACTTGTGGTATTTTGCTATTTTTTTTCTTTTCTAGTTAAAATCCAATTGTAATGTACATAAAAGGTTCAGAGACAGCTGGCTTGATCCATAAATCGGAAAAACCCAAAAAACCCAAAAAAAACAAAAAAAACAAAAAGAACTGAAAAAATTGCGTGGAAAGGAATTTGAGAAAAGTCTGGTTGCCTTTAGAATTAAAACTTTGACGTTGACCTTGATCCATATGATAAGACGTGCAACAAATGTGCTTGACAAGAGACCCGACTGCACGAGGATTTGATCGGAAAAGTCTAATGATCGAACGCAAGATGGACAACGAAAGAGAGATTACGACGTGGGTGCGTATGTCATGGTGAATGACGAGCACTTATTTCCATTACGGATCTCGACATTCTCGTGATACAGTTGAGAAGTTTATTAGCCAAAAGAACAGGTATAAGAAAAGGACCATTCAAACGAAAAAGTTAGAAAAAAACCCTAATGGCTCGGGTTGGAAATGAACATTGGGTTAAATTGATTGTCGCTGTCTAAACGCCGCGAGATTTGTTGGGGAATGGATTAGGTCTCTTCGGCCTATTATGGGCCAACCGACGCAGTCCACATGTTTTTAGGATGTTGGTGAAAGAGAGAGGATTGTACGCATTGCATCGGTTTGATTCTCTATAACTCATCAAATGCAAGCAATTTCATTTTCACAATACATGTATAACTGGGTTTTAACTTACATCTTACCCAATTCACAAGATTAATAAGATTTTTCATGGGTCTTTGATTCACTGATTTTAGGTGAGCTTCATCATAAAAAAGGATTTTAGTTGGCACTCTAAACTTCCAATTTAGTAGTTCTTCATAAGAATTATCAAATCAAAGCATTACTTAGGTTGTGGAAATAATAATTTCACTGAAATTTAAATTGATTACACCCATGATCAAGAGCGATTCCCTATGAGATTGCGACTGAGGAGCTGAAAGGGTAATGGCAATTCAAATGGGATCAAGGGACACTATTGGTTGGAAAATCGCAACCCACGAAAATTTTGTGGCATGAAGTTGGACGCGCAGGAGACCAAATCTTCTTCATGTAAAACCTACTCATATTGGAGTCATATTTGCTTTCTTTTCCTCAAGTTATTAAGGCGTTTCAATTCAATTTGCTAAATTGTCTCTTGCCTACCCATAGATTCCCCAAGAAATTCTTCAGATTTTTTTCAGAAGTAGATGATCCTCCTTCTCCTTTTCAAGTTCCGTAAATAGCCACTGAGAGTACCATCAATGATGTGTTGAAGAGAGTGCTAGAATCGAATGAATGATATTATAGTAGTTATGGAAGTTCAATATTCAATAGGCTATTGGAACTGAGCCTCTTGATATGATATATTTGTGCAAAAGCTTTTACCAAGCTATCTATATAACTGTAATTTCATATAAAGAAATTATATATATAACTGCAAGAGTGTAACTTCTCACTGCGCCTTGAGGGGGAGAGTGCCTCTTCATTTACAGCAGTGTTAGCTAACTTTGAATTGCAAATAAGGTTATTCATGGAGGAAATTAAAGGAAAACTAATGGACATGCACACGCAACATAAAATCAAATTTCAAAGCACCGATCTTCTGGAAAGGGCACGACAACCGATGGTCTTCTTTGAAGCAAAGAGTCCCTTGAAGGACTGATGTGAATTGCAGACAGAAGCTCAAGGCATGCCCAAATGACTGGTCTAGATATACTCACCTTTCTTGGACCAAGCATATATACAGGCTCACCTGTGAGATTTCGTACTTGCCCGAGGCCTCTTCTTTTTTTCTTTTTGTGTAAGTGATAGACTGGGAACAAGCCATAGAGAATTGGTGAAATTAGGTCACAAGCCTGAGGGACATAAGTGAAGTGCATATAGAGCCTCACCTTTCATGGAATCGCGTACGTGTACAGCCTCACTTGTGCACACTCAAGCAATATGGGACATCATCCATCCAAAGGCTTCTTTTTTATGTAAGTGACTAACTCGCAGGCTTGAGGGAGAGATGTGAAGTGTATATAAAAATCATGAGTAGTTTAATCATCTACTTGGCCTTGTTCACTGAGACCGTCTAGACTGTCTTTATATAACTTGAATAAGATTGCCAATGAGGGGAGGACAGTTGAATTGTTCCCTAACTTAAAGGGTCGCTGTGGGTTGATTTTAGCCTTGGCCAGAATTCATTGCACGGTGGATTCGTCGGAGCTTCCGACATATTTGGGCATGATCTACGGAACCACTAAAAACATGTCTAGAATTTGTTTAAATGGGACTATTAAAAAAAAAAAAATGGGGATGGCTATGTTTTCCTGACCTCGACTGCATCATCACTCCCGGACCTACTTCACAACAACATTGGAGTCCTTTGACAACGACACAAATACTTTCAAGAGATTCTCCAAAATTATTTTAGCAAATGAGGAAAAAGAAAAATCGCTAAGCTATTTCCCTTCTATCTTGGAGTCTGTCATCTTTCCAAATTGAGCGCTATTAAGTGATGAAAGAAGATGCTAACATAGTGACATTTTCCTTTCCCATTTGTGCAATTAGCATTTAAGGAAACGAAAATTTTCTTGTTAACTATGCTTGACAAGGAGTATCTATGGATCACAAGTAAAGGAGATGATTCTAAATGAATGTCTAGACAGATTTTTACTTTCAACTTTATTTAAATATTGCGGTGGACACAAATTAACTTTTTAAAGCACTCAAAAATTTTCAAATTATACAAACACTAGCATATAAATTGACATATTATCTTTCCATATTGAGTTCTATTAAGTAATGAAAGAAGATGGTAATATGCTGACATTTTCTTTTGCCGTATGCGCAATTAGAATTTAGGGAAACGATAAACTTTTTGTTAACTATGCTTGACAAGGAGTATCTATTGATCGCAAGTAAAGGTGAAGATTCTAAATGAATATCTAGATAGATTTTTACCTTTAACTTAAGGTAAATATTGCGGCGGACACACATTAACTTTTTAAGCACTCAAAATTTTTAAAATATACAAACACTAGCATATAAATTGACATATTTCGACCGAAAAAAAATTGACATAATTTTTTTCGATAAATTTTTTTTCAAATTGTTTTACATTTTAGCGGAAAATAAAAGTAACTTTTTGCTTTTTGAAAAAACACAAATAATGAGGCCCACTATAATGAGAAGTTATTGTTTGACCTTTAGACCATATGGACAGAGAAAAATATGCATAATAAAATTGTGTAATTTAATCTAGGAGGAGTACATGACTTATTTATAGGTGTTATACTATGACTATATAATGTAACAAAATAGTATAGTATCAATTATAATTAAATATGATCAATCAAGTATAAACACGATCAAGGAAGATATGGAGAATCTATTGAATATCTCTAATATGCCCACCGTAAAGCTCAAGGTGACATCAAAAACATCAACTGAAATTAGGAGAGGAAAATCTAAAACAAAAAATCTTGTGTTGATGCGCCTTAGTGAAGATATTAGTAATTTGATTGACCGATGAAGTAGAAACGAGATGAATAATGTCACAAACCATGATACTGCTCACGGAAAACATGTGCTTATAGATACACTTCGGTTATCGCAATAAATGACTATATCACCACTGTGATGGACTCCCATATATCATTATACCACCACAACCATAGTGATTTTTGATCTCATACTAGCAAGAGCTCAATATTCTACTTCCATGCTAAATCGAGCAACAATGATTTGCTTTTTACTATGTAATGAAACAAGTGTCTTACCTTTATTTTTATTTAAAAAAAGAAAAAGAAAAAAAAAACAATAGCATCTTGTGGAGCGACAATCTAAAGGAAAGCTTCCCTAGTCAACATCTGAATACGGTTGCAAATTTAATGTAGACTAAGCAAAAAAAAAAGAAAAAAGAAAAAGTGAAGGACATGAAATAAGGTACACTTAAGAAAACAAAGAATCCGAATAAGTACAAAGTTAGTCGTACATGGTGTGGTCAGGAATTGACTGACAATATGAATAGCATAGGTGATATTATGATAAGCAATAGCCACATATACAAGTCTACCAACCTCTTAACAATAGAGTATATTATTTGGAAGATGTGCCCCTTCTTTGTCATCAATTTGGCAATAGTCTCATGAAGAGTTATAACGATCTCATCATCAGTAAGTCCTACTTGAGAAAGAAGATTAGTTCAAACTGTTAACTAAGATACTAAGCTTTGTAATGCTAATATGATCATAACTAGTAATATATATATATATATATATCTGCAAAATATACCCCTGAGATGTTTGCCAAACATAGAGAACATGATCATAGGGGATTGGATGTAAAGCCTAGACATTTTATGATCAAGATAAACTTAAAATACGAAATGAGCCCATTCAGTCCAAATAATGCTCAACGTGATTAACATGCTTTGTAAATAGTATGGGTATATCCAAAAGGAAACTCGACATAGACTTCTTCAATAAGCTTACCGTTGAGGAATGCATTTTTAAAATTCATTTAGAACAGAGACTATTAGTTAGTAGAGCCAACAACAAGAAAAATTTGAACAAATGTAAGACATGCAACATGACCAAAAGTTTCATCATAGTCAATTCTATGCTTTCAGTGAAGCCTTTTGCTTTTAGTCAAGTTTTGTAGGGTTCCACAATATAATTTGTCTCTGTTTTAATATTAATCACTCAATTACAACCTATGCAAACTTTCCAAGGGGCTAATCAATCAAAGCCCAAGTATGAATTTTGTGTAAAGCCTATAACTCATTTGTCATTGCTTGTTGTCAAAGAGGATGATTACTATTTTCTCTATAAGAGTGAGGCTCACAAAAAAAAAAAAAAAAAAAAAGCAACGGTAGAATAACAATGGAAATCATGAAGCTAAATCTAAGGTTAACTTAGATGGTGGAACGGTGAACCAAATAAGAGGGAAGGGTGGCTAGCTCTTGGATGGTGCAAACATGTAAAGAGCCGCTAAAGTGGCATCATTAGAAGTAGCACCATCAGAGAAGACAACTTCGGAGATGAAGGTTTGGAAACCCCTAAAGAATTGGTAAGAAAAACTATAGGTACATTTCTCTTTGCAAATGCTTATATGATAGCGCTTCTAATTCCAAATCTTTTTCAAGTCTTTAAGCGATGTTTGTTCTGGTCATCAGCTGCCTAATAAATTGCATGAAGTTAGAACTTTGTACCAGTCTCGAAAGTTTAAGCTAATAGTTGAAGGAATACTATATTTATATAAAGAACAATAAACCACGTAGATAAGCGATGCGTGACATTCCTAAAACCCCATATGAGTGGAATTTGATAAACAAGATGCTGCATACATGAAATAAACTAGGATAGAACTTGGCTAAGATACCAAGGTGAGAGTTTGCGGAAGAGAGTGTATAATGAAGAGTAAATTAGGTATTTATAGACTTCATCAAATGATTATCTAATGTAAAAAGATATTATTATATTAATTATTAGATAGTCATTTGATGAATCTAGGATATGGCTCATTCTTCAAAATATACCAAAGCTCGGATCTCAATTTTGGCCTTAAGTTGTTTCGTTTTGTAAGCATAAATTTTGGTTCAAGTCCCAATTTTGGCCAAAATCTTTTTTGTAAAAAAAAAAAAAAAAAAGAAGCACTAACTTTAGCTAAGGTCCCCATTCTGGTCCAAACTTTATTTCTTTTTCTTGTTCTATTAAAGTAACCACCAACTTCATTTGGTACCCAAATTTAGAACCCGTCAAATTTGGTCCAATAATATAGTTAAAAATTCAACATGCCATTCACTAACACGTGGAATAATATGCCACATCTTTAACGGCATGATTGGGCAAAAATTTGATAAGGGCCAGATTTAAGTACTAGTTAAAGATTCATGCTTTTCAACCGGACAAAAAGAGTTTGGGTTAGAATTGGAACCAATGCTAAATTTGAATTTTTATGAGATGAAAAAAATGTATGAGCCAATCTTTTTAGAAACTCAGATCCCAAATTTGGCTCAAACATTTTAAACTCGTGCTTTTTAAAGGGATTATTAGGCTGTTAAAGATATGCATAATTAGACAAGATATGGAGAATATCGTGAGTCTCACCGTGTGTCTCACATAACGAATAATTGAGATGAGCTTAGGCTATATGATGCGTAGACTGTACAATATTCTTGGACAAATTTTTATAGAAAGTGCTATGGTCTCACCTACTTTTGCAGAATTCTAATTAAAAGCATTAGCAATTGGGTTGCCCCATCAAGCACCCTTCCTATTGTGGGAGAGGAGTACTGGGAGTTCCATTCCCACCTTCAAGTCCTCCTGTCATTGGCTCTTCCTCAACGTCCGTCTCGAGGCCCACTTTTTTTTGTCTCTTTTCGACCTTTGAAGTCTCGATCACGGAAGCTCCCATTCAACTAACAGATTGCCTCACTCTCCATCTCTGCTCAATCCAATTACGTCAGATTCTTGAGAAAAAGGGCAAACTCTCTTCGTTTTTTGATCAGACCCACCATTTTTCTCGATCTAAACCGTCCTCCAGCAGCGACCCAATCCTCAAGAAACCTCGAGGAGCTGCACCCGCAGAGGACCAAACAAGAGAACCAAATCCTGATGGCGAAGTGCTTCAGCCTTACAGCGATAAGGGACAGATGGTTTCGCTTGTCGTTTTTCCTGGCGGGCCTGAAATCGACCACCACCGACCTCGGCGACGGCACGGTCATGCACTGTTGGGTCCCCAGGACGCGCGAGCCCAGCAAGCCCAACTTGCTCCTCCTGCACGGCATCGGAGCCAACGCAATGTGGCAGTGGAACGAGTTCATCTCCTCCTTCCTCGCCAGGTTCAACGTGTACGTGCCTGATCTCTTGTTCTTCGGCGATTCCCACACGACCCGGCCCGAGCGGACCGAGCAGTTCCAGGCTCAGTGCGTCGCAGGTAGGACTGTCGATTTTCTGACGCGACATGGTAGCCCATGACTCGAATTTGCATGTTGACCCGCTTTACAGGAGTCTTAGAGACTCAGGGAGTGAGGAAACTGAACGTGGTGGGGTTAAGTTACGGCGGGTTCGTGGCGTATAGCTTGGCAGCGCAGTTCCCGGAGATGGTGGAGAAGTTGGTTCTGTGCTGTGCAGGGGTGTCTATGGAGGAGAAGGACATGGAGGATGGGATGTTTCAGGTGAGCCTCTAAACATTAGACGGACTGGTTCTATTGATGATACTTTTGTGTACTTCCTCTGGAGTTCAGTGCGTGTCCTACCGTTTCTTGATACTTGTGATAGTGTAATTAATTTGACTCTTGGTGCAACGTCGTCTCGACAGGTGAAGACTGTGGATGAGGCCTTGACTTTGCTGTTCCCGCAGACACCAGAGAAAGCGAATGAGATGTTCGAGTTCGTCTTTTACAAGCCGGTGAAGAAAGTGCCCACCTACTTTATTCAGGATTATATTGATGTAAGTTGATGAAAAGTTACAAATCTCTCAGCTGAACGTTTGTTCTTCACAATTGTGTGAGAAATCAGAGTTTAGTTGATGCTAAGTGTGCAGAGTTTGTGTGCTTTGCTAGCAGAATTGGCGCGCATCCTTTTCCTGATTTGTAATGGAAGTTTCTACAGTTAAGTATCAGCTAATAGCTACGTTGAATGGAGAAGTAGAATCTGTACAAGGCTATTCTCTGTCTTCACGTTATGACTAAACCCCTTCTTGACCATGCTCATGGTGGTTTGGTGTCACAATTGTTATTGCTCTAGTTTTCGAGGTATCGGGAGGATTAGATTCCATAATTGAGCAAAGCTTCTTTCCTTGCTGTAGCAGCTGCGGAGAGTTTGTTATGTTTATGTGGGTATTTAATACATGTTTGTCAGTAAATAGAAAGTCCTCTGCTTTGAGAGAACAGAGTCAATTCAATGTTACTTTTCCATTCTATGAGGATCGATACATGTGCAAGGACTTCTGAACTTTTGGTTGAACAAAAATGAGGATTCAGCATTGTGCCCTTGACTATTGCAGGTTTCATTCCTCTAACCCATATTTGAGGCCAAGGAATATTGCATTGGCGTTGTCTACTCCATGCTTTTGACCATATAAAACATTTCGGACACTAGACAAATTGAATAAGTAGCTTGTTCTTTGTGAGCTGAGACTATACAAGATGTCTAGTCATGAAGGCCACTAGAGATTAAACAGCACCTTGTGATGCAAACTGATAGTTTCCACTATCATCAATCTTGGCTGTGCCATTTCAACTGACTTGTGATAGCTAAATATTAAGATTTTATTTGATGATCGTTTCTCATGGCAATCTGGGAAAAGTTTATCTCCATCGCTCAATTTCTGTGGCATTTCAAGAAAGTTCACCATGATTGTCTGCAGGTAATGTGGAAGGAGCACCTTCAAGAAAGGATAGGGCTGGTCAATTCCTTGTACAGAGATAGGAAGATGTCTGATCTTCCCAAAATAACTCAGGTTTCTTTTTCTTGAAATCTGTCCTATTCACACCGATTTTGTCAATATCTTCTCTCTTCCTTGGCATCCTCTCAAGCCATTGATCTTTTCTGATGCAGCCGACACTCATAATGTGGGCAGAATATGATAAAGTCTTTCCATTGGAATTGGGTCACAGATTAAAGAGGTTCCCCTTCTGCGCCGTTCCCCTTCTACGCTTTGCTCTGATTTTTCTACCATCTTCAGAAGCTTGATTCTCTAACAAGAACCTGTATAAACAACATCATGGCAGGAAATCAATTCTTCAGATACGAAATGTTCTTAGTCATATATGACCACTTCTGTTTGAAAATTTAATGTTCACATGCATCAAATATTAGGAGGATCTATTTTTTGCTCTATTGCTCTTGGTAGATTTTCTTATGGAATAATCTGCATCTTTTTTTATTGTTTGATTGACTTTGGCCAGGCATTTAGATGAAAACGCACAATTAGTGGTTGTAAAGGATTGTGGTCATGGGATAAATAAAGAGAAGCCGAAAGAGATGTACAAACACATCGAGGAGTTCCTCATCGATCCGCTCCTTTATCCTAAGAAGGCAAATCAAAGCAGTGGCCAGAAAGCGGACTGAGAATCAGCAATAAATTTATAGTTGGATCAGCCTTCTGCAGCATTTGCTTGTCCAAGTTTGTATATACATGCGTATTAATAAAATTAGAAGAAACACAGTTCAACATATTGTGATGGTTATCATCTTAGAGGATAATAACATCTCAGGCGATCTTTGAAGGTGCAAAAGGTCTGATACACCTTGTTCCTGGGAGTGGCATTGGGATGTTTGTGCTAGAAATCCATTAATGGGATGATGATCATTTTAGAGAATCTCTGAAGGTGGAGATTGGCCTCTTGTGTGCAAACTGATCAGGAGCTGATGTGGCTCTCTTGATGATGACCACATCAGGCCAAAACCAGTTGTTGTGCAGGAGTGAACTTTATATCTTGTTCGAAAAATTGGATGTCTGAGCAAATTTTGGCGTGATACGTTCAATTATGACAATGCGATTCGCCATACAATCCTTGGAAACGATCTATCCAAAGAAGGTTGGCCTAGTATTCCAACTCATCAGGCGCCATAGGGGCTCGTCCTTAGCCAGGAAGCTTTGCCAGGATGCTGACGATTAAGAGAATTGAATCTTCTTTATGTAGAACCTACCAGGCTTGGAGTCATTTCTGCTTTATTTGACTTTAGCTACTGAGATGTTTCAATTCATTTCACCAGATTGCGTACCCATGGATTCCCGCAGAAATTCTTTGATTTCTTCTGGATTAGATGATTCCTCTTCTCCTTCTCAAGTTCTGACAATGAAATCAAAACGATGGCGAGATGCTCATCTCTCGGTATTTGAATAGTAGGAACTTGTCCCAAATTCAGGGTTCGCCCTGAGAAGCACAAGACTGTCTCGTCTAGGCAAAGCTTGTCCGAGCGTTACAGGGGTAGGAACAATTAGTAGTTCTCGCACCCAAACTACTAGTGATCCTAGTTAAATTGATGCATGTTATTCATTCCATAGAAATTACATGGTTCTGAGCGTACAACATTTTGAAGGGGATGAAGCTCAATCAACTGTAAAGTAGGAAAGTTCATTGTTCTGCTTGGGGATGTTAATCATCATGTAAAGCTATGCTTGTTCAGAAATTCCTTAACTAAAGTAATGTTGAATGATTATGTTGAGTTGTCCAGTTTGACCTACATTCAGCTTCTTGTTTAGAAATCCCTTTTAAAGCAAAACTAACTATCTAATTTTCCTTTTTAACGAGTATTGAAATGCTTTCTTCCTCAGCTAAATCATTTGTGTTCAGCAAGTCAATAATATCCCAACGAAGGGCATCGACTGTACATCTACTGCATAAAAGTACTGACATCCATTAAAAATACCATCAATAATCCATTGAAGTGAGTGCTACAATCCAGTGAATTATAATTGAGCAAATGCTTTCACGAAGCTATGTGGATAACTGTACTTTCATGAAAGGAAATTATCCATGCGACTGGCAGTGTGTAACTTTTCAAGGTCTCTCATGGGGGTTTCTGAAGTGGAGAGTGCAAGGAGTCACTTGGTTTTCCCATTAAGGTTATGCATGGGTCTTTCGTTGTAAATTTTCTCCAAAGGATAGCTTGCAGATTTGAGGGATAAATGGGAATTGCATATTAGGCTCAAGGCCCGCCAAAATGGTAGGTTTAGACAACCTATATAATATGCGGCCTCACTTGGGCACGCCCAAACTTTAATAAATGGGCCTCTTTTTGGAAAAAAAGATTTAAGCCCAAGAAACTCAAGCCCATGTTTCATTTAAGTTCGTGAAGCTATTACCTTAGCCCATCTTTATTTCTTCTACAGCTCGTTGAGAGAGAGAGAGAGAGAGAGAGAGAGAGAAGTGAGGTTTCGTCCATGCAAGCCACAGAGATCTCGACATTTGAAATTAAGTCGTTTCAAAGCGCTTGTTAAGAATTTCAAGCCTTGATTCCTTTAATCAAAGAGAATTCCTTAATTAAACTTTAATTTCAGATTGTGTTGAATTCTGATTTGCTAGATTGATTTTAGAGGTTGCTGAGCTGTGAAATTATATAGTAAAGAAACTTTAAGGTGCCGTGGGATAGTAAAATTTTACAGAATTCGATTTGGGATTACAATTTGGTTCGAGTGAAATTTTGAAATCTGCTGCACATTGCTAGTACCAAATTGGAACTACTATATTTGGGTAAGTGTTTTCCCATCGTTGACCATTTGTTGGTCGGAGGCGAGTTCTCTTTTAACTACGTTGAATTAGTTTTGTAATGACTCCATACCTCCTTGAAAGGGCATTAGTGCCTAACCATTTTAAATTCAGCTCACGAGTTGTGGCAATACAATGGACAACAGTAATTATTCTACTTTGGTCAAGCTTTTTTTCGGCTCATCGAAAGTGGTTTTGCAATCGAATAAACTTAGTTTAGTTGATTCTTAGATAACGTAGTTATCTACTTGATTTTAATATCTATTTCTCATTCACTTGATGATTTGAGAGCTCACATGATGAAAATTATAAGAACCGGATGTGTTATAAGTTATGAAAGAGGCTCGCATAGTATAATATTTATTAAGCCAAAGAAATTTGATGTTTAGTAATGTTTATTGCATAAAATTGGATTTGACATTTACTATCCATTTTGTTATTTGAATTGGCATAATAAACATTTCATAAAATAATTTGCGAGTTTGTTATTTATGAAATGTTATATTGAATGTATTCTACTTGATATAAATTAAATTGTGAAAGGTAATTTGTTTTAGTTAGTGAATCCAATTTTTTTTTAAAAATTGATAAGATTGATTATGGGGGTGGTTGGAGGACTAGTTAATGGTTTTATACTCAGTGTTGCTTTGTACGAACCCATTGAGGAGATATGTATGCAAATTGTCTGAGGATGACCAATTTCACAAAGCCACCGGCTAATATAAATGAAGAGGTTACCCCAAGTGGGAGTCTTGGTAGACTTTATGATTGGGTGTTACGCATAGCCATAATTTGTAATTGAGAATTGAATTGATCAATAGACTAAATCATTCATATTTATAGAATGAGTATTTTTTTTCTTTTTGTAAGACTTTGTTGAGTTGATATAACTCATCTTTGAACTTAAGTGTATATTTTATACTAGATTAAGATAAATGTGTTTACGGTATCTTTCATTAATGTGCATAATAGATATTTAATCTATTTAGAAAATATTTGCACCACTCATACACCATCACAATTCTTTTTAAGTTTTTATAGCTATCGGCAAATAGGGTGAAAGCAATATCAACGGGGAATTATTGGGGAGTTCAATTTTTGTATAAATTAAAATAGTTATATATTCAATATGATATTTGTTGAGTTTAGTTTACTAGTCACTAGATATGTATTTTTTTTTTCTGTGAACTTTAGAACACCGATCCTAAATCAACTTGCTGTGTTGTTAGATATATAAGTGGACATATATTGCTATAACATGTTAATGTTGGTTATGCTAATGAGGTTGTATTTTAAGGTAATAGGATAACAGTATCACTTCTTTATACTTGTAAAATCGGGGCATGAGATGAGTAACGTTGGCACGGAATATTCGTCCGAGATTCCGGCAAATTTGGACAAAGGTCAATGGAATCATTAGTTAGTTAGAGAGATTTTTCTTTTTTTTGGGCACAAAAGTTGGGGAGATGTTACTCCTCTAGAACATGTTCTGAAACAATTATAGAAAATGGGGATTGCCACGTACTCCTTGCCTGAATCACTTCCCCTAGACTTACTTCAGAGCGACATCGGACAACGACACGAATACTTTCTAAAGATACTCCATATTAATTTAGCCAATTTTTAAATCGTTTCCCTTCTGTCTTGTCGCCCGTCATGTTTGCTCTTCGGGTTTAAATAATAGATTAAATCATTAAAAATCACAACTCGATATTTCATGATTAATTAATTCAGACCCAATTTGTGCCTTATAAAAAATAGGCTCATATCACGAAAAACTCAAATTGATACAACGGCAAATTTACTCTAAAATTACTCCAAATTGTTGCAATTTGACAAATTTATGCAAATTAGTATACTTATAATAAATTTATCCTTTGTTAGTTTTTATTTAATTATATTATCAAATTACTGAGTTAAATGATACATGACAGTTAACTAGCATACTAATTTGGAATTTTACTCTTCATTTGTCAAAATTGTATTAATTTTGTGTTTTTTTATGGTATTAATCAAATTTAACATAGTTTTTTTCACAAATGTACCATTTTTGGATTTTTGATTGTAAAAATTTGTCACAAGTGTATTACTTTGAGATTTTTTTTTTTTGATTATTTAGAATAAATTTATGTATATACTAGTTTTGGGTTTTTTTTTTTTAACCCTGATTACTTTATGGATAATAAATTGAAAATGATTCAACTCAAATAAACATATTTAACTCGTTTTGACTATTTTTTGCATTGCAAATTAATCGACCACCCTATTAGAACTATTAAATGCATAGATTGAGTTGAAAATGATTTCCTGGTGGCTCAAATAGACATATTTCCGAACCTCGTTTTGACCTATTTCTATGCACCAATATATATATATATGCAAATATAATGACTCGTACCAATCCGATTCCAACCCATATTGTTAAATTTTTTCAATATTTAACTAAATTTATGAAAACTTATACCCAAATCGATATGATTATGTAAAATGAGCGTAGTGATGATGAGAAAGAATGAAAAAGAGATCCATAGAAGTAAGTTAGGTGTAAATAAATTATAAACCCGTTCATGATCCATTTAAACTCATATTACATTTTCCACGTTTATTTAATTTAGCTAACTCAATTATATAATTCATTTATGGGCTACACCACACAGAGAACTTCAAATTGGCACCAGTACACGCATGGCGAACAACGGTCAGATGGATTAGATGTGGACAATTCATTTGCATTTGTATTGACACGTATACATTTTAATGCACGGCAAATCTTACTCGGGGATACCGTTTAGAATTTTTTATGAGATTGAAGATTACATTTGATGACCTGTGTTCTAAATAAAAGATTCAAAGGTCCTCTCCTCCCTCCTGTCCTGTCTTCCTCTACCCCAGTGGCCCTTTTTTGACTTTTGAAGTTGCAATCAAGGAAAGCTCCTTTGAATCTTCATCCCACTAAACGCCAAAAATCAGCAGGCTGAAGAAGACACCCTGCTCAATCCGATAATAATGTCCCGTTCTTGAGGAAAAGAAGAACACCCTCTTGGTTTCTGGATCAGACTTACCATTTTTCTCGATCTGATCCGTCCTCCAGAAGCGACCCGATTTCTCAGAAGACCTCAAGAATATTACCCACAAGAGAGCAACACAAAAGATAACCAGAATCTTGATGGCAAAGTGCTTCAGCTTTGCAGAGACGAGGAACCGATGCTTCCGCTTCTCCTTCTCCCAAGCGGGCCTGAAATCGGCCACCACCGACCTCGGCGACGGCACGGTCATGCACTGTTGGGTCCCCAAGACGTACAAGCCCAGCAAGCCCAACTTGCTCCTCGTGCACGGCATCGGTGCTAACGCCATGTGGCAGTGGAACGAGTTCATCTCCCCCTTCGTCGCCAGATTCAACGTGTACGTGCCTGATCTCCTGTTCTTCGGCGATTCCTACACGACCCGGCCCGAGCGGACCGAGCAGTTTCAGGCTCAGTGCGTCGCAGGTAGGACTCTCAATTCTCTGACAAGGCTCGGGAGCACATTACTCGAGAAAGACCGACTCGAATCAGCATTTGACCCGTTTTTGCAGGAGTCTTGAAGGCTCAGGGAGTGAGGAAGACGAATGTGGTGGGGATAAGTTACGGCGGGTTCGTGTCGTACAGCCTGGCGGCGCAGTTCCCGGAGATGGTGGAGAAATTGGTTCTGTGCTGTGCAGGGGTGTGTATGGAGGATAAGGACATGGAGGATGGGATGTTTCCGGTGAGCCGAAAAACATTTGATAGACTCTAGAGTCCTAAGAATTATAATCACGTTGCAGAAGCTGCTTCGAGACTCGTGTGTGTTTCTTGTGGAGTTCAGCGCATGTCTTACCGTTTCTTGATACTTGTGATGGTAGAACTAAGTGGGTCTTGGCGCAATGTCATCTCGGCAGGTGAAGAGCGTGGACGAGGCGGTGAGTTTCCTGTTCCCGCAAACGCCAGAGAAGGTAAAGGAGATGCTCAAGGTCGTGTTTTACAAGCCAATGGTGAAAGTCCCCTCTTGCTTTGTGCAGGATTTCATTGATGTAAGTTGACAAAAAGTTACAAATTCTCTCTGCTTAACGTTTGTGTTTTTGCACATTGCCTAGGAATCTGAGTTTAGTTGATGCCAAGTGTTCAGTGTTTGTTTCCTTTGCTCGTGAAATTCCTGCAGTTGCTTTTCCTGATTGGTAACGAGAGTTTGTACAGTTAGTTATAAGCTAATAGCTACATTGAACAGCGAGATAGAATCTTTACATGGCTCTCGTGTTTTTTTACGTTATTGACTAAACCATTTTATGACCATACTCATAGTCTTGTTTCACATTTTTATTGCTAAAAAATTACACGGTAACAGGCAGATTACATTCTGTAGTTTAACAAAGCTTCTATCCTTGTTTTAGCAGCTCTGGTTGTTTGTAATGTTTATGTGGATGTTTAAAGGATAAAAGAAGACAAATGTCGGTAAAGAGATAGACCTCTGCTTTTAGAGAAGTGAGGTCAACCCCATGTTACTAGTCCATTCTATGAGAATTGGTGCACATGCGAAGACTGTGAACTTTTGGTCAAAGAAAAATCACCAGTCGACCTTCTGCCCTCGACTATGGCAGCTTTGTCCCCTCTAACCCATATTTGAGGCCGAGGAATATGGCATTGTGTCAGTTAGTCCACTAGACGAATAAGTAGCTTGTTCTGTAAACTCTGACTGCACTAGATGTCTAGTTGTGAAGGCCGGTAGAGGTTAAACAGCAGCTTGTGAGACAAAGTGCTAACTATTGCAGTCAATGATCTTGCATTAGCTGGGCTGTTCCAACTAACTTAGGAAAAGCTATATATCAAGATTTTATTTAATGATATTTCTCGTGGGGCTATCTAGGATAAGTTTCTCAATCACTCAAGTTCTGTGGCATTTTAAGAAAGGTCACCATGATTCTGCAGGTTCTGTGCACGGAGTACCTTCAAGAAAGGACAGAGCTGGTCAATGCCTTACACAAAGATAGGAAGATGTCTAATGTTCCCAAAATAAACCAGGTTTCTTTCTCTCGAAATCTCTGTCCTCTCAATCGGACCCACGCAATCGACTCATTATATATTCACATTGATTTTGTTGATATCACTCTCCTTCTTGGCATCCTCTCAAGCCATTGATCTTTTCTGATGCAGTCAACACTGATTATCTGGGGGGAATATGATAAGGTCTTTCCATTGGAATTGGGTCACAGATTAAAGAGGTTCCCCTTCTACACTTTGCTTTGGTTTTTCCACTTTCTTAATAAGTTTGTTCTCTGACTAGAATTTGTATAAACAACACCATGGGTTAAAATCAAATCTTCAGAACCAAAATGTATTTAATCATCTATGGCCTCTTCAGTTTGAACATTCAACGCTCATCAGCATTAATTTCCAGGAGAATCTATGTTTGCTGAATGGCTCTTGGTAGATGTTCTTACTGAATAATCTGCTTCTTTTTAATCATCTATTTGCTTCTTTTTAATCATCTATGTTTGCTCTCTGACTATAATCTGCTCTTTTTTTTTTCTTTTTTTAATTATAATTTGAATGACTTTGGGCAGGCATTTGGATGAAAACGCACAATTAGTGGTTATAAAGGACTGTGGTCATGCGATGAATGCAGAGAAGCCGAAAGAGATGTACAAACACATCAAGTTGTTCCTCGTCGATCCACAACTTTCACCTAAAAAGGCAAATCAAACAAATGGCCAGAAGGTGGACTAAGAGTCGGCAATGATGTTATATTCGAATCAGCCTTCTGCAGCATGCACACATTGATCTAAGCTATGTAATTACAAGAAACATTGTTCAACATAATGAATCTATGAAAATTGAGGGTCATACTATGGGGAATGTTTCCTTTTTTTTCTTGAGATAAAGCATTACAGACACATTTTTTTGGGTTCATTGTGGATTTTGCTATAGTAGCATTGCATTGTTTGCTTGTAATGCTGCTTTCAGGTTACACAAATCAAATTTATGCTGGCTGTGATGAACATAGTCTTCCTTTCCAGTTCAGCATGAATTCTGGGACATATTTGGTAGCCAGAATATCAATATCCTGAAAGACGTTCACTGAAGGAGTTGAAACATGAAATGGGCGATTGACTTCGCCGCTTTGCAGGAGTTCTCAATAACTTTCTCATCCTTAATCTCATGATGAATACAGATGACTCTGATTTAGTTTAAGATGCCCAGGCTGATATGCTGCATCAGACCATGGTGCGGAGTCAGTCAAGATGTTGGTTCCTGTAGAAGGAGTCTGAGGTAGTGAGGCGAGTATTGGTTCGGCCCAAAAGGTGTTCACAAGATGCTTTTGAAGTAACTATCAGAATTTCCATTGTAGAAGTCGGGCATTTCTAAGGACTAGACGTTGCCCTGAAGTTGCAGAGGGTCGTTTTCTTTGATAACCAAACGTGTTGGGAAGGAGCGACCAACATTGGCGATTTCATTGGGCACTCCTATAGGGATCCTGACACCCATTTTGAAAGGCGAATTTTTCGTTGTGATCCATCGTATGCAAGTGGGTACAAAGCCGGAGACTCTCCCAAGCCCAAGTGCTTTCCATAAATGAACTAAGGTTTTCCAAGACCAAGAGCGACCAAGATCCAAACGCAGACCAATGTTTTTCCAAACCACTTAGGAAACCAAAAGCATGCCTCGTACTATTGGGCCAATCACCACTCTAGTACTTTTAAGGAGTTATTATTTGAATTGTAGTCAAAGTTAAGCAGAAAACATTGAAACAAAATATACAATCAAAACAAATGGATTATTACATTAGAAAATCGTTATACAAGTTTGGAGCAAGTTATACGAATAAATTCATGAATTTGATATAGCAACTAATTGTTTTTGTGGGTTTTTAGCTATGCATCAAATGCATATAAATAAGGCTATTTTGTTATAGTAAAAGTATTTGTGAACTCATACGAATTCTTTTTAATTATTAGAGTTACATGAAGGGGAAGAGAAGGAGGGGAAGTAAATGGGTAGAGACTAGAGTCAAAATGAGAGACAAGAGTCTATGGAGAAAGATGTTAGAAAATTCCTAAACCTATTACATTGATACCGATTTAGTCATAAACTTTTTTTACCTAATGTCAATTCAATCATCCGGATAATTTGGACCAGCTGATGTGGACGTTGATGGGCTTCATGGCATGTTCGGCACTAACAATCTTTAATAATATTTTTGAAATTTTTTATTTTATTTACTTTTTCCCTTTTTCTCCTCATTCACTTTCTTCTTCCTCTAGGTGGTTGTTGACCACTGGCTAGAGGTGTGGGCCGAGGTGTGGGCTGCTGAGTGTAGTTGGCTATTGGTGAGGCCCAACCTTATCAAAGGCCGCGAGGCGGCCTCGCACTAGGTTGGCGAGGCTTGCCCTCGCCAAATCTAGTAAGGGTCAAGCCTTGTCAGCCATGGGTGAGTTCAACCTTGTCAAATCCGTGGAGGTTGAGCCTCGCCCAACCACTAGGGAGACTTGAGACTTGGCTAGAGGCCACTAGGTCGAAGGCTGTGACCTCACAGTCTTTGTTGAGGGCTCGAGTCTCACTAGTGGCTGGATGAGGCTTGACCCTCACTAGATCTGGCAAAAATGAGCCTCATTAGTGGCAGGGGAAGATCTCTAGAGGCTAACAAGGTTCCTTACCGGTCCTTGCCTTTGGCCTATCACCAAGGTCCAAGGACTTGATATAGGAAGAAGGAAGGGAAGGGAAAAAAAGAGAAAATAAAAACTAGAAAAAATATTAAAATATTTCTAAAAGTTCGCTACATTAGCGTTGGCCATGCCGTATAGGTCAGCTAGTGTCTATAATAACAATATTTAGCAAAAACTAGTTAGAAAGATTGAATTGACATTAGGTAAAAAGGACTAAACTTGCATCAATGCAGTAGGTTTAGGATTTTTTCGATACTTTTCGAAAAGTCATTGTATTGTCTACTAGGAAAAATAGATCAAAAGGTAGAAACTCTCCCATTACTTGATTTTAATAGCTTTCCTCATATAAATAATAATTTACTTTCATACTCTTGTTATGCAATTGAAAATTTTATTTTAAAAACTATTCCATATTTAGTATATTTAGATTATCTGACTTTTAAGTTTTGGATATTTAAGGATAACAAAACTATATTAAGATGGGCTAATAAACGAAAAATCCTAAATTGGTGCTTTTGTACAAATTTAGCTTCTATTAGTTGTTGTTAAATTGTTCAGTTGGATAACACATGGCAGTTAATTAACATATCGATTTGAGATTTTACTCTTTGTTTGTCATGATTGTACTAGTTTGTGGTTTTTTGTTGATTAATCTCATCATAAATGTATCAGTTTGAGGTTTTTGGTGGTAAAAAAATTAGTTCGAGATAAATTTATCACAAGTGTATCAGTTTAGGATTTTTTTTTTTTGTTATTTGGGATAAATTTATTATAAATGTATCAGTTTGAGATTTTTTTATGTATGAACCCCATTAAGATTTTTTTTTTTTAGTCAGTCCTACTCTATTTCTACTTTACACTCACTCTCAGACTTTTGCTCTGCCTCTTGTAGGGCGTGGGAGTCAAACCCCATTAAGATTAGGGATAAGTATATTTGAAGTTTAAAAACTTGTCATGAAAGTACAATTAAATTCTAAAACTTTCAAAAAGTGCAAGTTAGTCCCGAAACTTGTCATTAAAGTATAATTGAGTAATAAAACTTTTAAAAAATACAATCAAATTTTGAAACTTATCAAATTAATCAAAGTAAGTCCTTTTATGTATTGCACTTTTTCAAAATTTTAGAATTTAATTGCACTGTTGTGACAAGTTTTATGACTTCTAGTTCACTTATCCCTTTAGATTAGTGGTTCCCAATTTCAATATTTCCCAACTTGTGTAAAATTTATAACAACAGATTTATCATTTTTGAGCTTATTCTAGCATTTTGAATGTCTCTCTGTACAATCAAACAAACGCAAAAATGGCTTCCAACGTCGAGCGACGGGGGACTTCACCCTTGTCTAGAAGTGTCTCCCTTATTTTATTTAAAATTAGTGATAAATTAGGAATAAACCCTGTATAATTGGTAAGACTAGAGGCTTAAGGAATACATGTGAACCCAATAGAGAGGTCCACGACCTGCCAAAAAGGTAACCTCACCGGTGCACACCAAGCGACATGGAACTTCGTCCTTGCCCAAAGGCTTCTTTTTATGAGTGATAAACTAGATAAAAGTTTTAGAGAATCGGCGAGATTAGCTCACAATCTTTGACAGATAGAAGGTGCATATAGAAAGCTCAAGAAATGCCGAATGAGTAGGTCATAGACATAGTATAAGTAAGTTCTTTGGCATCGAAATGCCGTGAATAATTTATCTTCTACTTGGCCGCATTCTAGAAAGACTATTTGGAGTGCATTAACGTAATTTGTAGAAGATGTCAAATGTGAGGAGTACAATTGAATTGTTCCTGGATTTTTAGGGCTCATACCATAAAAATGTTCTAAACTAATAGAGTAGTGCCACATTTACTCCAAAAATAATTTTCTTATTACAAAAATCTTAAATCGGTACACCCTACCATATTTATTCAAAACTAATTTCAAGTCATAGAAAATCTCAAACTGGTATGCTTATATTATATTTACTCCAAACTAATTTTCCAAGACTCTCCCAAGCCCAAGTGCTTTTGATAAATGAATTAAGGTTTTCCGAGACCAAGAGTGGTTAAGAATCAAACCTGGACCAAAGTTTTTCCAAGCCACCTAGGAATTTTAGAGTATGCCTTGTACGATTAGGCCAATCACCACGATGGTACTTTTACGGAGTCATTTCTCGAATTATAAACAAAGTAGAAAACATCGTAACAAAATAAACATTCAAAATGAACAGATAATTACATTAGAAAATCATTGTAGAAGTTTTGGAGTAACTTGTACAAACAAATTCATGAGTTTGATATAGTAACTTGTTATTTTTGTGAGTTCTTTCGCTATGCATCAAATGCATATATATAAGGCTATTTTGTTCTAGTAAAAGTATTTGTGAACTCATACGAATTCTTTTTAATTATTAGAATTACATAAAGGGGAAGAGAAGGAGGGGAAGTAAATAGGTAGAGACTAGACTCAAGAGGAGAGACAACAGTCCTAGTATTGTCTATTAGTGAGTACCACAGACCACCCGAATTGAGAACCACCCATACTGAACCGAACTGAACTAGACAATTTTGGGTGGTTCCTAAGGGCATCTGTCCAATTCTCAATTCTATAAAATCGGAATTGGTGATTTTTGGTCCAGACTAATTATTTATTATTTATTTATTGAATTTCTCATGCATCCTTTCCTCTTCCCATGTTCGCCTCTCACACGTATGCCTCCTTTGCGTCCAAGTCCAGACAATTTTGAATTGATCGATTCTATTCGATCGTCTAGGAATCAGACCACCCAGCAAGTCCAGTCTAGTTCAGTCCTAGGATCAAGCGGTCCAATCCCCAGTTCCAAGTTTGGTTCCCAATTTTTGGGTGAGACCAAACTAGACCGGGAATCGGTCACCCCTAATATTGTCTACTGAGTAGAATATCTAAAAAGGCAGAAAATCTATCACTACTTGATTTTAATGGCTTTCCTCATCTAAATATATATTGGCTTTCATACTCTCGTGATGCATTTGAAGATATTAGTTTAAAAATTATTCAATATTTAGCATAATTAGATTATTCGACTTTAAATTTTGGATATTTCAGGAAAACAGAACTATATTAAGATTATTGGATCCCATTTTCAATCTTTCCCAACTTGTATAAAATTTATATCAAGAGATTTATCATTTTTGAGCTTATTCTAGCATTTCGAATGTCTCTTCTGCATAATCAAATAAACCCAAAAATGGTTTCCAAACCTCAAGCTTCACCCTTGTCTAGAAGCGTCCACCTTATTTCATCTAAGATAAGTGATAAATTAAGAATAAACCCTGAATAATTGGTTAGACTAGCTTACTGGCTCAAGAAATACATGTGAAGTGCATATAGAGGCCAACGACCCGCCAACAATATAACCTCACTTGTGCACCCCAAGCGACGCGGAACGTTGTCCTTGCCCAAGGGCCTCTTTTAATGTAAGCGATAAACTAGAAATAAGTCTTAGAGAATCAGTGAGACTAGCTCACAAGCTTTGACAGATAGAAAGTGCATATAAAAAGCTCAAGAAACGCGAAATGAGTAAGTCATAGTGTAAGTAAGTTCTTTCGCATCGAAGCGCCATGAATAATTTGTAGGACATGTCAAATGTGAGGAGTACAATTTAGAGTGTGTTAACATAATTTGCAGGAGATGTCAAACGTGAGGAGTACAATTGAATTGTAGGCAAGACTATTTACTGGGGAAAATTACCAAAAAAGTTTTAAACCTATTACAATTGTGTCAATTCGGTCATAAATTTTTTTTTGAGCAATTGAGTTATAAACCTTTTACAATTATTTTCGATTAGTCCATCCGGCCAAAATTGGTCGGTCGATGCTGACGTGACAGCTGGCCGACGCCGACGAGCTTTTTTAATAATATTTTATTTTTTGAAATATTTTATTAATTTTTTTTATCTTTTTTTTTTCCTTTTTCATTTTTTTCCCTACTCCCTTCTCCCTCCTCCTCCCTCCTTCTTCTGGCTTCGGCGACCGGCCAGAGGGCTGGCCGGTTGCCAGACTGAGGCGGTCGGGCTAGCTCGCCTTGCCATCGTTAGGCGAGGGCAAGCTCGCCCAGCCACTGTGGGGTGAGCCCTTGCCAGATTTGGTGAAGGGGGTCTTGCTGTCGTCAGGTCTGGCGAGGTGAGCCCCATCGGATTTGGCGAGGGCTCGCTTCATGGTCATCGGGTGAGGCAAGCCCTCACCAGATCTAGCGAGGGGGGCTCGCCGTCATGTCTAGTGAGGCCCTCCTCGCCGGATCTAGTGAGGGCTCGCCTCGCCCAAAGACCATGAGGCGAGCCCTCACCAGATCCAGCGGGGCTCACCCCACCGTTGCTAGGCCCGTCGACTGGCAAGGCGAGCCCATTGGATTGCCTCAGTCTAGCGACTGGTTATCGGAGCTAAAGGAAGGAGGAGGGAGGAGGGAGGAGTGAGGAAGAGGGAGAAGGGAAAAAATTAATAAAATATTTCAAAAATAAAATATTATTAAAAAAGCTTGCCAACACCGGTCGATCACACGTCGGCGCCGGGCTGGCTAATTTTAGCTGGATGGACTGATCGGGAATAATTGTAAAAGATTTAGGACTCAATTGGTCAAAAAAATAAGTTTATGACTGAATTGGCACAATTGTAATAGGATTATGACTTTTTGGGTAATTTTCCCTATTTGCAATGTATTAAGATAATTTGTAGGAGATGTCAAACGTGAGGAGTACAATTGAATTGTTCCGAGATTTAAAGGGTTAATACCACCAAAATTCCAAACTAATAGACTGGTGTCACATTTACTTCAAAAAAAGTTATGTGTTACAAAAATCTCAAACTAGTACATCCCGTCACATTTACTTCAAACTAATTTTGGGTCACAAAAATTCCTAGATTGATATATTTACTCAAAACTAATTTTTATGTCACAAAAATCCCAAATCACGAAATCTTCAATTGAAATATATACTAAAATCTGTTAGTTTTGCCCTCAAAGCTTTCTCAAGTTTCAAAATCCGCTAAAATTGCAAACTTTTATAACATGAAAATTAGTGAGGTAAAGGTGACACAGTCTTTTCAACTTAGAATTTTTGTGGAAAATTATTTCGGATAAAGGAAACATGGGTGTACAGTTGAATTGTTCTCAAATTTAAAGCGTCGTTATCATGACTGCTTGATGGTCTATATCTCAGAGAAATTCTCTCTATCGTTAAGTGGAGTACTCTTTGCCCACAGTTCATTGCACACAAGATTTGCCGGGGTTTCCAACACATCTAGGCAAAAATCTATGGAATTCCTAAGAGGTTAAATACAACCTGTCTAGAATATGTCCCAAGACATTTATAGGAAATAGGGATTGATATATGTTTTCCTAAAGTCAACCTCAACCGCAGCATTGCAAATATTTCCTATAGATTTTCCAATTAAATTTATTTAGCGAATGGAAATCGCCACACTATTTGCCTTCCGTCTTGCCTTCCGTCATCTTATTAAGCAGAGTTCTATTAAATAATAAAAGAAAACGCTACAGTTTTTTTAATATGATTTTCTTTTTCCATATGAGTGAGCAATTATTGTTCTGGAAAATAAAAAATTTGCTTGATAGCTATGCTTGATCTATGGAGCACTCGTGAGGTCGACACTTCTAAAATATTACTAAATCACACGTCTAGATAGACTTTTATCATTAGCTTAATCTAAGTCTCACGACGGACGCATGTTAACTTTTTTAGCACTCGAAATACACGAAACTTTTACAATATACACAAATTGATAAGTACATTCTCATACAATATTTTTTTGTAAAAAATTTTCATGTAATTTTAAATTTTATTGGGAAAATGAAATGTTACATTTTGCTTTTTAAAAAACATAAACAAAAAGGCCACCTTTGATTGGAGTTTACTGTCTAGATTATAGACCATATAGACTAATATCATCTCAACCGTTAATAAGGTAAATCTCACCATATGACCCAAGTTGTCAAGGATTGAGATTGGCTTAATATATTTAATGCATAGACATGCTCCGTGATATCAACCTTCTGTCTGTTTTTGACTTTTGAAGTCGTAATCAAGGGAGCTCCTTTGATTTTCATCCACAGTAAACCCCAAAATCAGCAGACTAAGGAACCAATTAGCAGATTGTCTCAATCTCCATCTCCGCTTAAAAGCAATAGTATAACCCTTTAGAGAAAAAGAAGAAGAAGAAACCCTCTTCATTTCTTGATCAAACCCACCATTTCTTTCGATCTAGTCCGTCCTCCAACACTCCTCAGAAAACCTCAAGAACAGAACCTCAAAAGAGCAAACAAGAGAACCAAATCTTGATGGCAAAGTGCTTCAGCTTATCAGCGACATATGACCGATGGTGTCGCTTCTCCTTTTCTCGGGCAGGCCTGAAATCGACCACCACCGACCTCGGCGAAGGCACGGTCATGCACTGTTGGGTCCCCAAAACGTACAAGCCCAATAAGCCCAACTTGCTCCTCTTACATGGCCTCGGACCCACCGGACTGTGGACGTGGAACATGTTCATCTCGCGCTTCATCGAGAGATTCAACGTGTACGTGCCTGATCTCTTGTTCTTCGGCGATTCCTACACGACCCGGCCCGAGTGGACCGAGCATTTTCAGGCTCAGTGCGTCGCAGGTAGGACAGTCGACTTTCTGACAGACATGATAGTACATGACTCGAGCAAGACTAACTTGGATCAGCATTTGACCCGTTTTGCAGGAGCCTTGAAGTCTCAGGGAGTGACAAAGACGAACGTGGTGGGGCCAAGTTACGGTGGGTTCGTGGCGTATAGCTTGGCGGCGCAGTTCCCGGAGATGGTTGAGAAGTTGGTTCTGTGGGGTGCAGGGGTTTGTATGGAGGAGAAGGACGTGGAGGATGGGATGTTTCAGGTGGGCCTAAAAACATTAGATAGATTCGTTTCCTGAGTGGTAATCACGTTGCAGAAAACAACTTTGAACCTGTGTGTTTCTTGTGTGGAGTTCAGTGCGTGTCTTACTTACTCTTGATACTTGTGATAATGAACTAAGCGGGTCTTCGGAATGTCGTCCGGCAGGTGAAGAGCACGGACGAGGCCGTGAAATTGCTGTTACCACGGACGCCAGAGAAGATGAAGGAGATGCTCAAGGTCGTATTTTACAAGCCCGTGATGAGTATTCCCACTTGCTTTCTGCAGGATTTCATTGATGTAAGTCAACGAAAAGTTACAGATCTCTCACCTTCACGTTCGTGTTTTCGTACATTGTCCACCAATTCTGCTAGCGGAATTCCCGCCCTTCCTTTTTTGTGATTCATAATGGAAGTTTTTATGGTTAATCATCAGCCAAAAGCTTATTGGTTGGGGAAGTAGGATCTTTACATGGTTTTCCTGTGTTTTTATGTTGTTGTGTAAACCACTTCTTGACCATACTCATGGTAGTCTTGTTCATATTTTATTGCTCAACATTATGAGGTATCGGGCCGATTACATCATGTTGTTTGTCAATTCTATGAGAGTTTGTACATGTGCAAGGACTCGTGAACTTTTGGTTGAACGGAAATCACCATTCCGCTTCCTGCACTCGACTATTGCAGCTTTGTTCCCTCTAACCCATATTGCTCAACATTATGAGCTACTGGTGTTGTTTAGTCCCAGAATCTCGACTATACAGAACATTTCAGAGACTAGACAAAATGAACAAGTAGTTTGTTTCTTGTGAACTGAGACTATACAAGATGTCTAGTTGTGAAGGCCAGTAGAGATTAAGCAGTAGGTTGTGATACAAACTGCTTGCTTTACTGTCATCAATCTCACATCAGCTGTGCTGTTTTAATAAACTCATGAAAAGCTAAATATTTAAGTTTTACTTGATGATATTTCTCAAGGCCTAATGTTGGGAAAGTTTATCTCGATAACTGAAGTTCTGTGGCATTTCAAGAAAGTCACCATGATTGTCTGCAGTTTATTGGCATGGAGCACCTTCAAGAATGGACACGGCTGATCAATGCCTTATTCAAAGATAGGAAGATGTCTAATCTTCCCAAGATAACTCAGGTTTCTTTCTCTCAAAATCTCTCTCCTCTAGATCTGTCTTCTTTGGACATCCTCTCAAGCCATGGATCTTTTCTGATGCAGCCAACACTAATAATCTGGGGCGAATATGATAAAGTCTTCCCATTGGAATTGGGTCAAAGATTAAAGAGGTTTCTTTTCCACGCTTTGCTTTGTTTTTTCTACTTCTTTAGAAGCTTGATTTTCACAAGCACTTACATAAAAAACGTAACTGGATAGAAACAAATCTTCAGATGAAGTGTTCTTAATCACTGAGACCCCTTCAGTTGGAACTTTCGGTATTGATTTGCATCAAGTTCCAGGAGTATCTGTTTTTGCTGAGTGGCTCTCAGTAAACTTTCTTGATAGAATAACCTGTGTTCTTTTTTTTTCTTTTTCTTTTTCTTTTTTATAATTGTTTGAATGACTTTGGGCAGGCATTTGGATGAAAATGCGCAATTAGTGGTTATAAAGGATTGTGGTCATGCGGCGAATGGAGGAGAGGTGAAAGAGATGTACAAACACATGAAGTCGTTCCTCATAGACCCACTCCTTCAGCCAAAGAAGGCAAATCAAACCAAAGGCCAGAAGGTGCACTGAGGGTCAGCAATGAGTTTATAGTCGAATCAGCCTTCTGCAGCATGCTTGTCCAAGTTATGTGCATATTAATATAAGCTACGTGATTAGAAGAAACGTAGTTCAACATATTGAACTGATGAACAGCTAGGCCATAGTGTGGGGAATATTTCCTTTTGTCCTCGAGATATTGCATTACAGATGCATGTTTTTGGGTTCAGTGTAAATTCTGCTAGATTAATGTTGTAATGTTTGCTTGTAATACTGCTTTCACAGTACGCAAATCAAATTTATGCCATTGTGATGAAAATTGTCTTCCATTCCAGTTCAGCATTAATTCTGGGGCATATCGGTACTCTGAACATCAATATTCTGAGAACTGCTCACAGATGGAGCTGAAAACATGAAGCAGGTGATTGGCATTGCCGCTAAGGAGAAATCATAACTTTTCGCACCCTTAACATGATTAATACAGATGCTAACTTTATCAGTCAAGATATTAGTTCTTGTAGCAGGAGGCCGAGGCAGTGAGGCGAGTAGGGGTTCGACCCATAAGGTGTTACCAAGATGCGTGAGAAGTAGCCATTAGAAGAACATTGCAAAATCTGTATATTTATAAGAACTAGACGTTGCCCTGAATTTGTGGAGGGTCGTTATGTCTGATAACCAAACAAGATAGGAATGAGTGACCAACATGACTGATTCCATTGGGCATTACAGTAGTTATTCTAACGCCCAATTTGAAATGTCTAGTTTAAGGAATAGCTACTGCCTAGAAAGGCGAATCCCCCATCGTAGTCCACCATGATGCAAACGGGTACAAAGCTGGAGGTTCTCCCAAGCCTAAGCACCCTTAAGAAATGAACTAAGGTTTTCCGAGATCAAGAGTGATTAAGATCCAAACCCGGACCAAGGTTTCTCTGGACCACTTACGAAATTAAGAGTGCCCTTGTACAATTAGGCCAATCACCACGATGGTACTTTTAAGGAGTTCTCATTCGAATTATAATCGAAGTCAAGTGAAAAACATCTTAGCATAAGAAACAATCATTGAGCGCATTATTTCATTAGAAATTCGTTATACAAGTTTGCAGTAACTTAAAAGAATAAATTCATAAGTTTGAGAGCAGTGAAATTATAATCTTCCTAACTTAAAAAATGTTTTCCACCTCAAGCAATGTGGGACTTCATCCTGTCTAGAAGCCTCTTTTTTATATTTAAGATTGGTGATAAATTAAGAACAAGCCTAAGTAATTGATAAGACTAGCTTGAGGAGGCAAAAGTACATCACAAGTGCTAAAACTTAGCACGGGTGACACATAATTGCTAAAATTTTCAAAAGGTATACTCAGGATCTGTTTGGTGACTAGCTAAATAGTATCTTATTCTATTTTTTTTCCTCGGAACAATAAAAGAATAGAAATCTATTTAGTAACTTTTTTATTTTCGGGAATAATTTGTTCCTGTAAATAAATTTGGAATAAAATTGAAAAGTAAGAAAGCTACTTCTTTGTTTTTGGCAACAAGTTCAGGTTCAGGATCAAGACAACTTTCTTTTTTTTATTTTTTATTTTCTTCTTCTTCCTTTTACTGTTCACCAGCCTCGATGATGGTTGGCGGCCTCGCCAAAGCCTTGTCAGCCGAGCCTTGTTGGCAACTGGGCAGGCTTGACCTTGCTGGCCCACCGCGAGGCTAACATTGCCCGACCAAGACAAGGATGATCTCACAGTGACTTGGAGAGGTTGAGCCTCATTGATGGTTGGGCGAGCCTAGCTTGGCGAGGTTTGCCTTGCTCAATGAGGTCGAGCCTCGCTAATGGTTGGGCAAGCTCGACCTCACCAAATCTGGGCCAAGCCGAGCCTCGCCCAATGCCTGCAAGGCTTGGGCTGACAAGGCTCAGCATTGCCGGGGGCCAGTGAGGTTGCCAGCCATGGCCGAGGCCAGCAAGCGGTTAAAGAAAGAAGAAGAAATAAAAATAACAAAGAAAAAGAAGAAAAAGAAAACTAAAATAGAATTATTAAAAAAATAAAAAGAAATTCCAAATTACAAAAGAATTTGAGGATGATACCAAACGTATCTCTATCCTAAGAGTATAATTTTTGGATAGTTATCAAATGCTTTAAAATGCTCAGAAACTCGTATACAGTACAAAATCAGAAAAAAAATCATTTCTGAGCTAAAGTTGTGTCACGCCTCGAACTTTGGGCATGCACACATCCCTTGTTGGTCGACTAAATTGCGACGTTCCCAAGACATGTCGCCGACCTATTCATTTTATGCACATGCGGAAGTGAATTAAATAATTTCCAGACAACAATCAATATGTGATAGAAAAACAGGACAACCAATTAACACAAATTACACTTTATAAACACATTAGGTTTATATACAAATGGTCTAGACTCTACAAGTATATATACAAGTCTAGATCAAAAAGAGCCACTGAGCCATCTAAACTCCGAATCCTCTAGTCTCGGGCTAAGGGTCCTCCATGACACCATCAGGGATGTCAATATTCATAGGATGCCCTATTTCCCAATCCCCGGTCTTGACGGTAGGCCCATCAAAACCCTACAGGGGACCCTCCCGAGCCCCGTTGGGATAGTTGACAAACCACACTATGAAGCGATAAGGTACCCAATGAGGTAGGCTTTCATTGACCCAGACAGTGGACTCAACTAACTCACGGATCTGATTGGTCCCGGGAATTGGGTAATAGGAGCGCTTGAAGTCTACCTCCTGTGGGACCCCAACACGAACGTGTTGCACCTCCATCTAAGGACTTGTAAAATTTTAAACCACGACGGGACGAGACAAAGTCTCAGCAAGTCTACACCCTAAACCCCGGTTATGATGAAAATTCACTTAGAGGCAGCCTAAACACACATCATATAAGACTTACCTCACCTCAGCACCTCCCTACACATTAGTAAAGCTCATATAACATATGCATACAGTAAAAGTATTCAATAATTGGAACACTTTATATCACTCATCAATTAATCAAAGGGGGTCCCGATTATAAGGGCAATTTGTTATGACACGTCACATTTCGTGCCATATAATTTCGTATGATAATCAGACGCGACTATTTCAATCACTCAAGTGTGTTCCAATTAGTTACAACCTAATGGCCACGGCCAACTCAACAGTTGGCGGTCATCCAGCATAACTGGGCATCATCCCGCTTTGTCAAGTATGGCAACATCTACATTTAGACGACATTCCTGAATGAGCATTGACCCAGCCTCCACTGCGACCGGCATCCGTTAACGTGGGGCATTTGAACTTAATCAAGAATTGTCTAGCGTAAACGCATTGTGACGAGATTTGATAGCGATCACACACACATTCAATCTCGGCCAAGGATATCGTGCTTTGCACTCAAATGCCTCAATTTCAAATAATGTATTTGACATATTTTCTTCATATTAAAAACACTCGGTAAAATAATTGTGTGTGGTCACACAGTCAAATCGGATCATAAAGCGTGATAGTCTCCCATTTTAAAATTCCACAATTTGATATAGTATTTAAAATATTTTTGGCGACAAAACTCGACACTCGGTATTTTTCTAAATTAAATACCAAAAATTCATATTTTTGAAATAATAGTTAAAAATCATCATCCAGCACTCAATTACATAAAATAGTAATCAATTGCACAAACCAATACAACCATGACGATCAGCGTAAAATTGTGATCGCCGGCTATCCCAGTACAATTTACGCTAATTAATAATTAATTAAATAAAATGTAAATTATTTAAATTAAACTCTTAATTAATGTACATAAGATAATCTAACCACCTAATTGAACTAATTAAATTAATCCAACTAAGCTAACTAATTTTCTAATTAAACTAACCATATAATCTAATTAACCCTTAACTAAATTAATCTAACCGCCTAATCACCTAACTAAACTAAGTAAATAATTACACTAACTAACTAACCAACCTTAATCCTAATTAGGCCTAACCAATCCACTAACCCCTAATTAGCCCCACTAATCTCCCTTAAGTACAATTAACCCCTTAATTAGAGATTATGGTGTCAACTGATCATTTAAGTGGGCAAACGGGTCCATGGCGATAGCGGTGCGACGGCGACCAAAACCTGGGCCTACGGCGACACCAAAGGAGGTTTGAAATGGCTGAAAAAGCCCACAAGGCTCATGGGTTCAACTAGGAGGACCGTATCTACTCGGGGGCTAGTCTTGGTCTGGGAAGGAGCTGGTTGCAGCGCCGATGGCTAAACGGCATGGGGACAATAGCTGGAGTGGAGTAGGGATGGATGGTCGGCCAAGGGCGGCTGGTTGGTTGCAACGGCGAAGTCAGATGGTTTAGCATCAAGCTGCGACGTGAGCTGGCCTAGGTTCAAGGACGCTGGTCACAAGATGCTGGCTGGCTCGCAAGCAGCTCGGACAATGCAGGGGCATGAGGCGGTGGTTGGCCTAGACGGTGCAAGGGCTGGCAACACAACAATGGAGGAAAATGAAGAAGAAAAGCTGAGGAAGAAGAAGAAGTTGCTGTTGGAAGAGGTTTTCCTGGGCTGGTTCAAGTAAGGGAGAAGAAATAAGGAGGAGAGATGGGGAACAAGGAGGGGACAAGGGGCCAAGAAGTCTTTTGAAATATCTCATGTAATGATCACTTTGGGCACAAAGTCTTCTGCCCTTGTTGGCTAGGCTTCCTCCACAAGCCAATCTCTCCACAAAACTTTACCACATAACTTCAATTTGATACCCAAAAACAACACAGCAGCAGCCCTTACGAATTTGGTGGATTTCTTATTCAATTTCACATCAAACAACTTTAATTTAATGGTCAAACATGCCATGGCAGCAACCTAAACCAATTTCCATTCAATCCCTCATAAACCAACTCATTTTGGTAGCCAAAATTGCCAATTAAGATGTCCATCCGAATTTCTTGAATTTAATTTGCCAAATTTTGATTTTCCGCCAAAATTCCAAGCTCGCCGAAAATTCTTCAAAGGATGAGATGATGTCCTAAAAATAAATCGTGACACCCTAGAACTTTCGATTCCTGAAACTGAGTTCAATTTCGTGATTAATTTTGATTGGACGCGATTTTAGCGTGATCTAACTTACTAAGTAACTTTTATGAATTTTATTGCATTTGACCCGTGGTTGATAATTTTCAATCCACGTTTGTGCATCTCAAACTCATCGGCGACTCTCGATTGTCATAAAAATCTTAAGGTTTTAATTATGGGCACAGGGTATAAAATCGACAGAAAAATTAATTTAGTGCCGTTGATGCGAATTTTGCAATCATGTGTAATCACCCACAATTTAATTACGTGCTTTTATCGAATCGACCTATCTCCAATCTCTAATTAATTTTAACAGTGCTGTATTGACCCTTATCGATTAGCACGGTCGAGCAGCGATTTCTAATCGAATTCTTAAGTTTGTCGCATTTATATCCCTTAACGGCTTCACCTGATAGATTAGTTATCTCGTAAGTAATCAGCTAAGAGAAAAAGGACCATAGGCACGTCGATGGAAAGCCCATTTCATTTAATTGAGGCAGGGTCGAAAATTAGGATGTCACAAGTTGTTTCCGAAAATAGAATGGTTACTCAATAGGCCCTTAAGTGCTACTTTCTTTGAAAATTGGATATTTAAGTGCCAACTTTGGCGAGGTTAGTCGGAAATCTGACGTGACATTATTTTGATAATAAAACCAATCTACATGGCTCACTGGAAATTCATGTGGTATTGACGTGGCTAGCTTGTCCCAAAATGATGTCGTTTTGTCCCCAAATTTGGTTTTAAATATAAATATTAATTAAATTAAATTTAAAAACTAAATTAAAAGAAAATGGGGGGAGCAAACGACAAGGGCTGTAGCCCCACCATCACCGAAAATGGTTGTCAATGGTGGGAGCACGGTTGGCCCAGGTCATTGGGTCCCAGCTAGTGGCCGGCAACCCTAGCCGATCATAGGCGAGGCCACCCTGCCTTAACTAACTGCAGCCCTTGGCCAAATTTGGGGGAGGCCCACAACCTCGCCCCAGATCTAGGTGAGTGTTGTCCCTGGCCCTCCTTTGAGATTGGCCAAGGTTGCCGGCTATTGGCCCGGGCCTGAAAACCACAACCGACCCTCGCCACATCGTTGTCAGTCCTTTTCGACAATGGTGGGGCAACAATGGTGAGGACCATAGAGGCGCTCGTTGATTTGTTGCCCTGTTCTCTTTTTTTATTTTTATTTTTTAAATTAGTTTTAATTTAATTAAATTAATATTTATATTAAAAATCAAATTGGGGGCAAAATGATGTCATTTTAGGCTTATCTAGTCACGTCAGCGTCACGTGTATAATTATTTTTAAGATAATTGCGTCATTAGTAAAAAATATTGCTGGAAAATGCCATGTCGGCAATTTAGTCAAAAAACTTTCACCCTTAGCACTTAAGTATTCATTTCTTCTCCAATTTTCACATGTAAATGTATCTTTTGGAAGTTGTAACATTTAAATATCCATTCGTGCCAAATTTTGATACTTGAGGTGTCTGGTACTCAACTCAAGGATTATAGGTGAAGTGCATATAGAGGTCCACATGGTAGATCTAGATAGTATTTCCTCTTCCGAAACCAGGTATATGCTGCCTCATTTGTGCATATAAGCGACGTGGAATTTTGTCCTTGCCTAAGGGCTCTTTTTATGTAAGTGATAAAGTCGAAACAAGCCCAGTAGAATCGGTGATATTAGGTCACAAGCTCAAGAATCGTGAAATGGGCAAGCCACAATATAATTTTTTTGGCATCAAAGTGCCATGAATGTTTAATTATCTACTTGGCCTCATTTAGTAAAAACTATTTAGACAGTATTAACATATGAGATGTCAAATGTAAGGAGTACAATTGAATTGTTCTCGAACTCAAAGGAGTTAATCCCCCCCCAACAAAAAAAGAAGAAGATCAAACTAATGCACTCATACTTCATTTATCCCATACTAATTTTCATGTCATAGAAATCCCAAACTAGTATATCATACCACATTTATCAACAAACTAATTTCAGGTTACAAAAAATTCCAAACAAGAACACTTGTATCATATTTGCCCAAAGTAATTTTCGTGTCACATAAACTCCAAACTCATCGAAATCTTAGATTGGGAAATTTGCTGAAACCTACTTATTTGCCTTGAGAGCTTCCTCAAATTTCAAAATCTACTAAAATCTCTAATTTGTATGACAGAAAAAATTAATTTAGGATAAATATGACATAAGTGTACAATTGAATTATTCCTGAATTTAAAGTGCCACTATTAGAGCTTTTCTTCACCAGGAGTTCATTGCACAGAATATTTGTTGGAGTTTCTGGCAAAAATTTATGGAATTTCTAAGAGTTTAAATTCAACCTATCTAGACTATGTTCCAAAACAATTATAGACAACGGGAATTGCTATGTTTTCCTAACCTCAACCACATCATTACAAATACTTCCTACAGATTTTCCAAATTAATTTAGCGAATGGCCAAAAAAAAAAATCTCCATGGTCCCCTCTGTCTTGCCTTCCGTCATCTTATTAAGTGGAGTTCTATTAAATAATAGAAGAAAATGCTACAATTTTCCTTTTAATACAATGATTCTCTTTTGCCATATGAGCAATCAATATTTAGGAAAATAAAAAATTTGTTACTTGCTATGCATGATCTATGGAACACTCTTGTTAGCCCCAACCCTCAAGCTCGGGACAACCCCTATTTCTCTTTGATCATTTAGATGCAACGTCTCAGGATGCATTGCCAACCTATTATTTTTATTTTTGATTAGATACAAGTGGAAGCATATTCTAAACACTCGGTCAATTAAAAAAGAGCAGCGATAGTACAAGCATAACAATAAACATTTCCAAAAGCATTGCCTTTATTTATATACTTGTTAATTCTAGGAAGTTGAATATTCACAAGCCCTTACACTGCAGTTTCCCACCAACCATAAAAAACCATCAGAGGGTTAGGGCTAACTTAAGATTTTCTAACACAAGGGCCAACCAAAAGAGATGCATCTCGCGCCCATCACCAGCCATGATATTTGGGTGGAGTCTTAGGGTTAGACTTCTCATCAAGATTGGTCTCCAGATCCTCTACGGCACCATCAGGGGTGTTGATGTCCATCGGATCCTAAATCTGCTCTCCAGGAGTCTTGCTAGGTGGTCCATCAAATCCACACTTTAGGCCAAAATGTTCCTTCTTGACTCGAACGAACCATGCCTTAAACCTGTGGGCCACACAATTGGCCAACCATTCGTCTACCCAGACAGTTGTAAAAAATACAAAAAAAACTCACAAATGTGTTTTGTCCTCGGCATAGACAAATTCACAACAATTTCTCGATCCATCATGACCCTTAACCGAACATGACAGTTCTCCATACTATGGGCTTGAAAACAACAAACAAGGTAAAATCTCAATAAGTTAACAACCTAAGCATTGATTAGAACGCTCATTCATCTCAGGTGCGACCTACACATACAACACGTCAAATACTCCCACGGGCATTATTACCTCACCTTGTATATTTTTAACTAACACATGCCAATAACAATGCATCAAGCATACATATAATCAAAACACTCCTCATATTTTTTCATGCATAATATATTCACGTGTGTTCTAATTATTATGACCACTCAAGCCATGGCCAACACAAGAGTTGGCAATCTCCGGCATACCGGACATCATTTTGCCCCATTGAGCATGGCATCATCTTGGATCCCCATCATGGACAGCATCCCATAAAAAAAACATCAATATGGCCTCAATTACAACTCGGCATCCGGACCCCTAATGGACATCTAATAAAATCAAGCATCGTCCCCAAACTCTTGTTGGGTGACAGATTCCTTTAAGTGACCACATGAGCACACTAGTTACTTACACTAATTTTATTTCTCATCAATTAGCCAATGCAAACATGGTTTGTACTCAAACAATAAACTACTGCAATTATCACACAAGAAAATGAAATAAAATATTCACACATGATCACAAACATACATATAATTGACCCATCAAACTTTGTACACTTTTATTTTAAAACATCCTTGCCCCATTTGACACATAAAATATGATACCCAAACACGATACCTCGTGAATAACCTTTTATATGTTCATGAACCTTTCTTTAAAATAAGCATACAAGGTTTCTAAACTGGATAATTATTTTTCATGGCATCACAAGCTTCAAACAACATAAATCATGTACAAATTCACCTCATAAGTCAAGCATAAAATGTATATAAATACTACTTATCACCCTATTGCGATAACTTATCAAGATTATTCCGATAACTTATTACCATACCATTGATGGCTTATCATCTAATTAGTGATAACTTATCACTTATTTTCCAATGGCTTGCCACGCCTTTGGTGATAGCTTATCACTTACTTTATAATAGCTTATCACCTAATTACCAATAGCTTATCACTCCATTGGTGATAGCTTATCATCCTATTCATGATAGTTTATCACTTCCACTTATCACTTTCCTTGATAATCTATCACCACTACTTATCACCTATTGTGATACCCTATCAATTCTATTCATCATTTATCGCAATAACCTATCAACTAAGCTATCATTAATTAATACTAACTAGAATTAAACTTAATCTAAACTTCCCCTAAATGCAATAAACACTATAATCAATGATTAGGAAGTTAACTCACCGTTTAATAGAGACAGTGAGTTAATGGTGATGGTGGCACGACAATGATGAGGGCGTGGTGCTCATAGTTTGAATGGCAGCCCTAATGGCGGCGGTTTGGTGAGGGCACACAGAGGCAGCAGTGATGGCGATGAGGGCGGCTTGGCTAATAGTGAGTGGTGAATGGCAACGATGTCGAACGGAAAATGACAACACGAATGGACAGCAATGATGTGGCGAATGGCGGTGGCAATGGACACGACGGCAAAGGGTGGTGATTGTGGTGAAGAAAATGAGAAGAAGGAGAAGAAAATGAGAGAAAGATGGAGAGAGAAGGGGTTCAGCCGAATAAGGAGGAAGGAGGGAAGAGGGAGAGGGAGAGGGAGGGGGAGAGAGAGAGAGACTTGTGAGACTTTTCCCCCAAAATCTTCCTTAATCAAATGCAATCACCAAATCCCTCCAAAAACCCTCTCTTCCAAGTCTTTTACCTTTTGTCTTCTTCTTCTTCAATGCCAAAGGTCTTCTAGAAAGGCATTTTGGTTATTTCACCACTTTAACACAAAATCCTAATTTTGCCCTTGAGCCCAATTGCTTGAAATAGGTTTGGATGGGGTTGGTGGGCTACTTTGGGCTCTCCTGGCCACACTTCCTAGGCATGAAACCCATTAGGCCTTTGCTCGGCGCAGCTCCTTGTTTTGGCTTCCAATTCTCGACCTATTAATTCTTATCTAAAATTTAAAACTTACTGAGATGAATGAGGCGACGTCCAATAGGTCAGTTTTGAAATCCTTGGAAGTTCGATATCCAAAATCGAATTAAAATTCATGGTTAAAATTGATCATGTGTAACTTTAGTACAATCTAAATTATCGAGTGACTTTTAGGGCTTTTGCACATTTGTCTCATGGTTGATAAAATTTCAATTCATGTTTATGTCTCTTCAAATCATGGATAAATCTTGATTGCCACGTAATCGCGACAAATCAATTACTTGCCATGAATACAAGATTAATAGGAAATCAGTTTATTCGTTCACAGCGAGTATCGTAATTGTGCAAAATCACCTGTAAACCGACTACGTACTTTTATCGAATCGATTTATATCCATTCGCTAATTGACTTGCAATAGCATAATATTGTCCCTTGTCGAGGATCAAGCTATTTATCCACGATTGAATTCTCTAGTCATGTGTCTTTTTAATCTTTTATGGTCTCTGTCAATAGATTAGTTAACTCATGAGTAATCAATTCATAATAAATTCAACTATCAGTGTATTGATAAAATAACAATTTCTTATATCTCAAGAATGGTCGAATTTTAGGACTCTTGAAATTGACACTTCTAAAATAATTGCACATCTGAATAGACTTTTACTGTTAGCTTAATTTAAATCTCTCGATAGACGCACATCTCTTGAGGCCACCGTGTTTGATTTGGCTTTTCAAGTCTTAACCAAGGAAGCTTCTTGGAATCTTCTTCTTGGTAAACACCAAAATTAGTATTCTATATAGAATACAGCCGGTTAAGAAAGCTTCTTTGAATCTTCTTCCTGGTAAACACCAAAATTAGCAGACTATATAGAATACAGCCATTAGCAGGTTGACTTTATCGCCGTCTCTGCTCAATCCAATAGTATCACATTCTTAAGGAAGAAGAAGAGATTCTTAAGGGAGAAGAAAAGAAAACGCCACCTTCATTTCTTCATCAAACCCACCATTTCCGTCCTCCAAAAGCGAGCCACTCCTCAGAAAACCTCAAGACAATACCCACAAAAGAGCAAACAAGATAAACCAAATCTCGATGGCAAAGTGCTTCAGCTTTTCAGCGACATACGACCGATGGTTGCGCTTCTCCTATTCCCGGATGGGCCTGAAGTCGACCACCACCGACCTCAGCGGCGATGGCACGGTCATGCACTGTTGGGTCCCCAAGACGTACAAGCCCAACAAGCCCAACTTGCTCCTTGTGCACGGCCTCGGAGCCAGCGGAATGTGGCAGTGGAATGCGTTCGTCTCGCGCTTCATCGAGAGATTCAACGTGTACGTGCCTGATCTCTTGTTCTTTGGCGACTCCTACACGAACCGGCCCGAGCGGACCGAGCAGTTTCAGGCTCAGTGCGTCGCAGGTAGGACTGTCGACTTTCTGACAGACAGGATACCAAATGAATCGAGAAAGACTGACTTGGATCAGCATTTGACCCGTTTTGCAGGAGTCTTGAAGGCTGAGGGAGTGAGAAAGACGGCAGTAGTGGGGGCAAGTTACGGTGGCTTCGTGGCATATAGCTTGGCGGCGCAGTTCCCTGAGATGGTGGAGAAGTTGGTTTTGTGGGGTGCAGGGGTTTGTATGGAGGAGAAGGATATGGAGGATGGGATGTTTCAGGTGGGCCAGAAAACATTAGATAGACTCGTTTCCTGAGTGGTAATCAAGTTGCAGAAACTGCTCTGGAACTTGTGCCTAATTCTTGTGGGAGTTCAGTGCGTGTCTCACTGTTTCTTGATATTCGTGATAATGGAACTGGGTCTGTCTTTGGGCAATGTCGTCTTACAGGTGAAGAGCATGGACGAGGCCGTGAGTATCATGTTAGCACAGACGCCAGAGAAGATGAAAGAGCTGCTCGAGGTCGTCTGTTACAAGCCGGTGATGACAATTCCCACTTGCTTGATGCAGGATTTCATTAATGTAAGTCAACGAAAAGTTACAAATCTCTCAGCTGCACGTTTGTGTTTTAGCACATTGCCTACAAATCCGAGTTTATTGATGCCAAGTGTTCAGTTTTCGTTTCCTTTGCTAGCGAAACTCTCACCCTTCCTTTTCCTGATTCATAATGGAAGTTTATACGGTTAATTATCAGGTAATAGATACATTGAATGGGGAAGTAGAATCTTTACATGGCTCTCCTCTGTTTTTATGTTATCGTGTAGGCCACTTCCTGGCCATACTCATGATAGTCTTATTCACATTTTATTGCTCAAGATTAGGAGGTATCAGGCCGATTAAATTCTAAATAGATCAGAGTAAACCCCAAAACCCCATGTTATCTGTCGATTCTATGAGAGTTTGTACATGTGCAAGGACGTGAAATTTTGGTCAAAGAAAAATTACCATTCAGCATTCTGCCCTTGACTCTCACAACTCTGTTCACGGTAACCCATATTTGAGGTCTACAAATAATGCATTGGCATCATTTTGTCCCTGAATCTCGACAATAATGAACATTTCAGACACTAGATAAAATGAACAAGTAATTTGTTCCTTGTGAACTGAGACTACAAGATGTCAAGTTGTGAAGGCCAGTAGATATTAAACGGTGGGTTGTGATACATAGTGCTAACTCTCACTGTCCATCAATCTCACATCAGCTGCGCTCTTTCCAACAAACTCATGAAAAGCTAAATATTAGATTTTATCTGGTGATGTTTTTCGCGGGCTAAACTTGGAAGAGCTTATATCGATCACTCAAGTTTTGTGGCATTTCAAGAAAGCTTACCATGATTGTCTGCAGTTCATGGGTACGGAGCACCTTCAAGAATGGACAGGGCTGCTCAATGCCTTACACAAAGATAGGAAGATGTCTAATCTTCCTAAGATAACTCAGGTTTCTTTCTCTCGAAATCTCTGTCCTCTTGATAGGACTCGAGCAATTGAACCAGTTATTCACATTGATTTGTCAATATCTTCTCTTGTCTTTGGACATCCTCTCAAGCCATGGATCTTTTTCTGATGCAGCCGACACTGATAATCTGGGGGGAATATGATAGACTCTTTCCAATTGAATTGGGTCACAGATTAAAAAGGTTTCCCCTCCAAGCTTTGCTTTGCTTTTTCTGCTTTCTTTAGAAGCTTAATTCTCTAACAAGCACTTATATAAACAACATAATTGGATGAAGCCAAATCTTCAGAACCGAAGTGTTATTCACTGAGACCCCTTCAGTTTGAACTTACAATGTTAACGTGCATCAAATTCCAGGAGGATCTGTTTTTGCTAAATGGCTCTTGGTAAACTTTCTTGATGGAGTAACCTGCTTCTGTTTTTGTATCGTTCGAATGACTTTGGCCAGGCATTTGGAAGGAATTGCGCAATTAGTGATTATAAAGGATTGTGGTCATGCCCCGAATGGAAGGGACCTGAAAGGGATATACGAACACATGAAGTCGTTCCTCATAGATCCACTCCTTTCACCTAAGAAGGCAAATCAAACCAAAGACCAAAAGGTGCACTGAGAGTCAGCATTGAATTTATGGTCGAATAAGCCTCCTGCAGCATGCTTGTCCGAGGTATATAAATATTAATATAGCCTATGTAATTTGAAGTAACATGGTTCAACATAATTAACCCATGAAGAGCAATGTCCAAAGAATGGGGAATATTTCATTTTTTCCTCTAGATATTGTGTTACAGTTGCATATTTTAGGGTTCATTGTGAATTTTGCTAGATTAGTGTTGTAATGTTTGCTTGTAGTATTGCTTTCACTGTTGCACCCCAAAAAATTCTAACGGGATGAGTGAGTGATATGACTACCTTTCCACTCGAAAGATGAAGCCTCAAACTATATGTGATATCCTGAAAATTAGTCCCTATTTTGAAATATATGAAATAGTTTTATTCAGATTTTGCTGTAGTATCTTGTGCTCCAACATGATCAGTTAAAGGAGAACTCTGTGCAGTAGATTAAAAATGTACAACATTAGCAGAACTCCGGAAGAGAGGAAACAAAAATCAATGAACAGTGAGTGAAACAAAAGAGAACCGTTTGAGCACACTAAGGTCATTATCTTGATCCAAGGTTTCAAATAGGGAACAATCCTCCCCTATTTCGCCCTTCTTAGGAAATTCATCCACTAAGAATGTGACATCCCGTGATTCAAATTCAATTATTCTCCCACTTTCCTACTCACCTATGAACACATACCCAATCGAGTGTTCGAAGTATTTCATTAAAATACTCTACTTTTATCTGGGACTCAATTTCCCAAACTTGTGACAGGACTTATGAGTATAGGCAGCATAATCCATGGCTTAAGTAAACTTAAGTCCGGTTTTCTATCTGTCCATAACTCATATGGAGTGGAACTAACTGATTTAGAAGGCATCCGGTTAAGTATATAGGCAGCAGTTAACAACGCATCACTCCAAAAAGTGATATGTAAGTTAGCATACGCCATCATGGACCTAACCATTTCCAATAGGGTTGTTTCTTCTCTCGCAACACCATTTTGTTGAGGAGTATATGGAATAGACAACTGTATTCTATTCCTTTTCACCACATAATTTTCTGAACTTATCAGATAAATATTCTCGACCTCGATCGGATCTCAATGCTTTTATTTTTCTTGTCTAATTGATTCTCTACCAGGTTCATAAACCTTTTAAAACAACTTATTGCTTCAGATTTATGAGAAATCAAATAGACATATCCGTATCAGTATAATCATCTATAAAAGTGATGAAATAAACAGCCCCATGCCTTCCTTTCACATTCATTGGACCACGAGACATCGGAATGGATTAAAGGCAGAGGAAATTCAGCTCTTTTTCCTTTTCCAAATGGTTTCATTGTCGTTTTCCCTTCTAGGCAATGCTTACATATGGACAAATCGACTTTTTCAATATTGCCCAACAAGCCCTCTTTGGCTAGTCTATTCATACGCTGTTGGCCAATGTGACTAAGGCTAGCATGCCACACATTCACATCATTATCATATTTATTGGGAGACGTGAGAAGGGAATAACTAACATTTGCATTGACATACTCAATATCTAATACAATGAAACCATCTAGAAAATAACCACAACCATAGTAGTTTATATCCAAATACAAATCTACACCTTTATTATGGAAGTTCATATTAAAACCTAGTCTAACCAACACTAAAACAGACACTAAATTCCGACGAATCTCCGGAGCATACAATACATCATGAAGGAACATAGTGCGTCCACCACGCATATTGAGTTGGCATGTGCCAATTCCTTTCACTTCAGCTCTGGAGTTGTTTCCCACATAGATCCACTTAGTTCCAGTTGGCACTCGTCGGAATTCCACGAAGGATCCTCTATCCTTCGCTACATGGTCCGTCGCTCCTGAATCTACAGTCCACAAAGGATTAGACTCAGTCAAGAATACAGAACTCGACACATAAGTAAAGTTCTGAAAAGTACAAGGGGTGTTTACCTTCTTTGGCTCACGACAATTGCGAGCATAGTGACCCTTCTGGTCACAATTGTAACACTTCACCCTTGACATTTTCTTCACTTGAGGACGTTTTCCTCTCTTGTGTTGGTTAACTTTTGATTTCTTGCAACAAGGACTTGATCCTTTGCAATCCCACATATTGAACGAATCAATACGCTTGCGCTTAGAGCTCAAAGCCCTTTCTGAGCTAGAACCAGCATTGTAAATGTCTACTTTTGACTCAAATGCCATTAGACGGTCCTCTATTAGCTCAAGGTGGCGCACAGCATCCTCAAGATCTTCCATAATATGGTCAAGAGCTTCTAGTGCTTCTTGCTTTTCCAGCACATATTGGACTTTCATGTGCCAAATTTCATAGTTGTCACCATTGAGCTTTTCACCTTTGTTCAGCTCGGCAACTATGCTCTTTGTGGCTGAAGTCATTGATCTCGAACACATCGGACATATGCACGAATTATTAATGCCTATCATTTATGCATCCCTTTTTACATAGACCCATCATATTAATGAATAATTTCAAGTAAGGCTTCAGAATCAAAATGTCACTATGTTTCCAATTATCCTCCAAAAACCTAACTTAAAACTATCATCAATATAATTATCTTATGCAAAATCAATTCTATGAAGCTACAAAAACTTCTAAAACTACCTGACTAATTACCCACTGACAACCAGCGAGAATGTAAAGCAACACATTATAGGCATCCAATAAAACAATAATGCTTTCAATTAACACCAATAACATATAAGTTGCTACAGTAACAACAATCAGGTAGTAATTATTACATTAAGTTGTCCACAAAGCACACTTAATATATATCAGCCAATACAACTAACACCAAGTCAGCACACGAACTGGGAAAGATCCTATTTTGTTCAATTTCTTGATCTTTTCCCTTATAACAATACAATAATATTCATTTACAAAATCCATCACAATTTTCTTATAGAAAGCAGCTCCGTTGACATCCCATATGCGATTCAACACATCTTGCCATTCGGGTGGAAGAGTGTTTATGAAAATCGCACCATCTCGACTGTGATATTGGACGACCATTCCATATGACCTGTTGAATTTTCCCGTTGACTTCAAGGACATGATCAATTAAGTCACCTCTCTCCCATCGATGATCGGTCGCCTCGCCTATCAACTTAGACAGCCTATCCTTTTGCTCATCGGTAATTGCACGAATAGGTGCGCGTAATCTCAGAGGAGGCATTGTTCCTGCAACAAATGCAGAACAAACAAGGGATCACATTATAATCCACATAGACTTAATTGAAAAAGAAACACATTCTTTTTTTCTTTTTTCTTTTTTTTTTGTTTGGTCAACGGTCAACAGTCAACGGTCGTCGGTCAACGGTCGTCAACGGTCAACGGCGGTCAACGGTCAACGGAGGTCACCAGTCAACGTCGGTCAACGGTCGTCGGACCGGCCGAGCCAGTCCGACCGATGGGCCCGGCTCGCGCGAACCGACGGCACGTGCCGCGCGCGTGCGCGGGCCGACGTCATGCGAGACGTCAACCGGCACGTGCCGCACGCGTGCGCGGGTTGACGTCACGCAACGTCAACCGACACGTGCCGCGCGCGTGCCGAGTCTCGCCGGGTCGGGTCGCTGGCGGTGACCGTCCGGCGGAACCGTTGCCGTGCGGCGTCATCGATGACGTCGGCACGCGTCGGTCCGCAGACCGGCGCGTGCCGGCTCGCCCGCCGGCGGTGCGCACGCGCCGGTTCGCGACCGACGCGTGTGCCGCACGTCTTGGGCGACGCAACGCTTCGAGCGCGTCGCGCGCCACGCACGGCCGGCGGCCGTCAAGAACGCTCGGGTGTGGGCGCGTGCGGCGTCGCCCGGTGGTGCACGACATACCTCCGGACTCGTCTCGCGTCGCCTTTCTCCCCATCTTTTAAGAAAACAGTTTCGACATACAAAAACTCAGTAAAAAGGCCGAAGAACGCTCGGGTGTCGGGATTTTTGTCCTGATCCGTACGGCCGAAAGTTTCTTCGCGAAAACTCAATCAAAGAACATGAAATTGATCGGGAAAATATGAACTAGGGCTCTGATACCAATGTTGGGAATGACTGATCCCCGAAAAACCGGATTCGACACTAAATCGAACCCCTAAACTCAAGCGGAAGACAAGCCCGGGAATTCTAACACGTATCACCGATCCTAAAGCACACCACAGATTCGAGCGTACCTTTTAGCCACAGATTAAACACCGATGCCAATGGAGGAAGAGAAATCTTGGTCCCGTTGATCCGGTGAAGCAAAAACGCTTCGGGAGTCACTGTTTCCCTTTGGAGGAAAACGACAGAGAGAGGGAGGGAGAGAAGCGTACGTCGTTTTTTTTTTTTAATTAAACGGTCCCTTTTCTCTCTCTCTCTCCTCCCTTTTATACCCCCTTCTTTCCACGGGCCCTATTCCCGTGGGCCGGGCTTTCTGGGCCCAACTTGGGCGGACGGGCCTTAAGCCCAAATCAAATAAAGTCTTCACTTGGTTATGTCGATTGTTGGAAGTGTATTGTCTGATGGTATGGTAAGCGTTTTTGACAGTATAGTTGCCATTTTGAGTCTTTAACCAAATAATATGATCAATAGTATAATGAGGGCTTACCTGTATGGCAAGAATTTCAACAATTGTTGGTGCATCAAAGTTCTGATTAAGAAGGGGGGTGTTCCAGTTGCTGTTATTTGAGTCGAATAGATCAGCTATCATCTGCGGAGCATCGCGAGGTATAGGGCCTCCTATAACCCCTCTAGGGAGCCAACGATCTTCCCAAATTTTAATAGCTTGTCCACTACCAACAGACCATTGCGGGTGAGGTAAAATAACATCCCTTCCAAGAAGAATACTCCGCCATCCCTAGGATGGTTTGGAACCCTGATCCGCTTGCAGAAAGTCTTGTGAGTGGAAATAAAGCCCTTTAAAAAGGGTACTCCATAAGGAAGTTGGATGCTGTGGAAGTCTCCATGCTTACTTACCAAGCATGGCTTTGTTGAAGTCAATAAGATCATGAAAGCTGAGACCCCCACTATTCTTGCTACTTTTAAGAGCTTCCAAATTCTTCCAGTGTATGCCTGATTTCTTTCCGTCACTTTGCCACCAAACCTAGCAATTTTATGTTCAATGGACTTGCAAATTGACACAAGTATCTTAAAAATGGACATGGCATACTGAGGTATTGCTTCTACGACAGTCTTTAGTAAAATTTCCTTACCACCCTTCAAAATCAAGTTTTCTTTCCACCCTTCTAATTTGGAATTCACTCTTCCCAATATCCAAGCAAACATCTCCCTCTTAGATCTACCCCAGTCGGATGGTATACCAAGATATTTACTAGACTTATCTATCATAGGTATTCGGAGTTCCCGAGCAAGATTTTCCTTTAGGGTAAGAGGACAATCTTTACTAAAAAAGATTCCAGATTTATTCCTATTAACAGCCTGGCTAGTAGCAAAGCAGTATTGATTGATAATGTTGGCCAAATTCTGACATTCAAGTAATTTTCCATCTAAAAAGAAAATTGCATCATCTGCAAAAAAAACAGGTGAGATAGAGTAGGACACCGCCTGTTCAATTTGATGCCTGTGAGAAGCCCCATGGTAACTGCTTGATTGATAAGATGAGAGAGAACATTCGCCAAAAGGATGCATAGATAGGGGGAGAGAGGATCTCCCTGTCTAAGACCTCGGGATGGTTGGAAAAATGGAAGATGTTCACCATTGAATTTAACACTAAAAGATACTATCGTTATACATTGCATGACCCAGTGTACCCATGTAGCATGAAAACCTATCTTGAGGAGATAATCTTGTAGAAAATCCCACTCAACCCGGTAATATGCTTTTTGCATTCCATCTTTAGAATAGCTCGAAATTGGCGCTTGCATTTTCTGGTCTTAATTTGATGAAGTACCTCCTGCACTATTAAGATGTTATCTTGTATTTGTCATCCACTCACAAAGGCACTCTGTTCCTTGCATATTAGGTCAGACAGGTAGGGTTTATGGCGGTTTGCAATCACTTTAGAAATGATTTTGTAGGCATAATTGCAGAGGCTGATTGGGCGATATTGATCGAGTCTTTCAGGGTGAGGTACCTTGGGGATTAGAGAGATGATAGTTTGATTTAGATCAGGTGGCATGACTCCAGATAGGAAGAATTGTTGCACCAATAACACTAGGTCATCTTGAAGAATATCCCAATGGTTTTGAAAGAACCATCCATTTAAACCATTGGGGCTCAGCGCTTTAGTAACTCCCAACTGGAAAGTAGCATATTGGACTTCCTCCTTAGTGACCGGAGCTGTCTGGGACAAGTTCATTTCCTCAGTGATTATACAAGGACATTGATTCAAAATAGGGCCATAGTCGCGGTGTCCCACTGTCTGATATAGATTAGAGAAGTAATCGGTTGTCATTTGTTTTAAACACCGAGGGTCACACACCCATACCTGGTTGTCATCTTGCAGCATACTAATCTTGTTGCATTGTCTCCTTTGAATAGTAGTTGCATGGAAGAATCTGGTATTCTTATCCCCCATCGCAACCGGTTTATCCTAGAAGAGTAGTTGATGTTGTTGTTTTTCCCTTTCAAGCTGTAATTTATATCCTGTTTCATTTCGTTGATTTGTTCTTTGCCCCTCTAGAGAATTCGATTGATCTACCTTGTCAGGACAGGTGTATTGAGTGCGGATCTGTTTGCTCGATATTGCCGCCTTAGAGGTTACAACTCATTATATATTTGTGGGACTGATGAGTATGGGACTGCAACAGAGACTAGAACCTCGGAGAAGAAGTGCACACCGCAGCAGACTTACGACACGTGATTATAACTTCTCTTGATTTCTTTACATCATCGCCACGTCAAAAGAGTGGATGATGCTCTGAAATGCGTGAAAAACATAATGAATTTCTTCTTAATTGGACACGTCTTCGGTAAGAAGATGGCATGTGTTCTTTTAAAGGCACTCCAGGTTTTCTATGTTCTTGTGCACATGTTTTTGACAGCCGTGTTATCATCAAAATATCATGCAGTGGGTCGCGGCAATCATCTCTGTAGGAACGTTCTTGACGTGAAAATTCTTTTTTTTTTTTTTTTTACATTCATTTTTATTTTATAAAAATTGATTTCTTATCAAATTTTCAATGCGATCTTCTCTCCTGTCATGCCGCAGATATTAAGCAGTGCATAAGCAAGTCTATAAGTGGTTCAATATATGGTTTGATAAGTTTGGACGTCCATCAACCCCACAGCAGACTGAAGTTTGCCAAGCTATTTTCAAGAAATTGTTCAAGAACAATTGGTTTCTAAGAACACCATGCAGAGGGTTTGAAAGTCTGGCAAGCTATTTACTTGTTCATCTTTACAGATTCATTTGCACAAGTTGCTCACATTTTTTCAGTTGAACGATGTTTTGTTGTGACAGCTTTAATGTGATGATTTTTAACTGATCGGCTTGTGGACGGTACCTGTCCTACCCCAGATAAACTGTGATTTTACGTAAGGCGTGATAAGTGTAGAAAGCTTTTGAATCCAACTGAATTAATTGATCCAAGGTGTGAGGTACCACATATTCTCACTAGGTTTTACTTTTTCAGTTTGTTCGGTAGAGGCCATGCTTGTACGAGAAGCCGTCTACTCTGCACTTTAATGAATTGTGAATGGGAGGCAGATTATTACTATTCAAGATGATATCACTGCTTAGCTAGAATGCATAAATTTAGGACTTTGTTTTCGATATATAACATTAGCTATTGTCATGAGAGCCTCTTTCTTTAGCTCCTCTAAATGTCTGTTTTGCGTCATTGATGTTACTAAGAAATGAAATGAAAGAAACAGGTGCTGAAGTAATCATGCATGCTTTAAGTGACTTTAACGTATTGTCCTGTTTTTAGGCGCAAAAATTTATATTAATGCTGATTGTTTACAGGTTTGTTAGGCAACTCTGAGAATCCACGATACAAACCACTTTTCCTCGAGCTCCCTCTACTGAAGGATACGAACCACTTCTTATTTTATATTAGAACCCAAATATTATTTCATGTGTTTTTAATACAAAAAATTTAAGGGAAATAGATTTCATATGATGCGTATAAGAAATTATATCCACCATTATCTCATATTCTCACGATTTTATCTAAGTTATATTCTTATTGTACTTGACTTTATCCTATCTTGGACAAAATTAAACACGGAATAAAATAAATTTTATTCTGTATCGACTTTTATGCAGCCCTCATATCATAGTCTAATCATTTTTTTTTAAGGAAGCCACCCACGCTCTATTTTTTGACTTTTTAAGTCATTATCATGGATTGACACAAAAAAAGTCTTAACCATGGAATCTCCATTGAATCTTTATCCCACTAGACACCAAAATTAGCCGGCTACAGAATAATCTGCAGATTTGCCTGAATCCCCATCTCTGCTAAATCCAATAGTATTGCATTCTTGAGAAATAAAAAGAGCACCTCTTTCGTCGTTTGATCAAACCCACCATTTTCTTCGATCTACTCCATCCTCCAAACGTGACCCACTTCTCAGAAAACTCCAAGAAGATAACCCCAAAGAGCAAACAAGAGAACCAAATCTTGATGATGAAGTACTTCAGCTTTGTAGCGACATGTAACCGATGGTTCCGCTTCTCCTTTTCCTGGGCGGGCCTGAAACCGACCACCATCGACCTTGGTGACGGCACGGTCGTGCACTGTTGGGTACCCAAGACGTACGAACCCAACAAGCCCGACTTGCTCCTCTTGCACGGCCTGGAGCCAACGCCATGTGGAACTGGTACGAGTTCATCTCACCCTTCATCGCTGGATTCAACGTGTACGTGCCTGATCTCTTGTTCTTTGGCGACTCCTACACGGTGCGGCCTGAGCGGACTGAGCAGTTTCAGGCTCAGTGCATCGCAGGTAAGGACCGTCGATCTTTTGACACGTCAGGATAGCATAGCACAGGACACGAGCAAGGCTGACTCGAATAATCATTTGACCCGTTTTGCAGGAGTCTTGGAGGATCAGGGAGTGAAGAAGACAAACGTGGTGGGGATAAGTTACGGCGGGTTCGTGGGGTATAGCTTGTCGGTGCAGTTCCCGGAGATGGTTGAGAAGTTGGTTCTGTGCTGTGCAGGGGTATGTATGGAGGAGAAGGACATGGAGGATGGGATGTTTCAGGTGAGCAAAAAAACATTACATAGATTCGATTGCAAAAACTGCTTAGGAACTAATATGCATTTCTGTTGGAGTTCTGTGCGTCTTACTGTTTTTTCATACTTGGGATAGTGGAACTGAGTCTTGGCACAATGTCATCGCGGCAGGTGAAGAGCGTGGACGAAGCCCTGACTTTTCTGCTTCCACAGACGCCGGAGAAAGTGAAGGAGATGTTTGAGGTCACCTTTTACAAGCCGGTGACGAGAATGCCCACTTGCATCATGCAGGATTTCATTGATGTAAGTTGACGAAAAGTTACAAATCTCTCAGCTGCGCATTTGCGTCTTTGCGCATCTCCTATGAATCCAAGTTTCTGCCCTGGATTATCGCAGCTTTGTTCCCCCTTACCCACATTTGAGGCCGAGGAATATTGCATTAGGGCACTAAGTCCATGAATCCCGACTGTATGCAACATTGTGGACACAAGACAGAATGAATTAGTAGCTTGTTCCTTGTGAACTGAGACTACACAAAATATGAAGACCCTTGAGATTAAACAACCACTTGTCATACAATGTGCTAACTCTCACTGTCATCGATCTTGCATTAGTGTCCCGTTTCAACTGACTTACGGAAGGCTAAACATTTAAATTTTATTTGATGACATTTCTCACGGGAAATCTAGGAAAAGTTTTTGTCGATCACTCAAGTTCTGTGGCTTTTCAAGAATGGTCACCATGATTGTCTGCAGGTTTTGTATAAGGAGTACCATCAAGAAAGGATAGGGCTGGTCAATGCAATGTGCAAAGATAGGAAGATGTCTAATCTTCCCAAAATAACTCAGGTTTCTCTCTCTTGAAATATCTGTCCTCTCTATCGGACTCGCGCAATTTACTCATGACATATTTATATTGATTTTGTCGATATCTTCTCTCATCCTTGCCATCCTCTCAAGCCACTGATCTTTTGTGATGCAGCCAACACTGATAATCTGGGGGGAATATGATAAAATCTTTCCATTGGAACTGGGTCACAGATTAAAGAGGTTCCCCTTCTAAGCTTTGCTTTGGCTTTTCTACTGTCTTCAGAAACATGATTTTCTCTAACAACCACTTGCATAAACAACATCATGGGTTGAAAACAAATCTTCAGAACCAAAATGTTCTTAAACATCTAAGACCACTTCAATTTGAAAATCCATTGCTTATGTGCATCAAATTACAGGAGGATCTGTTTTTGCTCTATTGCTCTTGGTAGATTTTCTATGGAATAACCTGCTTCTTTTTTAATTATTCGAATGACTTTGGCCAGGCATTTAAATGAAAACGGGCGACTAGTGGTTATAAAGGATTGTGGTCACGCGATGCAAAAAGAAAACCCGAAAGAGATGTACAAACACATCGAGGCGTTCCTCGGCGATCCACTCCTTTCACCTAAATCAAACTAGTGGGCGGAAGGTGGACTGAAAGTCGGCAATGAATTCTGCAGCTTGATTGTCCAAATTTTATGTATGCGTTAATTTAAGCTGTGTAATCAGAAGAAACATGGTTCAACAAAATATAATTTATGAAGAGTAAGGCTGATAGTATGGGGAATATCTCCTTGTTTCCTTAAGATATTGCGTTACAGACGAATTATTTTGGTTCGTCGTGAATTTTGCCAGATTAGTGTTGCAATGTTTGCTTGTAACGCTATTTACACGGTACACGAAGCAAACTAATGCCATTGTGATGAACATTGTCTCCAGTTCCAGTTCAGCATGAATTCTGTGGCATATTAGTACTCAATATTCTAGGCAAAAATATGCCACAAATGCCAAAATTTAGTACAGGTAGACACTTAAGCACCACAATTTCCAAAAGGTGCACTTAACTATCACTTAAAAAAAAAAAAAAAAAAAAAAAACATTTGAGTGCCAACCCCAACAAAGCTAGCCGAAAATCCAACGTGACATTATTTTAAAAGTAAAAGTGGTCTACGTGACTTGCTTGAATTGTCTACTCAATAATCAATGTGCAAAACTACGTCATCTTCATGGTCTCCCAAAATAAAAATCCCAAATCGGCCAAAATCCCCAAATTAAAAACTGTAAATCCAGCTGCCACCAGTCACCACGAACCATCCACCACAGCCACCAACCACCACCAGGAGGTGGTGTGCTGCTGCAAGGTGCTGGTGCTTGCACCAGCTTGCACCAGCACCTGTACCTCAGCAACGACAGCGACTGGCGAGCGACTGTTGGTGAACAGCAAGCGACGACAAAGCCTCAACGAGAACAGCCACCAAGCGTGAAGAATCGAGCATGAGAAGGACAGTGAGCGTGAGATGGACGGGAAGCATGGGACAGTGCTTGATTCAATATGCTAAATGTCATCATTTATCAACCACGCCAAAATGACGTCATTTAGCATTTGCTCTATCCACATGAATAAATATTGTTAAAATAATTGTCATGTCAATAAAAATACTCGCCGGAAGATGCCACGTCAGCAGTTTGACCGAAAATTTTTGCTATTGGCACATAAGTACTCTATTTTTTTTATATTATTTCGGTACTTAAGTGTTTACTCGTGCCAAGTTTTGGCACTTAGGGTATCCGGCACTCCAATATTTTGAAAACCGTTCGTTGCTGGAGCTGAAAACATGAGCAGGTGATTGGCCTAGCCTCTTTGGAGGAGATTTCGATAACTTTTCGCACCCTCGAAGATCGCTCATGACAATGAGAGTCGTGATGATATTACTGGGCTAATTGCTCTTCTCCCATCCACTGAGATACAACTGATCTCATGATTAATAAAGATTGACTGGGCTTCAGTTTAACTTTCCTGGGCTGCTGAACTTCATCAGATGATGGTGCAGAGATGGTCAAGATGTTAGTTCTTGTAGCAGGAGGCTGAGGTAGTGAGGCGAGTATTGGGTTCGAACCAAAAGTTGCTAAAAAAATGCATGAGAAGTAGCCATTGGAAGTTCCATTCTAAAATCTGGATCTTGTTAAGAACTAGACTTGGCCCGAATTAATATTTAGAGGGTCGTTTCTCCGTCGCCCAAACGGTTTGGGAAGGAGGAACCAACATCGACGACTCCTTTAGGCATCATCATAGGATTCCGACACCTATTTTCATATGTTCGATTTGGGAGATAACTATCACTTAAAAATGCAATTATGTAATTCTAGTCCACAAGAATGTAAGCATGTACAAATTTCGAGGACTCTCTCAAGCCCAATTGCCCTTCATAATTGAACTAAGGTTTTCTAAGATGAAGAGCAAGTAGAATCCAACCCGCGACCAAGAAAATTCGGAGTATGCCCTTTCTGGCTAGGCCAAATGCCACGATGGTTGTTTGAGGAGTTTTTATTCATATTACAATGGAAATTAATTAAAAATAAATCGATACAATAAATAATCAAATGAACGCATCATTGGATGAGAAAATTGTCCTAGTCTACGGCAACTTATACGAAGAAATTCATGAGTTTTATATAGTAACTTATTATTTTTGGGCGTTATGTACTTTGCATCAAATGCATGTAAAAAAATTAAGTTTGTTTTGGTAAACGTATATGTAAAATAATACAATTTTTTTTAATTGTAAGAGTTACATAGATGAGTGATAAAGAAAATGGGAAGAGAAGGAGGAGAAGTAAATAGATTAAATTTGTAAAGAAGTTGAAGTGCATTATGTACAAACTATCAAATTACAAATAAAAGCTAATTTTTATGGTATCATTAGATTATTTGACTTATTAAGTGTGACATCCATGATTTTGGCACCTGTTTCGATCATGAGAGACGGCTAGGGGATTGGTGCACTAATTACGGGGATCAACCATGGATTGATCCAAGTGTCAATCATGGACCGATTGGCTGAATTGGTAAAGGTGGCTGAATTGGCTAGGGGATTGGTGCACTAATTACATGGATCAACCATGGATTGATCAAGGTAATTTTTATGGTATCGTTAGATTGTTTGACTTAATAAGTGTGACATCCATGATTTTGGTGCCCGTTTCAATCATGAGAGACGGCCAAGGGATTGATGCACTAATTACGGGGATCAACCATGGATTGATCCAAGTGTCAATCATGAACCGATTGGCCAAATTGGTAAGGGTGGTCCTAGACCAACCATGGTCTGATGGAAGGATTGACCATGGGATTGGTAATGGATTGATCCACTGATCACGCAAGTTGATTAAAGTTACTCAACCATGGATCGTTTGTGACACAATCACGCACCATCATGGATTGATCAACGGATGATCATGGATCGATTTTGCGCAGTCATGCACCGTTTATTGGTGATTTCGCATGGTTGCACACCAACAGCATGTGACATCCTAAAAATTCAACCCTGTTTTGATAATATGAAATGGGCTTTTCGTCGATGCGCTTATGATCCTTTTTCTCTAAGCTGGTCACTCACGAGTTAACAGATTTATCAAGTGAAGCCGATAAGGAATATAAACGCAACAAACTTGAGATTTTGATTATAAATTGACTGCTCGACCGTGATAATCGGTAAGGGTCAATACAGCACCATTGTAATCGATTAGTGATTGGATATAAGTCAATTCGACGGAAGCACATAATTGAATTGTGGGTGATTCCACTTGATTGCAAAATTCGCGTCGAACGGCACTAACCCAATTTTCTATCGATTCTGTACTCAATACCTGTAATTAAAATCTTGAGATTTTTACGACAACTAAGCGTTGCCGACGAGTCGAAGATGCACAAACATGGATAAAAAAGTATTGATCACGGGTCAAACACGATAAAATCTCTAAAAGTTACCCGGTAGGTTGGGTTGCACTAAAATTACGTCCGGTTGATTTTAACCACGAAATTAAACTCGGTTTTGGGAATTGAACGTTCGAGCATATCACGATTTATTTTAAAGACATCGTCTCATCTTTTGAAGAAATTTCTGTCGAGCCCAGAAAATTGCGGAAAATTTGAATTCGGCAAAAATTAAATAGGAGGAAATTCGGATGGGCAGCTTTGCTTGGTTATTTGGCCACCTAAATGAATTAGTTCGTGGAGAATTAAAGAGAAATTAGTACGGGCTGAATTAGAGGAATTTTGGGCTACCAAATTGAAATAATTTGTGAAGAAATTATGGAAATTCGTAGGGGCTGCTCCCTTAGGACTTTTGGCCTTCAAATTGAATCGTTTTGTGAAGATTTAAGGGAAAAATGCTCATTAAAGGGTTCTTGGACTTTGGAGAGTAGAAGACTTTAGGGGCTTATGCACTCAAGTGAAAGATATTTGTGCATATTTCCCTATTGGCCAAATCTTAGACTTCATTGGCCCTTATCCCCCCCCTCCCCACTTCTTCTTTGTGCGACAACCCCAGCAAAACCCCATGCTCTTCTTCTTCTTCCTCACTTCTTCATTTCCATTTCCTTGCTGCAAAACAAAACCAACCAGCCACTAGCCGCCTGCATCGCCCGGCCAGTCACACTAGAATCGCCTCAACCGCAGCCCCCGACTAGCCTCACCGCCTCACGCCATCCCCGATCCCACGAGTACAGCCTCGCAATCACCTCGCCAACCCCGCTTGGCCACCTATAGCCCGCTCAACGCCAGTTCCCGTTGCTGCCACCCGCCACCTAGCCGGCCTTGCTCATCCAGCCACCCGTCCCCGCGCTGTCAGTTGAGCCTAGCCACATCTCAGCTAGCTTCCAGCATAATTGAAGCTCAGCCTTAGCTAAGACTTGATTGGCTGTTTTAGCCTCTTCCAAGCCTTCGTTGGAGTTGTCGTAGGCACGGGATCTCACTGTCTTCACCTCGCCATCATCGTGAACCCGTTACCTCATTAATCTAGTGAGTTAACGCCCTAATTTTGTATTAGGAAGTTAACTATACTTAGTAGGTTGATTAGTGTTAATTATGGATTAGTGTTAATCCTTAGTTAGATGAACTAGTAGTTAAGTTAGTTAGTTAGGCCAATTAGTTAGTTAGTGGTTAGTTAGGTTATTTGGTTAGCTTAATTAGATTAAGGTAGTTAGCTTAGTTTGATTAGTTTAGTTAGCTCAATTAGGTTAGTCTGGTTAGCTTAATTAAATTAATTAAGTGAATTAGTTTAAATAATTAGTGATTTATTTAATTAATTGTAATTATTTAATTAATTACAATTAGTGTAAATTGTACCGGGATAGCAAGTTAATGGAATTTTACATTGCTCATCGTGCTTGAATTGATTTGTGAAATTGATTGATAAATTATGTAATTGGGTGCTTGGTGATGATTTTTGAATAGTTATTGCCAAAAATTGATTTTAGGGTATTTAATTAGAAAAATACTAGATGTCGATTTTTGACACAAAAATATTTTATGTACTATATAAAATCGTGGATTTTTAGTTGAGAGAGTACCATGTTTATTGGGTCAATTAAATGTGTGACCACGCACAATTATTTTATTGGGTATTTTTAATATGAAAAAAATTAGTCAAGTTCATTATTTGAAATGTAAGTATTTGAGTGCAAAGTACAATATTCTTAGCTGAGCATGGAGGTGTGTGTGGTTATTATCGAAACCCGTCCTAATGCATTCACGTGGGACGATGCCTAATTAAGTTCAGATGCCTTTGACAACGGATACCGATCGTAGTGGAGGTTGGGCCAATGCTTCTTTATGGAATGCCGTTTAGGGGTAAACATTGCCGTGTCCGACGGAGCGGGACAACACCCGGTTATGTCAGATAACTGCCAACTAATGAGTTGGCCGTGGCCATTGGGTCGTAAATAACTGGGACACGCTTGAGTGATTGAGATAGCCATGCCTAATTATGGGAAAAAATTGCGTGGTACGGAATGAGACGTGTCATAACAATTTGGCCTTATAATCAAGACCCCTGTAATTATTTGATGAATGATATGAGATGTTCCAGTTATTGATTTACGCTTCTACGTTGATAACTGCATATGTGATGTACTAATGTGCAAAGAGGTGCTGAGACGAGGTAAATCTTATATGGTGCATGTTTAGGCTGCCTCTAGGTGAATTCTCGTCCTAATTGGGGTTTAGGATGTAAACTCGCTGAGATTTATCTCACCCCGTCATAGTTAACCCTTTTTCAGGTTCTTAGATGGAGGTACATCACGTCTATTTTGGGTGTCCACGGTAGGTGGAGACCGAGACTACACTTCTCCCTATCCTCGGGACCACCTGGACCCGTGAGCTTGTGGTGACTACTATTTGGGTCGATGAGGGCTTACTTCACTTGGTACCTTATTGCTTCAAAGCGTGGTTCCTTAACAAGCTTAACGGGATTTGGGAGGGTCCTTTGGAGGAGTATGAAGAGATACTTGGCCCCATGGATATCAATATACTTGACAATATCATGGCGAACTCGGGGCCCAAGGTTGCAGGGTCCAAAGTAGAGGTAGCTGATCCCTTGGACATTGACATCTCAAACAGTGTTGCAGTAGACCTGATTCCCGAGTAGGTAGGGTCCAGGGTAAAGCTGGCTTAGTAGCTTCTTTTTGGATATAGACTCATGTATATAAACATGTAGGTTGAACCTAATGCGTATATAAAGTATGTTTTGTGAAAAAAAAAAAGTGTTAGCAAGTCTTTCTACTATCTTGTGTTGATTGGTGTCTGGAGTTTATTTAATTCGCTTCCGTATATGCATAAACCGAATGGGTCGGCGACACGTCCTGGGAATGTCGCAATTCTATCAACCATCGAGGGATGTTCGCTTGCTCGAGATTCGGGGCGTGATGTGATATCCTGAAATTCGATCCCGTTTTGATAAAATGAAATGTGCATTTCGTCGACGTGCCTATGGTCCTTTTTCTCTGAGCTGATCACTCACGAGTTAACTAACCTATTGGGTGGAGTTGTTAAGGGATATATCCATGGTAAAATCCTAAAATCTACCTAATTGGTTGGATTGACTAAAATCACGTCCGGTCGATTTTAACCATGGAATTTGATTTGGTTTCGGGAATCGAATATTCGGACGTGTCACAATTCATTTTTAGGACCGTCTCATCGTCTATCAATTTATTGCCGAGTCCGAAATTTCAAGAAAGAAATTATCGGAGGAAAAATCGAAGACCCGAAAGAAAATAAAAAGGGAATGAGAAAAGGAAAATACTAGAAATAAGAAAATTGGGTTTTCTTATTAAAGTATTATTTTCTTTCCCTTTTCCTTTTCTCTTTTTCTCTCTCTCTCCCCTCCCCTTCGTGCGTAGCCCTTCCCCACCGCCTATTCTCTCTCTCTTTTCCTCTTTGACCAGTCAATGCTTATCTCTCTCTTCTCTCTCCTCTCTCTTCTTCCTTCCCGCGCACGACAGAACCAGCTTCTTCTTCTCCTTCTTTCTTCGCGAGCGAACCAGAACCAGAAGCTGCAGCTCCGTCGCCGCCCGTCCGGCCACCTCCGGCCACCGCCTAGCCCCGCCGGACTTCCCCGGCGTCCCCCTCGTCCTTCGCCGGCCTTCCCTCGCCGTTTTGGCCGCCGGATCTGCTCCGACCAGCCAAGGGCAGAAACCCACGAAATGGGTTTCCAGCTGGTTCGGGCCCGTTTTGGGCCGTTTCCAGGCCCCGAACCCGAGCCGTGCTTTGGGAAGTATCGTTCCTCGCGTCGCCGCCGTCGGATTGATCCGATTTGTGCGCGATTTGGTGAGTAATCTCACTAATCTTGATTAGTTGGCTAATTATGCTTAAGGTTGGTTTAGATTTAATTAATTATGTTTAGGTTGTTAGATTAGAATAAATTAGCAATTATTAGTCAATTGTGATGCGATTTAAATAAATTGATTGTGCAATTAACAAGTAGACGTGGTCTACTAATTATTGGAAGTGCCTCGGGATTTTTCCCGACCCTTAGTGGGCTCAATTAGGCTTTTCGGGCCTAAGTGGATTTTTAGTATTTAAATATTAATTTTCGGAATTAAATTAAATAATTATTTATTTTCCGAAAATTCAACTGAGATGGCTCAGGACCGGAATATTGTGCTGATGACCGTGGTGAAGTCCGTTTATTTAATCAGGCTTTATTTTGAGCTAAATTGAATTTTAATATTAATTATGTAATTTTCGAAATTAATAAATTATTTATTTATTTTTCGGAAATTAAGATTTTGATGGCCGACGACCGAAATCTCGTGCTGATCGTCATGGCGCAGTCCGTTTATTCATTTGAGCTCCACGTTGTATGGAATTGAATAAATTGTGATATTTTAGGGATTTACCCTAAATTGATTGAAATTGATTGAGATTGAATTGTTGATTGGTAAATGGCCAAGTATGTTATTCAGCGGTTATAATGCTTGTTGAGTTGATTTAATTATTTGATTGAGAAATCGTTGGGTATTGGTTATCACCTGAAAGGAAATTCGTGGGCTCGGTGAATCGGAATATCACCCTGGAGAATGCACGTGTATTCGGTGGTTGATTATGTCATCTTGGCGAAGAAGTTGCCTTAGAGAATGCTCGTAAATTGTTGAAAGTTGATCATGCCTGTGTGGCAATAAGTGATCATGCCTGTGTGTGGCGATAGTTGATCATGCCTGTGTGGCGTAGATTGTGCCTACGTGGCCGTATTTCTGTGTATCGATTATCGAAAGTGGTCGAGTGGGACCGTAAAGCCAATAAATATTGAATGTTGTCGAGTGGGACTGTGTCTTCCACCTTTGCTTAAGATGTGATATGAGGATCGTAGTTCGTAATTAATGATTGAGATGGAATAATCGAATTGACCCAGAATGGTCCGTCTGACATGTAATCGACGAAGTCGATTGATCATTGTTTTGATTTGATGTTGTGAATTGATTGACTGAATGGAAATGACCGTGAGTGGTCTTGTTGGCTTGTAATCGACTAGGTCAATTTGATCGATGCTTCGATCGGTGATATGATTGCTTGAGTGTCTATTGTAAATTGTACCTTGACTTGCGGGTGGGATCGATGCTAAGGTACGTCTTCGAGCTATGCGTGTTTAGGCAGCCTTTAGTATAATAGTTTACTAATCGGGCTTAGTGGGGTAGAACTCGCTGAGACGTAGTCTCATCCCAGTTTGGGGGAAAACATTTCGGGATCCGACGAGGAGCCGAGGAGGAGGAATTTGTGAAGGAGAACTCGCAGGTGAAATTGAGGAAGAGAATGATCTGAGTGAAGAGGAATCGAGAGGAGGATCGGGATGATCTCGAGTATGACTTAGACGAGATTGAAATCTCATCTCTTTGTGAACCCTTTTGTATATGTGTAGATAGAGTGAGACTGAAGTTGCGAATAGTTTGTGAAGTGCTCTGTCAATGCTATGTATAAAGGTTTGGTTATAATTCAATATGAAAAATATAGCCTGCTTTTCTATCCCATTGTTTTTTATTGTCGGGGATTTATAATTGCTTCCGCATGTGCTTAAATATGAAAGGTCGGCGATACATTGTCCTGGGATATCGCAGTATAAAATCGACCAAGTGAGAAGGATGTGTGCGTGCCCGAGGATCGGGGCGTGACACGTGACATCCCCAACAGCAAGCGACCATGGATTGATCTTGTGCGGCCAAGCATTGAACGCGAATCAACCAACCCACGCGATCTCCATGACAACCAAGGGTCCGCCATGAGTCAATTATCCTCAAACATGAGTTGGTTTGTAACCAACCATGGATCATTTGCGAGGGATCTTGAATCAGCCCAAATTAATCCTTGAGCCTAGTCGGATCAATTTTTAGGACCTATTGGATCAATTCCTAGACCTATCCGAATTGATCCTATGCCAATCCGAATTGAACATATGCTCAACCAATCCCAATTTTGGACCTAGCCACACCTAGCCTCGTCCAATTCCAAATTTGCTATGAAGCTTGGTTTGAATAAAATGGTTGGTCATGAATGGATGCTAATAACTCCCATCCATTGATAAATTGCGCTCCTTTTTTTTCTTCCTCATCATGGCCATTAGTGTTCTTGGAAGATAGAAAATTAATGCAAGAAATGAGTCACACACCTACTTGAAGGAAAAGTAGTCCAAAACCAAGTTGTCCCGAAGACCAAGCTCAAGCCATTAATTAATTTTGGAAGCTAGTCATTTCATGCAAGGGATGAATCACAAGCTTATATGTCCCCTATAAGCTTTAGGCCATAATTGTTCTATTTAGAGACTTGGAAGACAAGTAGTTCTAGAACAATGTTGTCTTGTAGAGCAAGTTTGGTCATAAATGACTTTGGTCACTAGTCATTTAATGCAATGGGGGTGATTCACTATTATATGTGTCCTCTATAGCGATCACACACACATCCAATCTAGGCCAAGGACATCGTACTATGCACTCAAATGCTTCAATTTCAAATAATATACTTGACTTATTTTCTTCATATTAAAAACACCTGATAAAATAATTGTGCGTGGTTATACAGTCAAATCGGACCATAAACCGTAATATTCTCCTATTTTAAAATTCCATGACTTGATATAGTACTTAAAATATTTTTGGCATCAAAACTTGACACTCGGTATTTTTCTAAATTAAATACCAAAAATTCATATTTTTGAAAAATCATCATCCAGCACTCAATTACATAAATTAGTAATCAATTGCACAAACTAATACAACCATGACAATCAGCGTAAAATTCTGATCACTGGCTATCCCGGTATAATTTACGCTAATTAATAATTAATTAAATAAATTACATTTAATTAAATAAATTGTAAATTATTTAAATTAAACTCTTAATTAATCTACATAAGCTAATCTACCACCTAATCGAACTAATTAAATTAATCTAACTAAGCTGACTAATTTTCTAATTAAACTAACCACATAATCTAATTAACCCTTAACTAAATTAATCTAACCACTTAATCACCTAACTAAACTAACTAAGTAAATAATTACACTAACTAACTAACCTTAATCCTAATTAGGCTTAACCAATTCTCTAACCTCTAATTAGCCCCACTAATATCCCTTAAGTACAAATAACCCCTTAATTAGATATTAAGGCGTCAACTCACTATTTAAGCATGCAAATGGGTCCATAGCAACAGCGGCGTGACGGTAACCAAAACCTAGGCCTACGGTGACACCAAAAGAGGTTTGGAATGGGCTGAAAAAGCCCACAAGGTTCATAGGTCCAGCTGGGAGGACCGTATATGCTCGGGGGCTGGTCTTGGTCTAAGGAGGCTGGTTATAGCGCTGGTGGCTGGATGGCATGGGGACGGCAACTGGAGAGGAGCAAGGACGACAGTCGCCAAGGGCGGCTGGTTGATAGTAACGGCAAAGCCAGGCGGTCTAGCATCGAGCTGCAATGTGGGCTGGCCTAGGCTTGGGGATGCTAGTCATGAGAGTTAACTAGCTCGCGAGCAACTCGGACAACACAGGGGCATAAGGCGGTGGCTGGCCTGGACCGTGCAAGGGCTGGCAACACAATAATGAAGGAAAATGAAGAAGAAAAGCTGAGGAAGAAGAAGAAGTTGCTGCTGGAAGGGGTTCTGCTAGGCTGGTTCACGTAAGGAAGGACAAACAAGGAGGGGACAAGGGGCCAAGAAATCTTGCTTGTGGCCAATCACCTTGCACTTGAAATATCTCATGCAATGATCACTTTGGGCACAAAGTCTTCTGCTCTTGCTAGCTAGGCCTCCTCTACAAGCCAATCTCTCCATAAAACTTCACCATATAACTTCAATTTGATGCCAAAAAACAACACAACAGCAGTGCCTACGAATTTTGTGGATTTCTTCTTCAATTTCCCACCAAACAACTTACACCAATTTCCCTTCAATTCCTCACAAACCAACTCACTTTGGTAGCCAAAATTGCCAATTAAGATGCCCATCCGAATTTCTTGAATTTAATTTGCCAAATTTTGATTTTCCGCCAAAATTCCAAGCTCGCTGAAAATTCTTCAAAGGATGAGACGATGTCCTAAAAATAAATCGTGACACACTAGAACTTTCGATTCCCGAAATTGAGTTCAATTTCATGGTTAATTTCGATCAGACGCAATTTTAATGTGACCTAACCTACCAAGTAGCTTTTAGAAATTTTATTGCATTTGACCCATGGTTGATAATTTTTAATTCACGTTTGTGTATCTCCAACTCATCGGCAATTCTCGGTTGTCGTAAAAATCTGAAGTTTTAATTACGGGCACCGGGTACAAAATCGACAAAAAAATCAATTTAGTGTTGTTTGACGCGAATTTTGCAATTAGGTAGAATTACCCACAATTTAATTACGTGCTTTTATCGAATCAACCTATCTCCGGTCTCTAATCGATTTTAACGGTGCCATATTGACCATTGTTGATTAGCACGGTTGAGTAGTCGATTTTTAATCGAATTCTCAAGTTTGTCGCGTTGATATCCCTTAACGGCTTTACCTGATAGATTAGTTATCTTATAAGTGATCAACTCAGAGAAAAAATACCATAGGCGTGTCGATGGAAAGCCCATTTCATTGAATTGAAGCAGGGTAAAAAATTAGGATGTCACAAGTTGTTTCCGAAAATAGAATGATTACTGAATAGGCCTTTAAGTGCTACTTTATTTGAAAATTAGATACTTAAGTGCTAACTTTGGCGAGGTTAGCTGGAAATCCGACGTGACATTATTTTGATAATAAAACCAATCTACATGGCTCACTGGAAATTCATGTGGTGTTGACGTGGCTAGATTGTCCCAAAATGATGTTGTTTTGTCCCCAAATTTGATTTTAAATATAAATATTAATTAAATTAAATTTAAAAAATAAATTAAAAGAAAAGGGGAGCGGGGGGGGGGGGGGGAGGAGAAAATCGACAAGGGCTGTGGCCCCGCCATTATTGAAAAGGGTTGTTAATGGTGGGAGCACAGTTGGTCCGGGTCATTGGGTCACAGCTAGTGGTCGGCAACCCCGGCCGATCATAGGTGAGGCCAACCCTGCCCTAACCAACGGCAGCCCTGAGCCAAATTTGGGGGAGGCCCACAACCCGGCCTCCAGATCTGGGCGAGAGTCGTCGCTGGCCCTCCCTTGTGATTGGCCAAGGTTGTCGGCCATTGGCCTGGGCCTGAAAACCTCGATCGACCCTCGCCACATCGTTGTCAGTCCTTTTCGACAATGGTGGAGCAGCAATGGTGAGGACCATAGAGGCGCTCGTTGATTTGTTGTCATGTTCTCTTTTTATTATTTATTTTTTAAATTATTTTTAATTTAATTTAATTAATATTTATATTAAAAATCAAATTAGGGGCAAAATGATTGCCTCATTAGTAAAAAAGGAAAATGCCACGTCGGCAATTTAGTCAAAAAAATTTCACCCTTAGCACTTAAGTATTCATTTCTTCTCAAATTTTGACACATAAATGTATCTTTTGGAAGTTGTAACATTTAAATGTTCATTTGTGCCAAGTTTTGATACTTGAGGTGTATGGTACTCAGCTTGAGGATTATAGGTGAAGTGCATATAGAGGTCTACATGGTAGATCTAGATAGTATTTCCTCTTACGAAACCAGGTATATGCTGCCTCATTTGTGCATATAAGCGACGTGGAATTTTGTCCTTGCCAAAGAGCTCTTTTTATGTAAGTGATAAAGTTGAAACAAGTCCAGTAGAATCGGTGATATTAGCTCACAAGCTCAAGAATCATGAAATGGGCAAGCCACAATATAATTTTTTTGGCATCAAAGTGCCGTGAATGTTTAATTATCTACTTAGCCCCATTCGGTAAAAACTATTTAGACGGTATTAACATATGAGATGTCAAATGTAAGGAGTACAATTGGATTGTTCTTGAACTCAAAAGAGTTAAACCTCCCCCTCCCCAAAAAAAAAAGGATCAAACTAATGCACTCATACTTCATTTAAACTAATTTTCATGTCATAGAAATTCCAAATTGGTATATCGTACCACATTTATCAACAAACTAATTTCAGGTCACAAAAAATTCCAAACAAGAACACTTGTATCATATTTGCCCAAAGTAATTTTTGTGTCACATAAACTCCTAACTCACCAAAATCTTAGATTGGTAAATCTGCTAAAACCTACTAATTTGCCTCGAGAGCTTCCTCAAGTTTTAAATCTACTAAAATCTCTAATTTGTATGACAGAAAAAATTAATTTAGGATAAATATGACATAAGTGTACAATTGAATTCTTCCTGAATTTAAAGTGCCACTATTAGAGCTTTTCTTCACCCGAAGTTCATTGCACAGAATATTTGTCGGAGTTTCTGGCAAAAATTTATGGAATTTCTAAGAGTTTAAATGCAACCTATCTAGACTATGTTCCAAAACAATTATAGACAACGGGAATTGCTATGTTTTCCTAACCTCAACCGCATCATTACAAATACTTCCTACAGATTTTCCAAATTAATTTAGCGAATGGCCAAAAAAAAAATAAATAAAAAAAATCTCCACGGTCCCCTATGTCTTGCGTTCCGTCATCTTATTAAGTGGAGTTATACTAAATAATAGAAGAAAATGCTACGATTTTCCTTTTAATACAATGATTTTCTTTTGCCATATGAGCAATTAATATTTAGGAAAATAAAAAAGTTGTTACTTGCTATGCATGATCTATGGAGCACTCTTGTTAGCCCCAACCCTCGAGCTCGGGACAGCCCCTATTTCTCATTGATCATTTAGATGCAACTTCTCAGGATGCATTGTCGACCCATTATTTTTATTTTTGATTAGATACAAGTGGAAGCATATTATAAACACTTGGTCAATTAAAAAAGAGCAACGATAGTACAAGCATAACAATAAACATTTCCAAAAGCATTGCCTTTATTTATATACTTGTTAATTCTAGGAAGTTGAATATTCACAAGTCCTTACATTGTAGTTTCCTACCAACCATCAAAAACCATCAGAGGGTTAGGGCTAACTTAAGATTTTCTAACACAAGGGCCAACCAAAAGAGATGCATCTCGTGCCCATCATCAGCCATGATATTTGGGTGGAGTATTAGGGTTAGACTTCTCATTAAGATTGGTCTCCAGATGCTCTACGGCACCATCAAGGGTGTCGATGTCCATCGGATTCTAAATCTGCTCTCCAGGAGTCTTGCTAGGTGGTCCATCAAACCCACACTTTAGGCCAAAATGTTTCTTCTCGACTTGGACGAACCATGCCTTAAACATGTGGGCCACACAATTGGCCAACCATTTGTCTACCCAGACGATTGTAAAAAAAAGGCTCACAAATGTGTTTGGTCTTCGGCATAGAGTATAGAGTCACAACAGTTTCTTGATCCATCAGGACCCTGAACTGAACATGATAGTTCTCCATACTATGGGCTTGAAAACAACAAACAACAATAAGTGAGGTAAAATCTCAGTAAGTTAACAACCTAAGCATTGATTAGAACGCTTATTCATCTCAGGTGCGACCTACACATACAACACGTCAAATAATCCCGCGGACATTATTACGTCACCTTGTATATTTTTAACTAGCACATGCCAATAACAACACATCAAGCATACATATAATCAAAACACTCCTCATATTTTTTCATGCATAATATATTCACGCGTGTTCTAATTATTACGACCACTCAAGCCATGGCCAACACAAGAGTTGGCGATCTCCGGCATACCGGACATCATTTTGCCCCATCGAGCATGGCATCATCTTGGATCCCCATCATGGACGGCTTCCCATAAAAAACATCATATGGCCTCAATTACAACTCAGCATCCGGACCCCTAATGGACATCTGATAAAATCAGGCATCGTCCCCAAACTCTTGTTGGGTGACAGATTCCTTTAAGTGACCACATGAGCACACCAGTTACTTACACCAATTTTATTTCTCATCAATTAGCCAATGCAAACACGATTTGTACTCAAACAATAACCTGCTGCAATTTTCACACATGAAAATGAAATAAAATATTCACACATGATCACAAACATACATATAATTGACCCATCAAACTTTGTACACTTTTATTTTAAAACATCCTTGCCCCATTTGACACATAAAATATGATACCCAAACATGACACTTCGTGAATAACCTTTTATATGTTCATGAACCTTTCTTTAAAATAAGCATACAAGGTTTCTAAACTGGATAATTATTTTTCATGGCATCACAAGCTTCAAACAACATAAATCATGTACAAATTCACCTCATAAGTCAAGCATAAAATGTATATAAATACTACTTATTGCCCTATTGCGATAACTTATCAACCTTATTCCGATAACTTATTACCATACCATTGCTGGCTTATCATCTAATTAGTGATAACTTATCACTTATTTTCCAATGGCTTGCCACGCCTTTAATGATAGCTTATCACTTACTTTATGATAGCTTATCACCTAATTACCGATAGCTTATTACTCCATTGGTGATAGCTTATCATCCTATTCATGATAGGTTATCACTTCCACTTATCACTTTCCTTGATAATTTATCACCACTACTTATCACTTATTGCAATAACTTATCAACTAAGCTATCATTAATTAATACTAACTAAAATTAAACTTAATTTAAACTGCCCCTAAATGCAATCAACACTCTAATAAATAATTAGGAAGTTAACTCACTGTTTAACAAAGACGATGAGTTAATGGTGATGGTGGCACGACAATGATGAGGGCGTGGTGCTCATAGTTTGAATGGCAGCCCTAATAGCAGCGGTTTGGTGAGGGTGCACAAAGGCAGCAGTGATGGCAATGAAGGCGGCATGGCTAATAGCGAGTGGTGAATGGCAACGGCGTCGAATAGCAAATGACAACATGAATGGACAGCACAGATGCGGCGAATGGCGATGGCAATGGACATGACGGCAAGGGGTGATGATTGTGGTGAAGAAAATGAGAAGAAGGAGAAGAAAATGAAAGAAAGATGGAGAGAGAAGGGGTTCAGCCGAATAAGGAGGAAGGAGGGAAGAGGGAGAGGGAGAGAGAGAGAGAGACTTGTGAGACTTTTCCCCCAAAATCTTCCTCAATCAAATGCAATCACCAAATCCCTTTAAAAACCCTCTCTTCCAAGTCTTTAACCTTTTGTCTTCTTCTTCTTCAATGCCAAAGGTCTTCTAGAAAGGGCATTTTGGTTATTTCACCACTTTAACACAAAATCCCAATTTTGCCCTTGAGCCCAATTGCTTGAAATAGGTTTGGATGGGGTTGGTGGGCTTCTTTGGGCTCTCTTGACCGCACTTCCTAGGCATGAAACCCATTAGGCCTTCACTCGGCACGGCTCCTTTTTTTGGCTTCCAATTCTCGACCTATTAATCCTTATCCAAAATTTAAAACTTACCGAGATGAATGAGGCGACGTCCAATAGGTCGGTTTTGAAATCCTTAGAAGTTCGATATCCGAAATTGAATTAAAATTCGTGGTTAAAATCGATCATGTGTAACTTTAGTACAATCTAAATTGTCGAGTGACTTTTAGGGCTTTTGCACATTTGTCTCATGGTTGATAAAATTTCAATTCATGTTTATGTCTCTTCAAATTATGGATAAATCTTGATTGTCATGTAATCGCGACAAATCAATTACTTGCCATGAATACAAGATTAATAGGAAATTAGTTTATTCATTCGCAGCGAGTATCGTAATTGTGCAAAATCACCCGTAAACCGACTACGTACTTTCGTCGAATCGATTTATATCCATTCTTTGATTGAATTGCAATAGCGTAATATTGTCCCTTGTTGAGGATTAAGCTGTTTATCCACGATTGAATTCTCTAGCATGCGCGTTTTTAATCTTTTATGGTCTTTGCCAATAGATTAATTAACTCATATGATTAATCAATTCTGAATAAATTCAACTATCAAACTCATGAGTATTGATAAAATAACAATTTCTTATATCTCAAGAATGGTTGAATTTCGTGATATACCAACTCTTGAAATCGACACTTCTAAAATACAATTAAATTGCACATCTGAATAGACTTTTACTGTTAGCTTAATTTAAATCTCTCGATAGACGCACATCTCTTGCGGCCACCGTGTTTGATTTGGCTTTTCAAGTCTTAACCAATGAAGCTTCTTTAAATCTTCTTCCTGGTAAACATTAAAATTAGCAGACTATATAGAATACAGCCGGTTAATAAAGCTTCTTTGAATCTTCTTCTTGGTAAACACCAAAATTAGCAGACTATATAGAATACAGCCATTAGCAGGTTGACTTTATCGCCGTCTCTGCTCAATCCAATAGTATCGCATTCTTAAGGAAGAAGAAAAGATTCTTAAGGGAGAAGAAAAGAAAACGCCACCTTCATTTCTTCATCAAACCCACCATTTCCGTCCTCCAAAGGCGAGCTACTCCTCAGAAAACCTCAAGACAATACCAACAAAAGAGCAGACAACATAAACCCAAACCAAATCTCGATGGCAGAGTGCTTCAGCTTTTCAGGGACATACGACAGATGGTTGCGCTTCTCCTATTCCTGGATGGGCCTGAAGTCGACCACCACCGACCTCAGCGGCGATGGCACGGTCATGCACTGTTGGGTCCCCAAGACGTACAAGCCCAACAAGCCCAACTTGCTCCTTGTGCACGGCCTCGGAGCCAGCGGAATGTGGCAGTGGAATGCGTTCGTCTCGCGCTTCATCGAGAGATTCAACGTGTACGTGCCTGATCTCTTGTTCTTTGGCGACTCCTACACGAACCGGCCCGAGCGGACCGAGCAGTTTCAGGCTCAGTGCGTCGCAGGTAGGATTGTCGACTTTCTGACAGACAGGATACCGAATGAATCGAGAAAGACTGACTTGGATCAGCATTTGACCCTTTTTGCAGGAGTCTTGAAGGCTGAGGGAGTGAGAAAGACGGCAGTCGTGGGGGCAAGTTACGGTGGCTTCGTGGCATATAGCTTGGCGGCGCAGTTCCCTGAGATGGTGGAGAAGTTGGTTCTGTGGGGTGCAGGGGTCTGTATGGAGGAGAAGGATATGGAGGATGGAATGTTTCAGGTGGGCCAGAAAACATTAAATAGACTCGTTTCCTGAGTGCTAATCATGTTGCAGAAACTGCTCTGGAACTTGTGTGTAATTCTTGTGGGATTTCAGTGCGTGTCTCACTGTTTCTTGATATTCGTGATAACTGGATCTGTCTTCGGGTAATGTCGTCTGACAGGTGAAGAGCATGGACGAGGCCGTGAGTATCATGTTACCACAGACGCCAGAGAAGATGAAAGAGCTGCTCAAGGTCGTCTTTTACAAGCCGGTGATGACAATTCCCACTTGCTTTATGCAGGATTTCATTGATGTAAGTCAACGAAAAGTTACAAATCTCTCAGCTGCACGTTTGTGTTTTAGCAAATTGCCTACGAATCTGAGTTTATTGATGCCGAGTGTTCAGTTTTCGTTTCCTTTGCTAGCGAAACTCTCACCCTTCCTTTTCCTGATTCATAATGGAAATTTATACAGTTAATTATCAGGTAATAGATACATTGAATGGGGAAGTAGAATCTTTACGTGGCTCTCCTCTGTTTTTATGTTATCGTTTAGGCCACTTCTTGACCATACTCATCATAGTCTTATTCACATTTTATTGCTCAAGATTAGGAGGTATCAGGCTGATTAAATTCTAATTAGATCAGAGTAAACCCCATGCAAGGACGTGAAATTTTGGTCGAAGAAAAATTACCATTCAGCATTCTGCCCTTGACCCTCACAGCTCTGTTCACGGTAACCATATTTGAGGTCTAGAAATAATGCATTGGCATCATTTAGTCCCTGAATCTCGACAATAATGAACATTTCAGACACTAGATAAAATGAACAAGTAGTTTGTTCCTTGTGAACTGAGACTATACAAGATGTCTAGTTGTGAAGGCCGGTAGATATTAATCGGTGGGTTGTGATACATAGTGCTAACTCTCACTGTCCATCAATCTCACATCAGCTGCGCTCTTTTCAACATACTCATGAAAAGCTAAATATTTAGATTTTATCTGGTGATGTTTCTCGCCGGCTAAACTTGGAAGAGTTTATATCGATCACTCAAGTTCTGTGGCATTTCAAGAAAAGTCACTATGATTGTCTGCAGTTTATGGGTACGGAGCACCTTCAAGAATGGACAGGGCTGCTCAATGCCTTACACAAAGATAGGAAGATGTCTAACCTTCCTAAGATAACTCAGGTTTCTTTCTCTCGAAATCTCTGTCCTCTTCATAGGACTCGAGCAATCGAACCAGTTATTCACATTGATTTGTCAATATCTTCTCTCGTCTTTGGACATTCTCTCGAGCCATGGATCTTTTCCTGATGCAGCCGACGCTGATAATCTGGGGGGAATATGATAGACTCTTTCCAAAGGAATTGGGTCACAGATTAAAAAGGTTTCCCCTCCAAGCTTTGCTTTGCTTTTTCTGCTTTCTTTAGAAGCTTGATTCTCTAACAAGCACTTATATAAACAACATAATTGGATAAAGCCAAATCTTCAGAACCGAAGTGTTATTCACTGAGACCCCTTCAGTTTGAACTTACTACGTTAACGTGCATCAAATTCCAGAAGGATCTGTTTTTTGCTAAATGGCTCTTGGTAAACTTTCTTGATGGAGTAACCTGCTTCTGTTTTTGTATCGTTCGAATGACTTTGGCCAGGCATTTGGAAGGAACTGCACAATTAGTGGTTATAAAGGATTGTGGTCATGCCCCGAATGGAAGGGACATGAAAGAGATATACGAACACATGAAGTCGTTCCTCGTAGATCCACTCCTTTCACCTAAGAAGGCAAATCAAACCAAAGACCAAAAGGTGCACTGAGAGTCAGCATTGAATTTGTGGTCGAATAAGCCTCCTGCAGCATGCTTGTCCGAGGTATACAAATATTAGTATAGCCTATGTAATTTAAAGTAACATGGTTCAACATATTTAACCCATGAAGAGCAATGTCCAAAGAATGGGGACTATTTCATTTTTTCCTCTAGATATTGTGTTACAGTTGCATATTTTAGGGTTCATTGTGAATTTTGCTAGATTAGTGTTGTAATGTTTGCTTGTAGTATTGCTTTCACTGTCGCACCCCAAAAAATTCTTCTGGATGAGCGAGTGATATGACTACCTTTCCACTCGAAAGATGAAGCCTCAAACTATATGTGATATTTCCGAAAATTAGTCTCTATTTAGAAATATATGAAATGGTTTTGTTCAGATTTTGCTGTAGTATCTTGTGCTCCAACATGATCAGTTAAAGGAGAACTATGTGCAGTAGATTGAAAATGCACAACATTAGCAGAACTCCGGAAGAGAGGAAACAAAAATCATGAACAGTGAATGAAACAAAAGAGAACTGTTTGAGCACAAAAAGGATGGAAAAGGAGCGATTTGATTACAGGAGACTACAAGCTTACGCTGAACAAACCTAAATTGGATAACCCAAACAACCTGGCCCACCCACTAAGTCTCTTACAATAGAAGTCCAACTGCGAAAGCATAGTGTCTTTAAACATGTAGTGATGATTTACAAAAGAAAACTCACACTTGTCAGCTGACTTTCAGTCATATTAAAATGTAAATCCCCCACGCAGAGTTTCCTGTCCGTGGCTCCATATGCTCCGGCAGTACCTGAAGCACCAGTTGCGGTAGACTGAACAAGATTCTTCTCATCCTCCGAAGGTTTAACCATCACAGGTTGCCCAAGAAGTAGCTGTCCAGAGAGCGCTATTGCCAGTGGTACTGACATTGCATCATAAAATTCAATGTACCTGCAACATCACGAACCCCCGTAAGTCGGTCAGGACATGTATGCCACTAGAAATTGTGATCAAAACTTACAAAGCATAGCAAATTGAAGCGGGGAAACAAAAACTCTAGCGAAGGGAGCTCAAGCTGAGGTTTGTTTGATGAATCTGACACCTCATATGAAAAAGAAAAAGTTAGCTCATTGCAGTGAAGGTACGAGAAAGCAATGATGAAAGGTAATTATCGAAGAGAAAAAGAACAAAAATGATAGAATACCAGGCTATAATATAGCCATGCCTTATGTTAATTTCAAAATTATCTACTAACAGCACCAATATCTCAAAAGATTATGAAACAGAAAGAAGTGAATTAAATTGTCAAAACTACCGCCTATAGGCAATTCAATTATATTAACCACCCGAACTTATTTTGATTGGATCAGAATCAGCCGAAGACCAGTAAGCATACACGCAAGAAAATGCAAATATCTGGTTTATCCCTACACAAAACATTTATCACTCATTAGTTACGGGGTGCAACATTCAATCCAACAATTCAACTTACCTGTAGACATGGAAATTACAACTTATGAAACCATGATCCATATGTGCCGTCAAGAAATAGAACAGTTTATCGGAAGAATAGTTGATGTGGTTGTTTTTCCCTTTCAAGCTGTAATTTATATCCTGTTTCTTTTCGTTGATTTGTTCTTTGCCCCTCTAGAGAATTCGATTGATCTACCTTGTCAGGACAGGTGTATTGAGTTGAGTGCCGGATGGGACTGTTTGACTCGATAGAATCGGAGAAGAAGTGCCAGCAGACTTACGACACGTGATTATACATGATCTCTCATCGCCGCGTATATGATTTGAAATGGGACTGATCGGTAAAAGATATGGGACTGCAACAGAGACTAGAACCTCGGAGAAAAGTGCACACCGCAGCAGACTTACGACACGTCATGGGATAAAAATAATTAATAAATTAAATAAATTAAATTTAAAATTAGAGTTAGTTAAAATATTAAAAAATGATAATTTTAAAATTAGATTTAGTCAAAATATTTATAAAATAATAATTTTAAAATTAAATTTAGTTAAAATACTTAAAAATTAAAAATTTTAAAAATAATTCAAAAATAATTAATTTAAAATTATATTTAGTTAAAATATTGAAAAAATAATAATTTTAAAATTAAATTTAGTTAAAATATTAAAAAATAATAATTTTAAAATTAAAAATTTTAAAAATTTTAAAAAAATTAAAATTAGATTTAGTTAAAAATTTTAAAAAATAATTTAAAATTTAATTTAATTAAAATATTAAAAATTAAAAATTTTAAAATAATTTTTTTAAAAAATAAAAAATAATAATTTTAAATTAGATTTAGTTAAAATATTAAAAAATAATAATTAAAAAATTAAAAAATTAATAAAAAATTAAAAAATTAATAAAAAAATTAATAAAATTAATAAAATTAATCATCGCCGCCATCGCCCCCTTTTTTTAAATTTTTTAATTTTAAAATTATTATTTTTAATATTTTAGCTAAATTTAATTTTAAAATTATTTTTAAAAATATTTTAACTAAAAATAATTTTAAAATTATTTTTTTATTTTTTTAAAATTTTATTTTTTAAAATTTTAACTAAATTTAATTTTAATTTTTTTAAATTTTTAACTAAATCTCATTTGAAAATTATTTTTTAATTATTTAAATTTTTTAATTTTAAAATTATTATTTTTTAATATTTAACTAAATTTAATTTTAAAATTATTATTTTTTAATATTTTAACTAAATGTAATTTTAAATTAATTATTATTTGAATTATTTTAATATTTTTTTAATTTTAAAATTATTATTTTTTAATATTTTAACTAAATTTAATTTTAAATTTATTATTTTTTAAATATTTTAACTAAATCTAATTTTAAATTTAATTTATTATTTTTTTATTATTTTTTAAAAACGAGCCATTTTTGGATGATGCTCTGAAATGCGTGAAAAAAAACATAATGAGTTTTTTTTCTTCTTAATTGGACATGTCTTCGGTAAAAAGATGGCATGTGTTCTTTTAAAGGCACTCCAGGTTTTCTATGTTCTCTTTTGTGCACATGTTTTTGACAGCCGTGTTATCATCAAAATATCATGCAGTGGGTCGCGGCATTCATCTCTGTAGGAACGTTGTTGACGTGAAAATTCTTTTTTCTTTTTTTACATTCATTTTTATTTTATAAAATTGATTTCTTACCAAATTTTCAATGCGATCTTCTCTCCTGTCATGCCGCAGATATTAAGCAGTGCATAAGCAAGTCTATAAGTGGTTCAATATATGGTTTGATAAGTTTGGACGTCCATCAACAACACAGCAGACTGAAGTTTGCCAAGCTATTTTCAAGAAATTGTTCAAGAACAATTGGCTTCTAAGAACACCATGCAGCGGGTTAGAAAGTCTGGCAAGCTATTTACTTGTTCATCTTTACAGATTCATTTGTACAAGTTGCTCACATTTTTTTAGTTGAACGATGTTTCGTTGTGACAGCTTTAATGTGATGATTTTTAACTGAACGGCTTGTGGACGATATCTGTCCTACCCTAGATAAACTGTGATTTTACGTAAGGCGTGATAAGTGTGGAAAGCTTTTGAATCCAACTGAATTAATTTATCCAAGGTGTGAGGTACCACATATTCTCACTAGGTTTTAATTTTTCAGTTTGTTCGGTAGAGGCCATATGCTTGTACGAGAAGCCGTCTACTCTGCACTTTAATGAATTGTGAATGGGAGGCAGATTATTACTATTCAAGATGATATCACTGCTTAGCTAGAATGCATGAATTTAGGACTTTGTTTTCGATATATAATATTAGCTATTGTCATGAGAGCCTCTTTCTTTAGCTCCTCTAAATGTCTGTTTTGCGTCATTGATGTTACTAAGAAATGAAATGAAAGAAACAGATGCTGAAGCAATCATGCATGCTTTAAGTGACTTTAAAGTATTGTCCTGTTTTTAGGCGCAATTTATATTATTGCTGCTTGTTTACAGGTTTGTTAGGCAATTCTGAGAATCCACGATACAAACCACTTTTCCTCAAGCTCTCTCTACTGAAGGATACAAATCACTTCTTATATTATATAAGAACCCAAATATTATTTCACGTGTAATATTATTTTAATTTTTTTAATGCAAAAAATTTAAGGGAAATAGATTTCATATCAAGCATATAAGAAACTATATCCATCATTATTTCATCTTCTCATGATTTTATCTAAGTTATATCCTTATTGTACTTGACTTTATCCTATCTTGGACAAAATTAAACATGGAATAAAATAAATTTTATTCTATCATGACTTTTATGCAGGCCTCGTCTCATAGTCTAATCATATTTTTAAGGGAACCACCCACGCTCTATTTTTTGACTTTTGAAGTCCTTATCATGGATTGACCCAAAAAAAGTCTTAATCATGGAATCTCCATTGAATCTTTATCCCACTAGACACCAAAATTAGCATCTGCAGATTTGCCTGGATCCCATCTCTGCTAATCCAATAGTACATTCTTGAGAAATAAAAAGAACACCCTCTTTCGTCGTTTGATCAAACCCACCATTTTCTTCGAGCTACTCCCTCCTCCAAACGTGACCCACTTCTCAGAAAACTCCAAGAAGATAACCGCAAAAGAGCAAATCTTGATGACGAAGTACTTCAGCTTTGCAGCGACATGTAACCGATGGTTCCGCTTCTCCTTTTCCTGGGCGGGCCTGAAACCGACCACCATCGACCTTGGTGACGGCACGGTCGTGCACTGTTGGGTACCCAAGACGTACGAACCCAACAAACCCGACTTGCTCCTCTTGCACGGCCTCGGAGTCAACGCCATGTGGAACTGGAACGAGTTCATCTCATCCTTCATCGCTGGATTCAACGTGTACGTGCCTGATCTCTTGTTCTTTGGCGACTCCTACACTGTGCGGCCTGAGCGGACTGAGCAGTTTCAGGCTCAGTGCATCGCAGGTAAGGACCGTCGATCTTTCGACACGACAGGATAGCATAGCACATGACACAAGCAAGACTGACTCGAATCATCATTTGACCCGTTTTGCAGGAGTCTTGGAGGATCAGGGAGTGAGGAAGACAAACGTGGTGGGGATGAGTTACGGCGGATTCGTGGGGTATAGCTTGTCTGCGCAGTTCCCGGAGATGGTTGAGAAGTTGGTTCTGTGCTGTGCAGGGGTATGTATGGAGGAGAAGGACATGGAGGATGGGATGTTTTCGGTGAGCGAAAAAACATTACATAGACTCGATTGCAAAAACTGCTTAGGAACTAATATGCATTTCTTTTGGAGTTCAGTGCGTCTTACTGTTTCTTCATACTTGGGATAGTGGAACTGAGTCTTGGCACAATGTCATCGTGGCAGGTGAAGAGCTTGGACGAAGCCCTTACTTTTCTGCTTCCACAGACGCCGGAGAAAGTGAAGGAGATGTTTGAGGTCACCTTTTACAAGCCGGTGACGAGAATGCCCACTTTCATCATGCAGGATCTCATTGATGTAAGTTGATGAAAAGTTACAAATCTCTCAGCTGCGCGTTTGCATCTTTGCGCATCTCCTATGAATCCTAGTTTCTGCGCTGGATTATCACAGCTTTGTTCCCCCTTACCCACATTTGAGGCCGAGGAATATTGCATTAGGGCGCTAAGTCCATGAATCCCGACTGTCTGCAACATTGTGGACACAAGACAGAATGAATTAGTAGCTTGTTCCTTGTGAACTGAGACTACACAAAATATGAAGACCCTTGAGATTAAACAACCACTTGTCATACAATGTGCTAACTCTCACTGTCATCGATCTTGCATTAGCTGTGCTGTTTCAACTGACTTATGAAAAGCTAAACATTATAAATATTATTTGATGACGTTTCTCATGGGAAATCTAGGAAAAGTTTATGTCGATCACTCAAGTTCTGTGGCATTTCAAAAAAGGTCACCATGATTGTCTGCAGGTTTTGTGGACGGAGTACCTTCAAGAAAGGATAGGGCTGGTCAATGCAATGTGCAAAGATAGGAAGATGTCTAATCTTCCCAAAATAACTCAGGTTTCTCTCTCTTGAAATATCTGTCCTCTCTATCGGACTCGCGCAATTTCCTCATGACATATTCACATTGATTTTGTCGATATCTTCTCTCATCCTTGCCATCCTCTCAAGCCACTGATCTTTTGTGATGCAGCCAACACTGATAATCTGGGGGGAATATGATAAAATCTTTCCATTGGAACTGGGTCACAGATTAAAGAGGTTCCCCTTCTAAGCTTTGCTTTGGCTTTTCTACTGTCTTCAGAAGCATGATTTTCTCTAACAACCCCTTGTATAAACAACATCATGGGTTGAAAACAAATCTTCAGAACCAAAATGTTCTTACTCATCTAACACCACTTCAATTTGAAAATCCATTGCTTATGTGCATCAAATCACAGGAGGATCTGTTTTTTGCTCTATTGCTCTTGGTAGATTTTCTTATGGAATAACCTGCTTCTTTTTTAATTATTCGAATGACTTTGGCCAGGCATTTGGATGAAAACGCGCGACTAGTGGTTATAAAGGATTGTGGTCACGCGATGAATAAAGAAAACCCCAAAGAGATGTACAAACACATCGAGGCGTTCCTCGGCAATCCACTCCTTTCACCTAAATCAAACTAGTGGCCAGAAGGTGGACTGAAAGCCGGCAATGAATTCTGCAGCTTGATTGTCCAAATTTTATGTATGCATTAATTTAAGCTGTGTAATGAGAAGAAACATGGTTCAACAAAATATAATTTATGAAGAGTAAGGCTGATAGTATGGGGAATGTCTCCTTGTTTCCTTAAGATATTGCGTTACAGACGAATTTTTTGGGTTCGTCGTGAATTTTGCCAGATTAGTGTTGCAATGTTTGCTTGTAACGCTATTTACACGGTACACGAAGAAAACTAATGCCATTGTGATGAGCATTGTCTCCAGTTCTAGTTCAGCATGAATTCTGTGGCATATTAGTACTCAATATTCTAGGCAAAAGTATGCCACAAATGCCAAAATTTAGTACGGGTAGACACTTAAGCACCAAAATTTCCATAAGGTGCACTTAACTGTCACTTAAAAAAAATGAACATTTTCCAACTCCAACAAAGCTAGCCGAAAATCCAATGTGACATTATTTTAAAAATAAAAGTGGTCTACGTGACTCGCTCGAATTGTCTACTCAACTGTTAAGATATGTCTCGAGTTTAAGCCCAATGCAAAATTACGAATATTCCGAATTAGATATGTTGCGGACATTCGAAATCGAGCAAAGAAGATCCAAAGATCAACTTCCCAAAATTCAAATCTACGTTGGAGAATTCGGTTGCTAAAATAGGAAAGTCCAACTTTGACTAGGACTTAGATTTTGTTTAAAATATACAAAGATATGTTTTGGATAGGAAACAAAATCCTATGGGAAGTTGGCAAAAGAATAAGGGTTTTACTTATATATATACTTGAGGATGTGGGTGATAGAGGTGGATCACAAATTGTCTTGAAGCGTCGCGTGAGTGCTTGGTGTTCCGCCATTGATCGTGAATAATTGGTCTTGAAGCGCCGCCTCGTTATCGAGTGCTTGGGAATGATTTTCTTTGTTGTGAATTACATCCAAGAAGGTTTAGTGTTGAAGCCAATTAAATCTTGTGGTAAGATTTGTGTGTAATTCCTTCGTGAGATTGAGAGATTATTTCTTAAGAAAATTTCGGGACTAAACACTGCGTGTGTTATTGGGTGTAATTGGGGCTTGGAAAACACCGAGAGAGTGTTTGAGTGACTTGAGTGTGTAATCTTCTTTTATCGCTTGATTGCTGCTACTCTCCCCGTGGACATAGGTCTTTACGACTGAATCACATAAATCTAGTATCTGATTTATCTTATTCTTCTGTCTATATTATTGTTTGATCGCTCGCCCTTTCGCAACAAGTGGTATCAGAGCCAGGCTTGGCTAAGTTGAAGCAAATCAATGGCGACAGAATAAGTAAAATAGAGAATCGACAGATTTGATGGGAAGGATTTTAGTTTCTGGAAGATGCAGATTGAAGATTATCTTTATCAAATGAAACTGTACTTGCCCTTGTCTTGGGAGAAACCAGAGACGATGAAGCAAGCTGATTGGGATTTGCTGGATAGACAAGCTATGGGTGTTATTCGGCTGACGTTGGCTCGTAACGTCGCATGTAACATCCTGAAGGAGAAGACCACTGCTGATTTGATGCAAGCCATGTCGGATATGTACGAGAAGCCCTCTGCGATCAACAACATCTGTTTGATGCAACGTCTGTTTAATTTGAAGATGAGCGAAGGTGCGTCAATTGCTGATCATATTAATGAATTTAATGTGATTGTTAGTCAATTGAGTTTAGTTGAGATTGACTTTGAAGATGAGGTACGTGCTTTAATTCTGTTATCCTCATTACCTGATAGTTGGAATACTACTGTTACTGCTGTTAGTAATTCCTCTGGGTCAACAAGTTTGATATTTGATGGGGTCCGAGATTTGATCCTGAGCGATGATATTCGTAGAAGAGAATCTGGCCAATTTGTTTCTACTACTTTAGTAGGTGAAAATAAAGGAAGATCTATAACACGTGTGGGTAAAAGTAGTACCAATATGAACATACGCAGTCAATCTAGGACTGCTAATGTTATCTGTTGGAGCTGTGGTAAGAGGGAGCATCTTAGAAAGGATTGCCTTAAGCTGAAGAATGAGAAGGGTAAGGGAATTATAGTTGATTCTGCAAATAATGTTGCAGCTGTAGCAGATAATGTCGATTATGTCTTGTCTGTCACTAATGATTCATCACTTGATGGATGGATTTTTGATTCTGGTTGTTCTTTTCATGTCACACCAAATAGAAACTGGTTTATCACTTATCAGTGCACGAGTAGTGGCAAAGTTCAGTTAGGGAACAACGCCGAGTGTGATGTTGTGGGTGTTGGTGATGTTAAAATCATAATGCATGATGGTATCGTGAGGACTTTAACTGGAGTGAGGCATGTTCTAGAATTGAAAAAGAACTTAATTTCCTTGGGTGCCCTAGATTCAGCTGGTTGCAAGTATTTTTCAAAATGTGGAGTTCTGAAGGTTGTTCGAGGTGCCTTGGTGATAATGAAAGGAATCAAGCACGATGGCCTGTATAAACTTCAAGGTGAGACAGTGATAAATTTCGCTACGGAGACGTCGGATGCATCTGTTCGAGAGTCTTTTGACTGCTCGAGGAAGACCTGGGTGTTTGTGCTAAGGTACAAGTTTGATGTTGGTGTCAGGATCTCGCAGTCAAGAGCTTTGATCGAGATGGAGACTGGTAAGTCAATCAAGCATGTGCATACTAACAATAGCATGGAGTTTTGCTCAGAGTTGGCAAATAAATTCTGCATGAAAGAGGGTATAGTGAAACACTGCACTAGTGCCGATAAATCACAACAATTTGTAGAATTGATGAGCAAAACATTAATAGAGACGGCCCAAAAAATTATCTCTAGTGCTGGTATTGCTAGGAGAATCCTAGCTGATGTGCTAAGTACGGTAAGCTGCCCGGTGAATAGATCCCCATCAACTGCTATTGAATGGGAGACTCCTGAAGAAGTGTTGTCAGGTAACGTTGCTGGTTATTCTATTATTAGAATGTTTGATTGCCCGTATTATTTTTGAGTGAGTGATGGTAATCTTGATTGGAGGGCAATGTGCATATTTCATGGCTATGCACAAGGTGAGTGAGGTAATCATTTGTGGTTCCTAGATATAAATTCACATGTTGACAGCAGAGAAGTTACCCTTGATGAGTCTCTAGTACTTCTAACTAAGAGTGTTTGTGGCAGTATTAATACGGATCTAAACGGTGTTCAGCTTGAGGTGGAGTTGCTGATATAGCTAGTATAAGTACCTAGAGGGGGGTGAATAGGTATATAAAGGATTTTTCTTGATAATTGCACAATACTAGACAGTTGATAGATTTGAGACAAACGATAATCAAAGTAAGACTGAGAGAAGAGAAAATTGAACACGCGGTTTATAGTGGTTCGGCTTATATCAAGCCTGCGTCCACTCTTCTGTACTGACAGCCTATTGGCTGGATTCCACTATGAACAAAGAGATGTTATAGTGTTGTTCTTCCTTGCTTTCACGGTATAGATGTTCTACCACACTCGCTCAAGGTATCACTAAGTATGAACACTCTTTGTGAGTACAATTTCGCTCAAAATGTATCGACTGATAATCAAGGTGCTTCAGACTCTGGAATTTCTCTATCGATCATGCACTAAAGTAACTAGAACGTCTTCCTTTTATACTCATTTATGCTATCATACCCGTTGTCACTTACCAAAGGAATTCCTCCAATCTACCCGTTGGACGGAATCAATCAAGAAGATCATTCGAGCTATTAAAGGAACCTGACGATAGCCCATCAATCATGTTCGCCCATACAATCAGGATCTTGGTTTCCAAGAATAGAACCTTCCAAGAATATTTCGTCGATCATCGGATCTTCAAACGATCTTGTTTAAGAATAAAAGAATCCGTTATATTTATCCAGCCAAGAGATCTTCTCCAGAGGATAGAACTAAATCCTCAACCAAATACTTCGGCTCTGGATTGCCTTCGTCACTGGATTAGAAACACTGTCAATGAGAATAGTCTTGAGTCTTGAGTGATGAGTATTGAGTATTGAGTCTGGTGATCTGAAAGTCTTCAGACTCAAAATAGAAGATCTGTACTTATCCAGACTAGATTGATAGAAACGTTTTGTCAGCTTCAAAATATTCTGGAAAGATTTCTCCAACAGTTGCGACCAGAAACTCCTAAGGTAGCGAGTACAGGTACTAGTAAAGTAATCGACACAGATGGTACTTATAGCAAGGTGGAGCCTATAGAGCCAATAGTTGCTGTAACTACTAAAATTAACAAGGTACGTATTCGATCTCCTGATAGATATTGATGCAATAATGGTTTTGCTTTATCTGCGGTTAAGGAGGTTGTGTCAGAAAATCCTTGCGGAGCAGTTAAAGGTGCAGGTGGAGTTAGTATTCTGATGAGGTCCTCGGTTGTAACAAAGTTCAAGCGAGGCTTGGATTTGGACAATATCTGTGGCGGTTGAGCCTATCGGGGACTGGGAAAGTAGCAGTAGAGTTTGAATTTTTGTGAAGTGATTGCGACTTAGCTCAAACGTTGAGCCAAGGTGAAGATATTTAAAATATGTCTTGAGTTTAAACACAATGCAAAATTATGAATATTCTGAATTGGATATGTTGCGGACATTCGAAATCGAGCAAAGAAGATCCGAAGATCAACTTCCCAAAATTCGAATCTACGTTGAAGAATTCGGTTACTAAAATAGGAAAGTCCAACTTTGATAGGACTTGGATTTTGTTTAAAATATACAAAGATATGTTTTGGATAGGAAACAAAATCCTATGGGAAGTTGGCAAAAGAATAAGGGTTTTACTTATATATAGTCTTGAGGCCGTGGCTGATAGAGGTGGATCACAAATTGTCTTGAAGTGCCACGTGAGTGCTTGGTGTTCCGCCATTGATCGTGAAGAATTGGTCTTGAAGCGCCGCCTTGTTATCGAGTGCTTGGGAAGGATTTTCCTTGTCGTGAATTACATCCAAGAAGGTTTAGTGTTGAAGCCAATTAAATATTGTGGTAAGATTTACGTGTAATTTTTTCGTGAGATTAAGAGATTATTTCTTGAGGAATTTCGGGGCTAAACACTGCGTGTGTTATTGGGTGTAATTGAGGCTTGGGAAACATCGAGAGAGTGTTTGAGTGACTTGAGTGTGTAATCTCCTTTTATCGCTTGATCTCTAGTGAAATTCGCTACTGCTCTCCCCGTGATTATTTCTTGAGGAATTTCGGGGCTAAACACTACGTGTGTTATTGGGTGTAATTGGGGCTTAGGAAACATCGAGAGAGTGTTTGAGTGACTTGAGTGTGTAATCTCCTTTTATCGCTTGATCTATAGTGAAATTCGCTACTGCTCTCCCCGTGGACGTAGGTCTTTACGACTGAATCATGTAAATCTAGTGTCTGATTTATCTTCTTCTTCTGTCTATATTATTATTCGATCGCTCGCCCTTTCACAACATCAACAATCAATGTGCAAAACACTGTCGTCTTCATGGTCTCCCTAAAATAAAAACCCCAAATCGGCCAAAATCCCCAAATTAAAAACCATAAATCCAGCTGCCACCAATCACCACGACCCATCCACCACAGCCACCAACCACCACCAAGAGGTGGTGTGCTGCTGCAAGGTGCTGGTGCTTGCACCAGCTTGCACCAGCACCTGGACCTCAGCAACGACAGCGATTGGCGAGCGACTGTTGGTAAACAGCAAGCAACGACAACACCTCAACGAGAACAGCCACCAAGCGTGAAGAATCGAGCATGAGAAGGACAGTGAGCATGAGATGGACGGGAAGCATGGGACAGTGCTTGATTCAATATGCTAAATGTCATCATTTATCAACCACGCCAAAATGACGTCATTTAGCATTTGCTCTATCCACATGAATAATTATTGTTAAAATAATTTTCATGTCAATAAAAATACTCACCGGAAGATGCCACATCAGCAGTTTGACCAAAAATTATTGTTGTTGGCACATAAGTATTCTTTTTTTTTTTCTATTATTTTGGTACTTAAGTATCTATCCGTGTTAAGTTTTGGCGCTTAGGGTGTCCGGCACTCCGATATTTTGAAAACTGTTCGTTGCTGGAGCTGAAAACATGAGCAGGTGATTGGCCTAGCCTCTTTGGAGGAGATTTCGATAACTTTTCGCACCCTCGAAGATCGCTCATGACAATGAGAGTCGTGATGATATTACTGCTCTAATTGCTCTTCTCCCATCCACTGAGATACAGCTGATCTCATGATTAATAAAGATTGACTGGGCTTCAGTTTAATTTGCCTGTGCTGCTGAACTTCACCAGATGATGGTGCGGAGATGGTCAAGATGTTAGTTCTTGTAGTAGGAGGCTGAGGTAGTGAGGCGAGTATTGGGTTCGAACCAAAAGTTGCTAAAAAAATGCATGAGAAGTAGCCATTGGAAGTTCCATTCTAAAATCTGGATCTTGTTAAGAACTAGACTTGGCCCGAATTAATATTTAGAGGGTCGTTTCTGTGTCGCCCAAACGGTTTGGGAAGGAGGAACCAACATCGACGACTCCTTTAGGCATCATCATAGGATTCTGACACCTATTTTCATATGTTCGGTTTGAGAGATAACTATCACTTAAAAATGCGATTATGTAATTCTAGTCCACAAGAATGTAAGCATGTACAAATTTCGAGGACTCTCAAGCCCAATTGCTCTTCATAATTGAACTAAGGTTTTCTAAGATGAAGAGCAAGTAGAATCCAAACCGGCGACCAAGGTTAGTCCGAATCACATAGAAAATTCGGAGTATGCCCTTTCTGGCTAGGTCAAATGCCACGATGGTTGTTTGAGGAGTTTTTATTCATATTACAACGGAAATTAATTTTAAAACATTAATTAAAAATAAACCGACACAATAAATAATCAAATGAACGCATCATTGGATGAGAAAATTGTCTTAGTCTGCAGCAACTTATACGAAGAAATTCATGAGTTTTATATAGTAACTTATTATTTTTGGGCGTTATGTACTTTGCATCAAATGCATGTAAAAAAATTAATTTTGTTTTGGTAGAAGTATATGTAAAATAATACAAATTCTTTTTAATTGTAAGAGTTACATAGATGAGTGATAAAGAGAATGGGAAGAGAAGGAGGAGAAGTAAATAGATTAAATTTGTAAAGAAGTTGAAGTGCATTAAGTACAAACTATCAAATTACAAATACAAGTTAATTTTTATGGTATCGTTAGATTATTTGACTTAATAAGTGTGACATCCATGATTTTGGCGCCCGTTTCGATCATGAGAGACGGCCAGGGGATTGGTGCACTAATTACGGGGATCAACCATGGATTGATCCAAGTGTCAATCATGGACCGATTGGCCGAATCGGTAAAGGTGGTCCTAGACCAACCATGGTCCGATGGAAGGATCGACCATGGGATTGGTAATGGATTAGTTGATTAGAGTTACTCAACCATGGATCGGTCGTGACACAATCACGCACCATTATGGATCGATCGACAAACGATCATGGATCGATTCCGCGCAATCATGCACTGTTTATTGGTGATTTCGCATGGTCGCACACCAACAGCAGGCGACCATGGACTAATCTTGTGCGGCCATGCATCGGCCGCGAACCAACCGACCCATGCGATCTCCACAACAACCAAGGGTTGGCCATGAGCCATGAGCCAATTATCCTCAAACATGAGTTGGTCCATAACCAACCATGGATCATTTGCGAGGGATCCTGAATCAGCCCAAATTAATCCTTGAGCCTGATTGGATCAATCCTCGGACCTATTGGATCAATTCCTAGACCTATTTGGATTGATCCTATGCCAACCCGAATTGAACATACGCTCGACCAATCCCAATTTTGGACCCGGCCACACCTAGCCTCGTCCAATTCCAAATTTGCTATGAAGCTTGGTTTGAATAAGATGGTTGGTCGTGAATGGATGCGAATAACTCCCGTCCCATGATATATTGTGCTCCCTTTTTTTCTTCCTCATCATGGCCATTAGTGTTCTTGGAAGATAGAAAATTAAGGAAAGAAATGAGTCACACGCCAACTTGAAGGAAAAGTAGTCCAAAACCAAGTTGTTCCGAAGACCAAGCTTAAGCCATTAATTAATTTTGGAAGCTAGTCATTTCATGCAAGGGATTAATCACAAGCTTATGTGTCCCCTATAAGCTTTAGGCCATAACTGTTCTATTTAGAGACTTGGAAGACAAGTAGTTCTAGAACATTGTTGTCTTGAAGAGCAAGTTTGGTCATAAATGACTTTGGTCACTAGTCATTTAATGCAAGGGGGTGATTCACTATTATATGTGTCCTCTATAGACTTAGGCCATTATGACCCTAATATGAGCCTTGGAAGACAAGTAACCCTAAAACACAAGTTTTCTTGAAGATTAAGTTTAACCATTAATAGAAGTACCCCCATCTCATTACCAAGCTTGGCTCATTCCTCTCACTTCTCTCTCCCTTGCTTGTCCACCTCGTCTCTCTCGGCCACTTCTCCACTCACCGCTCACCCCTCACCATTTAGCCACCACTCAACCACCGCTCGATCAAGTGTAAGTAGAGTCCCTAAATGTTAGCTAGGGCGACATGCTACATTGTTAGGCTTAACTATGTCCTCATCCACACTTAGTTGTATGCATGTCAATGGTTGTTTGTATGGTCTGCTCATGTCCTTGGATTTGCAAGTGAAATTCCAAAACCTATATGCCATGTTGATTTGCTCATCATATAGATCGATTAATTTTTTTTTTTTTGATGTGTTGTAATGCTGATGTTTAGTTATTGTTTATTGTCATTCGGTTTTATTGAATTGCATGTTTTGTTCTAGGCTGGAGATTAAGCGGTTTATTAAGTTCTGGCATTGATTTCCAGTTTTTGAAATCTCTGGATCCTCACTATTTTATGATTTTATAGAGCTTTTTCTGCTTCAAATCTAATAAAACATCATTCATGAAGGATGTTCAAAACATATTGATCTGCAACATACTTTAATTTCATGTTTTTTTAAGATGAAATAGTTAGTACGAAAGTCTAGTCATTTACCATCTTGAATTCTTCTAGTGTGGTAAAAACAGTGACCCTGTTATTTTTTGAATTTTTATAAATTTTTCCCTTTCAAATCTAAACATGCTTCCTTCACAAAAATTGTAAATGACATCTATGTTTACAACATATAATAATTTCAAAGTGTTTTGTGAATATTGGGAGTTCGAAATGGGTTTTCCTCTATGGTTGTCGAATATATTCGACGGATGAACCTTTGGGTTGTATTTTGTGACTTACTATTTTCACAAAATGATTTAGACTTTGCTTCCTCATGAAAAATGTTATTTATGGTCTTCTCTACAAATATTAAATTTTATAATATTTTGAGCCCGTTTGATAAAGTAATAATACTAATTTCAAAAATTGCTCAAAATTATTTTATTCTATCCACTTTTGGAAATTCATGAATTTCTACTCGAGCCTTGGTGTGGATCGATTCATGATAGGTCTCGATGGTTGCAAGTTAGGTTAGTGTTAGCAAAGTGGAGTCATTTTTTTCAGGGCGACATCCTACGTTATTAAGTTAAGATGTGTGCTCACCCGTGTTTTATCGTGTATATGATAATGAATGATTTTGTATACTTTGCTCATCTTTTTGGATGTATGAGTCACAATCACGTCCCAAGTCACGAATAGGTTTCGTGCAACCTTAGATCGGTATTGAGGCATGTCAGTTCAAGCCATGAGTTCCTTAGTCATGTTCTCATTTGGGTTTAGCTATGTACATGCTAATGATCGTAAGTATGTCACAGCTCAAGTCACGAACGAGTCTCGCTTGGTTTTGGATCAATGTTAAGGCGTGACGGATCTGAACCTTGCTTACTATTGGATCTGCATTGAGATGTGTCGATTTGAGTCTAGTTTGGCTTCAATTTGCCACTAGGCATGTAAGTTCAAGCCATAAGTTCCATGCCGCACTTGGCATATTAGTAGTTATGATGTCTTAGTTCATTTCACACACCCTTGCATGAGTATGTCTTCGAGCCTTATTTGCATCGGCTAAGATAAATATATATAATGAACCAGATTATATGATGCATGATGTGTGGTCCAATAAAGGAAAGATAAATGCCGTCAACACGTCTTGGCTATGCCAAGGACAAATCCTTGAGGGGGATGGTCCAAGAGAATGTCTCGAAAAGGACAATATCAGGTTGGGATGAGGAATGGTCCAAGAGCTGCCTATCGCGCACTAAATCGCCAAGAGCACAAACATCCCATGATGGTGATTAATTGCGACTTCCAAGGACGCATCACCATTCTTTTTATCTTTCGATTAAACGCAATTGGAAGCATTTAATATAAACACCTAGTCAACCAGTAAAGAACAGGGATAGTATACACAACAAACATTTCCAAAAGCATAGCCTTTATTTATTTACTGTTAACACTAGGAAGTATAACATTTACAAGCCCATTCCAAGAGGGCAACTTCCTATATGACTAACGTACAAAAAAGGTCAGAAGGGTCATACCAAAGAGCGCCATGTCCTCTACCACGAGAGCTATCCAAAAAATGGTTCCCACACCGATATTGGTCTGCTACAGTAGACAATTAATCCTTGGGAAAGGACCATGGAGATCCCCATCAAATTTAATGAACCAAGCCACGAAACAGTAGGGAACTAGATGTTGAAGTCTCTCTTGAACCTAAAAGGTGATGGTGTGCTTCAGGATGGTCATCTCGGTCCCCGACATGGCATACTTGATCACCTCCCACTCAAAGAACACAAGGACCCCAAAACAATCATGGCGCTCCTTACTAAGAGCCTAAAAATATTTAACAACGGAGTAAGATAAAAATCTCAATAAAAATTAACCACCTAAGCCTCGATTAGAATGCGAATTCTTCTCAAAGGCAACCTAATTAGACAATGATGTATAATTTTACCTCACCTTAGCACACCCTTGCAAATTAGTAAATCACAATATCAATGCATTAACATAACCAATAATCAGAACAAATTCCATAGTATCCATGTGCATTGCCAACATACGTGTTCCAATTATTACGATCCTTCATACTACGGCCAACACAAGAGTTGATAGTGTTCTGACATGGTTGGATATCATCCCATAACATCGGGCACAGCATCATCTAAAGCCCCTTAAAATATTGGTCCGGCCTCAATTGCAACTCAGCATCTGAATCCCTACCAGGCATCCGATAAACATCGGGCATCTTCCCTAATTCGGGTTGGGTGACAGATTCAATTAACTGACCACTCAATCATGCCAACACTCTAGCCAATTTTTGGTCTTTTAACTGAAAATTTTGGAGCAAGCACAATGGAGGAAGCAATGTGAGCATCTTAGTTGAAATAAAAGGCGAGGGAGAAGGATGGGGGACCAAAATTGTCCGAAAGGAAAGGAACCCATTTTTGTGGTTGATTCGACAAGGCATTGGATTTCCATGGCTAGACTTTCGGAAACATTGTACTAAGGCTCTACTTTTTGGGGAAAATATATATAATTAGTTATTTTATAAAATGACATAAAAGACTAGTAAAAAAATGTGCATGTGTCACATACCAAAGAGCGCCATGTCATCAATCCAAATGGGGCTCATCAAGATCGTTAGATTGTAAGTGACTTACTCTTTCACCATTAGATCAAATGTATCTCTATTGTTGAATTGATTAGATGATTGATATCTTCTATCATGAAATTGTGTACAAAATCAAAGTTATAATTAGAGGGACTTTTGTATAAATAGGGAGCCCTCCCATCACTTGTATCATCCACCTCATTTGAGAAATACAAATATTCTTTAGAGTTTCTCTCTCTACTTTCTCTCTCAAGAAATTAGGGATAAAGAATACAACAATAAAGTGGAATTGTACAATTATATGTGGAAAGAGAAAAATATTTCGCAATTTGAAATCTGAAGTTTTTCAATCCCACAACAGTATTGCCAAAATTAATTTTGAATCTTGCTATTGTACAGCTCTTTCGTAAATTGTGTCCTTCTACTAATAAAAATCTTTCCATTATCAATAACTCAGATATGTACTGATAATGCAAGGAGTGTGCACGAACTGGCATCTTCCTTATAATAGTGTAGATTAGCCAATTTGTTCCCACGCGCCACAAATTTAAAATTTAATCCTAAGAGTTGACCAAAACATAACAAGCTAACCGGGGCTCTACCATTTGAACTTTCCCATTTGAACTAAAAACCCACCTCGACCTTCCCATTTGAATAACGAAAAACCCAATTCGACCTTCCCATTTGAGAACGAAAAACAAACCTCTCCCGTGAAGCCAAGAGAAGCGGAGCACCCCTCCACCCATGGAAAATGGAGAGCCACCTCACTGTCGACAACCGCCGTTGCCGAAACTTAGGTGTGCGCGCATCTCTTTCTGTGTTTTCTCATCCCCGCGATTGCGCCATGAAAGCCGCCCTCGCGCCTCTCTGATTTGATCTTATCGAGCATTGCAGTTTTCATATGTGTTAGGTCCAACCGGTTGTTAAGTTTTAGTTGCATTTGTTTTTCACGGTAGTCTTTGCCCTCTTAAGGCTTGATAATTTAATCATCAATGTTTCGAGGCGGACCAGGCGGGGCACCGGTTTACTCCACGGAGACAAACGGGGTGCCCTGCCTTGCGTCGACCACAGAGCGATGGCAGGGCGGTGGTTTGGCATGCCGGATGGGGCCAGGGGAACGTGATACCCAACCTGCCCTCGCCCTGTGCACATCTCTACTTGGCTTCCCTATTTGAGCATGCTTTGGTGCGATTTCTTTGCAATTACTTTTACTTTGTGTCGAAGAGGCTGAATATGTATGACCATATTGCTTAATCCCCTGGTGCTCTTACCTGCAAATCTCCCTCTCGAGAGGATTTCTTTTTATCACTCGGAGTGTGTAACAATGGGAGAGTGCTGCCCATTTAGACGTTGTTTTTCCCTTTATATCGAGGTTACTGTAGTTAATTGCTACATTGTCAGGAGATTGTCTGTGTTAGCTACATTGTTGAGGTAACAATAGTTTTCGGATAGATATACTATGTTCTCGCCAATCGCCTGTACCATCTAGTGCTTTAAGTTTGAGAATGATTTCTTCAGGATAAATTAAGATGTGAAATATTATTTTTTTAGCATTGTTTTCTCCGTTTTTTTTTTCCTCTTTTTCTTATGTGTCTCATTGGTTCTTGGCGGAGTGCAGAATCAGGCCGAAGAAATATGGGATGACGTTCAAAGTCCTCAAACGATGATGGAGGCAAGCAAACGAGAGAAAACGAGTCAAAGTCCTTCAATGCCAGCGAGTAAGGCAAAGGCGAAAGTCAAAGTCTAATGCCCTTCGATGGAGGCAACCAAAGTCAAAAAAATCCCATTGCCGATAATACCGGATATTCCAAAGGCAAACCAGGTAGCAATGGACATTCCAAGTCAAACTGAGTATAGAACAAGCCCTCGTTCCCCTTCTTCAAATTATGTTTTAGATTACATTTTGCATATAATACCTTTACATGAATGCATATAACTATATCCAGCAACTATCTTTTTGTTGCGGGAATCTAGCAGAGAAACAAAGACATAAGCCAAACTCCCAATTTCCCAGAAAAAGAAAAGAATAAGTGGCAAGAAGGAGATGTCGAGGTTGACATTGAATGTTGACTGTTTCACCTTTTTTGCGAGAATCAGCATAGTTACCTAGACTGGCTCAGTATGGTATATATAACCTACTTGACTTTTACTGTAGCTCTAGTGATATTAGGGAAACTTTCCCAATGTGGGATGATGATATGGGCAAGCCATTTTATCGCACAACAACTATGCTATTGGGAGGTGATATTGGAACTACCCTACATGCAACAAATTGGTCAGACATCTCTTGATTACTTCTCTGTTATACATACAATGCTACTTTAGTCTCTAGGTGTATGAGCATACATATTTGTTCTTCCAAATTGTGGTGAAAATTAAAAAAAAAAAAAAAAAAAACCACTACAACCAATTCGTATGTGAATGGAATTGGTTTTCGCAACAATCTATGGATTCATATTGTTACCTTTCTCGACAATAATATTTCAGGCTGTCAGTTATCAGCGATTGATGTAATCTCCATTGTTAGCCATAACCTATAGCCATCCGTACATGTTATCTTGTCAGAATGCATGCAGACATGGATGATTGATAGTTATTGGGTAGGAGATATTAAACATGCACCTAGTTTCCTTTCTGAATTTATTTGATGTCTTCATAGCATTTGCCTCTGATCAAAGCTCGAGCAGGGTGAAGAACCATGTCAGGACACTGAACAAGAGCATCATCCCATACGGCTCAAACAATGTCAGCCACGTCATTGTATATGCATTGATCTGTACAAACTCTCCGGATGATAAGGAGCTGGTGCTTGGCTTCAATGCTTGGTTATATGTATTCTCTAGATTTCTAGATTTCGGCGAAGATCGCTCTAGATGGAATTGTACAGAAGGCATAGCACTCCCTTTCTTTTACTTTTTTTCCTGCTGAAAACATGGAATTTCTGATTGCTTGTTTGAGCTGTGTGCACTGAGCAATGAACGGCGAATAAAACAAAAGAAAACCGTTTGAGCACGAAAAGGATGAAAAATTACAGGAGACTATAAGCTTACCTTAAGACAACGACCAGCAATTTCTAACTTCCCCTTTACTCTTTGAGCAGGCTTAGCATGTTCAGGCTGAGCAAACTGCAATGGATAATCAGTCAACACACCAAGAATCTGAAAACAAGGGAACAACCGCTAATTCAGCCAGAAATAATTTACAGAATTGAAACAACCCAAATCCTTTGCAGTGTCCAGTCTCTGGACCATGGGGCAGTTGCCCCAGCTCAACAGGACCAAAGGCCTCAAAAATCTAATTCCCAACAGCAAGGTACATGTTAATTAGCCTTGCAGAATCAGAAGGCAACTATACATGTATCTTCAAAAGGCTGGTATTAAGAACAAATTCAGGCAGGGAAAGGAATATCCTTCCCATTTGTGATGCTTTCCAATAAGTGGCCCACAACAAATTTAAATTGGATAACCCAAACAACCTGCCCCATCCATTAATTCTCTTAGGTAGAAGTTCAACTGTGAAAGCACAGTGTCTTTAACAGGTAGTGATGATTTACAAAAGAGAACTTACAATTTTTTGATGACTTTATGTCATATTACAATGTAAATCCCCCACGAGAGTTTCCTGTCCGTGGCTCCATAAGCTCCGGCAGTACATGAAGCACCAGTTGCAGTAGACTGAAAAAGATTTTTCTCAGCCTCCGAAGGTTTAACCATCACAGGTTGCCCAAGAAGTAGCTGTCCAGAGAGCGCTATTGCCATTGGTATTGGCATTGCATCATAAAATTCAATGTACCTGCAGCTTCATGAGGCTCCTCTTACTTGGTCAGGGCATGTAGGCCCCCAGAAATTGTGATCAAAACTTACAAAGCATAGCAAATTGAACCAGGGAAACAAAAACTTTAATGAAGTGAGCTCAAGCTGAGGTTTGTTTGATGAATCTGACACCTCATATGAAAAGAAAAAGTAGCTCATTGCAGTGAAGTAATGAGAAAGCAATGATGAAAGGTAGTTATAGAAGAGAAAATGAACAAAAATGATAGAATACTGGCAATAATATAGCCGTGCCTTATGTTAATTTCACGAATATCTAGTAACAGCACCAATATCTCAAAAGAGTATGAAACAGAAAGAAGTAAATTAAATTGTCAAAACCACCACCTATAGGCAATTCAATTATATTAACCACCCGTAGTTATTTTGATTGGATCGTAATCGGCCAAAGACCAAAAAGCATCCAAGCAAGAAAATGCAAATACCTGGTTTATCCCTACACGAAACAAACATCATTCACTAGGTATGGGGTGCAACATGCAATCTGACAATTTAATGGCTTCCCCAGGTGTTTCGCTGCTCTGTGTAACAAGAAGTGGACATGGCGAAATAAAAGGAACTCAGGGTCATGTCATCTACCTTGGCAACGCAGCATGAATTGATAAAGCTTATCTTTATCTTTATCGCATTGCTGGTGAATTTAAGAATATAGTTAAACTTGATCCTTCGTACAAGATATGCTTAAGATATCTCTACAGGCATTTAAATGTCATAAAGTTTTTTATTTATGGCGAAGCACATACCCTACACCTTTTGAACGTCTTGAATTCCTGTCCGTTATCAACCTGACGTCCCTTACCTGTACAGACAAGGAAATTACAACTTATGAAACCAGTGTGCCGCAAGAAATAGACCAGTTGTATCGGAAAAGAGTAGTAGATGCGGCTGTCTCGCCCATACAAGCTGAAATTTATATCCTGTTTCTTTTCGTTGATTTGTTCTTTTCCCCTCTAGAGGATTCGATTTATCTACCTTGTCGGGCAGGTGTATTGAGTGCGGATGTGTTTGCTCGATATTGCCGCCTTAGAGGTTAACAACGCAGTATATGGGACTGCAACAGAGACTAAAGCCTTGGAGAAGAAGTGCACACCCCAGCTGATTTGCGACAAGTAATTATATTTTCTCATGATTTCTTTATATCATCGCTGCGTCAAAAGAATGGACGATGCTCTGAAATGCGTGAAAAGCATAGTAAGTTTCTCGTTCTTGATTGGACATTTCTTCGGTAGAAAGATGGTATTGTGTTCTTTTAAAGGCATTCCAGGTTTTCTATGTTCTTGTTTGTGCACATGATTTTGACAGCCGCGTTATCTTGAAATATCGGGCAGTGGGTCACGGCATTCATCTCTGTAGGAATGTTGTTGACTTTAAAATTCTTTTGTTTACATTCATTTTCGTTTCATAAAATTGATTTCTCATGAAAATTTCAGCTCGATCTCATGCCTCAGATACTATGCAGTGCATAAGCAAGTCTTTAATTGGTTCAACATAAACTCTGATAAGTTCGAACATCCATCAACCCCACGGCAGACTGAAGTTTGCCAAGCTATTTTCAAGAAATTGTTTGAGAACAATTGGCTTCTGAGAACACAGTGCAGCCGGTTTGAAAGTTTGGCAAGCTATTTACTTGTTCAACTTTACATATTCATTTGTACAAGTTGCTCACATTTTTTTAGTTGAACGATGTTTCTTTGTGACAGCTTTATTGTGATCCATGAGGTTATTTGTCCTACCCTATAAAAACTATGATTCTGCGCCGGTAGATCACAAGCCTTTGAATCCAACTGATAAATTGGTCCTAGGCGTAAGATACCACAGATACTCACTAGGTTTTAATTTTTTAATTTGTACTATATGGGCCATGCTTGTATGAGAGGCCATCTACTATGTGTTGGAAAAAGGATTAGAATACATAAAATAATAATAATTATTGGAAATACATTACAAAAGATTAAAAAGTAAAAAGAAATGTCTGAGGTGTGCAAACACTATCCTTAAGGATAATTCCACCCCTCAAAGTACGAAACTCGGTGCGTAAGGCTTCAGCGGCTATTCTCCCAAGATACAACAGACCTTCCTCTGTACTCCGCATTGAATATTAGAAGGAAACAAAATAACTTTTGTGTATAACCCAGCAAAAAGAAAATGAAAGATGTGAGAACATATTGTATCTACTAAGATTGTGGTTTGAAGTTTAAATTATATTTAAACGAGAAAAAGAGAGAGTCATTAGGAGATTCTCATAAATTAAGTGGTTATTAAAAAGATGACCGTTATAAAATAATGAAAAGTTTATGAAATAATAAATCAAAAGTTATAAAGCCGTTAAACAACCATTATACAACAATTAGAAAGTTGTTATATAACCATTAAAAAGCCGTTACAAAAATGGTGACTTTCATGACAATCATAATTTCAAATGAATATTTCAAAACTACTGAAATATCTAACAATCCCCCACATATTTAAGAAAGTTTTGACAATAAAAATAGAATAATACTGGGTTAATGGAGAGTAATGCATCAGAACTAGTGCTTGTTAGGCTATGAACCAATTCTAGAAAGAATGAAATATAATTCACGAAATCATTGGTGAAGTTTGAAACTTCTATGAACCAATAATTCCGTTTTGTGAATTATAATTTTCACCGTTCACATTACACTCTCATAAACTTTGTTGTTCAACGCAGTTTTGCACTAATAAACCGTGTGCGTGCTTGGTTTATTCATAAGTGTTTTAGAGATTTTCGCCAAAAATTCTCATAAAAGTGGCTCCACTCCACACTTATATAGGTGATTCCATCAAGTGTATATTGCAGATTAATACACCACCAATAATAGCTATGGAATTTCATTAAGAGCTTAGCTCAACCTCTTTTTCCTTGCAATTTTGCACTATTTTCACCTTAGGAGGGACAATAATTTTTTTTTTTTACAGTGCACTAGATCAACAAATGACTTGTTATTACCCATATGAACCTAATTCATAGGATCGCCAATCACATAGGTTGGGTTACTATCATTGTTGATTTTCTTCAATTGGCTTGTTCCATTCCCCTCAATGTATAGTCAGAGGATTGGCCAAAATTCATTTCTGACTTCATATAGTTAATGGACAAAATTCCATCATTAAGCAGCTACTTTACCACGTCATCCCTCAATCAGACGTGTCAATTTTTACCATTGAAAATTTTATCTTTGCATGGTTATTGCCTCTTGGCAATCATGATGTATAAACACAAAATGGGGAGAAGTACACTATTAGTACCATAAGTTGTGTATGACGCTCACTTTGGTGCCAAAAGTTTCCGTCAGATTATTTAAGTGCCAAATCGGAGGAAAAATGATCACTTTTATGCCATTGGCGAGAGATTCCGGCCAAAATGATTACGTAGCTTTTATATTTATAAAAAAAAAATCGATAAAGTCTTGAAATGACGTCGTTTTCCGTCCTCCTTAAGAAAATGATATCGTTTTGTTGTCCTAAGTGGATGGCCTCAAGAAAACGACGTCACACGACTCATTTGGTTTTTTTTTTTTTTGGGATTGAAATTAGGGTTTTTTTTGTCCAATCCTCGCCCAACGCCGGCCGTCGTCGCTCAACCACCATCGCTCGGCCTCCATTGTGGTAGCACCGTGTCCCAATCTCGGTAACATTTCACCAGCTTCAACGTCCTCAAATTCTTCAAGCCAGGACCGCGTTCAACAACTTCGAGTGGGCGTGGAGGGCGAGCCAGCGACGGCACACGAGGGAGCATTGGCCTCGGTTGCCAGAGCCTAGGTACTGGAAGACGCAGGCCAAACACTCGTTAGGGAGATTAGAGATGGAGAGGGAGAGATGGGGGCGGCACACTCATCGACAGTCTCCCCGAGCACCGGCCAGATCACGGCCTTTGACTTGGCCACCGAGTGGCCATTGTTGGGGTTGGGGTCAAAGCCGTGGCCGCCGAGCGCGGGGGCCATTGAGGACGACGATAGCCTATCGCCGGTGGCTTATCTCTCTCTCTCTCTCTCTCTCTCTCTCTCTCTCTCTCTCTCTCTCTCTCTCTCTCTCTCACACACAATTTGGGGATTTGGGGTTTTGAATTGGGGGAGAGACACCAAGCGACGTCGTTTTGTCGTTTAAATGCTGATTATACTCTCCAGCGAGCCACATCAGCTTCAAAAATTAATAAAAAAAAAGTGCAACGTCGGATTTCCGGCCAATCAAATGGGAGTTGGCACCAAAGTGAGCGTTTTTCAAACATTTTGGCACTTAAGTGATCCGACAGAAATTTTTGGCACTAAAGTGAGCGCCATACCCGACTTATGGCACTAATAGTGTACTTATTCCACACAAAATATGTCATTTTCCCAAAGGAATATATGCTAAGAGTTTTTCAACTACTCAACCTCATTTTCATATATGAGTTTGAGAAGAATTTTTTTCTTTTTTCTCAAGAACTTGAATAGGTCTCAATTTACCAAAGGATAGTAAATATTTTCTTCTCCTTCACCCATTGAAGCTTAGGAGGATAAGGCAATTTTTTTACACATATATGCCTAGTAGCACTTGAGTCTACCACCCATAATTTCAATTAGCTACAATATTGGCATGGGAATGACTATAGCAATTATTTAGTCAAATCATCTACTTCAACCAAGTCGACTTTTGGTTAAGCAGGATTGTCATTTCCCCCATGATTTCATTCGACTGATTTTATGTCAAGCACTTCCACCAAGTGAACATATATTCATTAATGGATTATATTTCATCTGAATCCAAGATCCAGTTAACATCACCGTTTCCTTCTGATACAATGGGAAATGCACTATGTAAAATACAATAAACTTGACAATAGTCACCATTTAACAAAGTATTTCACAAAAGACATCAATCTTTTTCAATATAGATCTATGTTGGCTACAGATGCCAAAAAAAATATAAATTTCATCTCCACAACAATCACTAAAGGAGATTCTCTTTCCCAATGCAATAGCCAATCAAGTCTCTAATTATCATCATGCATGAATGGACATTCAACATAAATTGGCAAAGTAAATATTCTTACAAAGAACATTTTTTTTTTAACATCATTACTGATGTCAATAGTACATGCTGCTCCAAAAATGTTAACCAAAACTCAAAAGGTTAGCAGAAATCCAAAATGAATTAATAATTTCACAAAATAACTATAAGACTTCCTCTGAGTGTTATATATGAATCACCAAAAATGTCTCAACAATGCATACTCAATACAACACATGTAATCAATTTAATTATGTAATAAAATACTATTTAATAATTCTATCAAAAGTTGTGCGTTAAAAAATTCAATCATTGCAAAAAAGACATTATAATCTTTAAACCATAAATTTGTGGCTATTATAAAATATAAACCTCTTTGGTTGTTTCAAGCATAAGTGTGAATCTAATAAATTCAGGATTAGAATCACGACAATCTTGACAAGAAAAATGTTTGGACTAAAACTTTAATAGTCATAAATATAATGCCAACAATGTTTTACACATGTAAAACACAAAGTAGACTTTAACTCTTTAAGCAACATTTAAATGACTGAAATGTGAAATATAAAAATATCACAAAAGGTAGGATGCAAAAAGCATACTCACTAAATTGTCAATTACGCTAATTTAGCCAGAAAAGTAATTAATGGCAAATATTGGGGTGTATCATTAGTCAATTGAATAGTTGTCACCCAATTATTCTCTTAGCTTGTGCTTGCTAAATTGGGTCTCCATTCCCCTTCTATCAAGCACTCCACATCGTCAAGAAGGCAAGAATCTGCCACCATTCTAATGCTAGAGAAGTTCTATATGTGCGTGGATGAGAGAGAATTATCATATCTTCATGTATTTATCAAACATACACATTGTCATGCAGAAAATACCAACACATGTATGAGCATATACATAGATAGATGCCCACACTGCACTCTCATGCAAGCATGAATAAAGACATGCCACCAAATACCAACACAAGCTCGTGTCTACACTTACTTGAGCATATTGGCATGGACATCACCAACCAACTAATGATTGTATGCATTCTAGCATATTCCCAAGAATGATAGGAAACACAGTGAGAATACTGAAGAATTTTGTTCCAAAGGCAAATGACACCTATTTTCAAAATCTATAAGCAAAATAATATAAGGTAAAAAGTGCATAATTTTAGTGGTAAAACACAGAAATCCCACACAACAGCATCCATTGTTTCGCTGAAAACATTTATATATAACCTAGTCCAACATGGGCAAGCTCGATAAGATTCTATAGAGGTGGAGCCAAAGACAAATTAAATAGCAGATAAAAATAGTTATAAACTGGCTTCATGAATGTATAGTAAACAAAATTTAGCAGGAGAATAGGAAGAATTAAGGACAAATGGAAACTACTTTGAATAATAAAGGAGCGCCCCAATTTCCAATCCTAAATGGATGATTATTAAAATAATCACGAACTTGAGAGAGAAAACACCTACATATGTCTGACTTTCTATTGGAAAAACAAGTATAGGTGAAGCCCCAAAATAAAAAATGAATATATAAAGAATTATTAGCCCGATTTCTTTCCATTTCTATTATGGTTTTCCTTTTCTATTTCTTTTTAAGTAGCCACACGGAATGACTATGCCATTTTTAAAGATTTTCTACATATGTAATTTTGAAAAACTAGAAGCATCTTCCGTAAAAGTATAAGAGCACACATTTATGGAATATGTCTAACAAGATCAAATCAAATCTAAAGAGAACACACAAGCTTGTGACGCCAAATTTCAAATATTAGAATGAAAGGATCTTCCACCTATGTGATGATGATTCCTCAAAATGTGGAAACAGCGCACCAAAATGGCAATTACACCCTTCAAGCATTAATTTAGAGTTTCCAAAAAACAACTTTACTTAAAACTCAATAACCTTACCAAAACGACCAAAAGCTATTTTGTGTTAATGCTTGATCTTGTCCCATGACAAACCACCCAAGAATATGTGATACTTGTCCTTCACCATCTCCAAATCCTTGTTCAATTCCAAGGTCGGTGGAAGCACCAGCAATTCCAATTTTGAAAGCTATAAGGCAATTATCCTTAAGATTGTTGTAAAAAGGATTATAATACATAAAATAATAATAATTATTGAAAATATATTACGAAAGATTAGAAAATAAAAAGAAATGTCCGAGGCGTGCAAACACTGTCCTTAAGGATAATTCCGCCCATCGAAGTACGAAACTCAGTGCGTAAGGCTTCAATGTAAGGCTTCAATGGCTATCCTCCCAAGATACAATAGACATTCCTCTATACTCCGCATTGAATATTAGAAGGAAACATAACAACTTTTGTGTATAACCCAGCAAAAAGAAAAGGAAAGATGTGAGAACATATTGTATCTACTAAGATTGTGGTTTGAAGTTTAATTTATATTTAAACAAGAAAAATAGAGTCGTTAGAAGATCGTCATAAATTAATTGGTAATTAAAAAGATGACCGTTATAAAATAATAAAGAGTTTATGAAGTAATAAATCAAAAGTTATAAAGCCATTAGACAACCATTATACAACTATTAGAAAGTCGTTATATGACCGTTAAAAAACCATTACAAAAATGATGACTTTCATGACAATCATTATTTCTAATATAAATATCTCAAAACCGCTAAAATATCTAACACCATGTACTTCAATGAACTGTGAATGGGGGGCAATATTAAAATATTTAAATAATAAATCACGTATACATCTAAAAGTTTAATCTTTTAGAATAGTTAAATTTCTACATGATATCAAAGTTGAAGGCCCTAAATTTAAATCTTTCTAGGCCCCATTTGCCTCCCCAATTAAATTTACACGCTTAATAGTAGGCAAAAAACTAGACTAAATGTAAAGATGAGTATTATAATGTTTAACTAATAAACCAGACATTCATCCCATGCCTTCATCTTAAGCTTTTAGAATAAGGTTGTGGTCCCACAAATTCCTACAGGCAAATTACTACTATCCAAGATGATATCACTGCTTAGCTAGTGTGCAGAAATTTAGGACTTGTTTTCAATATATAACATCAGCCATTCCCATTAGTCTCTTTCTTTAGCCCCTTGAACGTCTGTTTTGCTTCAGTGAGTTACGGAGAAATGATATGAAAGAAACAGATGCTGAAGCAATGATGCATGCTTTAAGTGACTTTAGGAAAGAGCGTTAAAAAAGTCTTAAACTTTTTACATTTGTGCCAATTTAGTCCTAAACATTTTTACGTTATGCCAATTTAGTCATTTCCGGCCAATTTTGGCTAGATTTTTCTGACTAGATATTGGGCTGCTGATGTGGCATGATCGGTGCTAACATTGATAACTTTTAATAATATTTAATTTTTTTAATTTTTTTAATTTTTTTAATTTTTTTATTTTTTCCTTCTCCTCCTTCTTCCTCTAGCCATTGCCGAACCTCGGTGACTAGCCGAGGCGACGGCCGGTGAGGTCGACCTTGACTTCATTGGCCATCTCACCGGTGGCCGTGAGAGTCGAGCCTTGCCCATGGCTTGTGAGGGCGAGCCCTCGCCGGGAATCGGGCGAGGGCAAGCCTCACCACCCAAAGCACGAGGCCGCCTTTATGACCACCGGCGAGGTGGGCGGCAAGTTCGACCTTGACCTCACCCGTCGTCGCCTCTAGCTGGTCGCGAGGTCTGGTGACCGACTAGAGAAAGAAGGAGGAGAAGGGAATAATAATAATAATAATAATAATAAAGTGACTTTAACATAATGTCCTGTTTTTAGGTGCAATTTATCTTAATGCTGCTTGTTTACAGGTCTGTTTGGCAACTCCGAGAATCCGCGATACAAAAACCACTTCTTGATTTTATATTAGAACCCAAATTTTATTTCATGCATAATATTATTTTAATTTTTTAATACAAAAAATTTATTATTCAAGGCAAAAAATTTTTATCATTATGTATAAAAATTATATCCACTTTTATCTCATCTCCTCATAATTATTTTTATCTAGGCTATATCATTATTGTACCCGATTTTATCTATCTTGGATAAAATCAAATATTGAATAAAATAAATTTTATTCTATCAAAACTTTATGTGGGTCACCTATCATAGTCTAATCATTTTTTTAAGGGAAGCACCCACGCTCTATTTTTTTCTTTTGAAGTCTTAATCATGGACTGACCGAAAAAATGTCTTAATCATGGAAACTCCATTTAATCTTCATCCCACTAGACATCAAAATTAGCCGGCTAAAGAGGATACCTAATCAGCAGATTTGCCTGAATCATCGTTTCTGCTAAATCCATGAACTTAACCACGAAAGAGCAGACAAGAGAACAAAATCTCGATGGCAAAGTGCTTCAGCTTTGCAGCGACATGTGACCGATGGTTCCGCTTCTCCTTCTCCCGGGCGGGCCTGAAACCGACCACCACCGACCTCGGCGACGGCACGGTCGTGCACTGTTGGGTCCCCAAGACGTACAAACCCAACAAGCCCAACTTGCTCCTCTTGCACGGCCTCGGAGCCAACGCCATGTGGCAGTGGAACGACTTCATCCCGTCCTTCCTCGCCAGATTCAACGTGTACGTGCCTGATCTCCTGTTCTTCGGCGAATCCTACACGACCCGGCCCGAGCGGACCGAGCAGTTCCAGGCTCAGTGCATCGCAGGTAGGACTGTCGATTTTCTGACGCGACACGGTAGGCCATGACTCGAATTAGCATGTTGACCCGCTTTGCAGGAGTCTTGGAGGCTCAGGGAGTGAGGAAACTGAACGTGGTAGGGTTAAGTTACGGCGGGTTCGTGGCGTACAGCTTGGCGGCGCAGTTCCCGGAGATGGTGGAGAAGTTGGTTCTGTGCTGTGCAGGGGTGTGTATGGAGGAGAAGGACATGGAGGATGGGACGTTTCCGGTGAGCGAAAAAACATTACATGGACTCGTTCTATGAATGACAATCCCATTGCAAAAACTGCTTTGGAACTTATATGCTTTTTTTCGAAATTCAGTGCGTCTTACTGTTTCTTCATACTTGTGATAGTGGAACTGAGTCTTGGTACAATGTCGTCTCGGCAGGTGAAGAGCGTGGACGAGGCCCTGAGTTTTCTGATACCGCAGACTCCGGAGAAGATGAAGGAAATGCTCGAGGTCGTCTTTTACAAGCCGGTGACGAGAATGCCCACTTGCATCATGCAGGATTTCATTGATGTAAGTTGACGAAAAGTTCAAATTTCTCAGCTCCACGTTTGCATTTTTGCACATCGCCTCTGAATCTAAGTTTAGTTGATACCAAGTGTTCCGTTTTCATTTCCTTTGCGAAAGTAACTTGAGCACTTACTTTTCCTGATTCAAAATGGAAGTTTGTACAGTTAATCATCAGGTAATAGCTACATGAATGGGGAAGTAGATTCTTTACATGGCTCTCCTGTATTTATATGTAATTGACTAAGCCACTTCTTGACCAGATTGTGTAGTCTCGTCTCACATTTTTATTGCTCCAGATTACAAGTTATTGGGTGGATTACATTCTACAACTGAAGAATGCTTCTTTCCTTGTTTTAGTAGCTCTGGAGTGTTTGTTATGTTTATGGTGATGTTCAGTGAAAAAAATGTGCATAAATAAAAACGCCTCTGCTTTTAGAGAATAGAGTCATCACCATTCAGCATTCTGCAGTGGATTATCGCACCTTTGTTCCCTCTTACCCATATTTGAGGCCGAGGAATATTGCATTGGTGCGTTAAGTCCACGAATCCCTACTGTATGGAACATTCTGGACACTAGACAGAATGAATAAGTAGCTTGATCCTTGTGAACTGAGACTATACGAGACTAAACAGCTGCTTATCATACAATGTGCTAACTCTCACTGTCATCGATCCTGCATTAACTGTGCTGTTTCAACTGACTTATGAAAAGCTAAATATTTAAATTTCATATGATACTTCTTACGGGCAATCTGGGACAAGTTTATCTTGATCACTCAAGTTCTGTGGCATTTCAAGAAAGGTCACCACAATTGTCTGCAGGTTTTGTGGAAGGAGTACCTTCAAGAAAGGACAGAACTGGTCAATGCCTTGTGCAAAGATAGAAAGATGTCTAATCTTCCCAAAATAACTCAGGTTTCATTCTCTTGAAATCTCTGTCCTCTCTCGAACTCACGCAATTTACTCATTACATAGTCACATTGATTTTGTCGATATCTTCTCTCATCCTTGCCATCCTCTCAAGCCATTGATCTTTTGTGATGCAGCGAACACTGATAATCTGGGGGGAATATGATAAACTCTTTCCATTGGAATTGGGTCACAGATTAAAGAGGTTCCCCTTCTAAGCTTTGCTTTGGTTTTTCCACTATCTTCAGAAGCATGATTTTCTCTAACAAGAACTTGTATAAACAACATCTGGTTGAAAACAAATCTTCCGAACCATAATGTTCTTAATCATCTAAAACCACTTTAATTTGAAAATCAATTGCTCATGCGCATCAAGTTACAGAGGATCTGTTTTTGCTCTATTGTAGATTTTCTTATGGGATAACTTGCTTCCTTTTTAATCAATCAACTGGACTTTGGCCAGGCATTTGGATGAAAACGGGCAACTAGTAGTTGTGAAGGATTGTGGTCATGCAATAATTAAAGAAAACCCGAAAGAGATGTACAAACACATCAAGGCATTCCTCGTCGATCCACTCCTTTCTCCTAAAAAGGTAAATCAAACCAGTGGCCAGAAGGTGGACTGAGAGTCGGCAATGAATTCTGCAGCTTGCTTGTCCAAATGTTATATATGCAATTATTTAATCTGTGTGATCAGATGAAACGTGGTTCAAAAAAATTGAATTCATGAAGAGTAAGGCTGATAGTATGAGGAGTATTTCCTGGTTTCCTTGAGACATTGCGTTACAGATGAATTTTTTGGGTTCATCGTGAATTTTGCCAGATTAGTGGTGCAATGTTTGCTTGTAGTGCTGTTTTCACGGTACACGAAGTAAATTTATGCCACTGTGATGAACATTGTCTCCTGTTCCAGTTCAACGTGATTTCTGTGGCATATTGGTGCTTAATATTCTGAGAACCGGAGCTGATAACATGAAGTAGGTGAATGGCATAGCCACTATGGAGGAGATTTCAATAACTTTTCGCACCCTCAAAGACTGCTCATGACATTGAGAGTTGTGATGTTATTAGTGGGCTAATTGCTCTGCTCCTTTCCACTGAGATACAGCTGATCTCGTGATTAATACATATTGACTTGGCTTCACTTTAACTAGCCCAGGCTGCTGAACTTCATTAGATGATAGTGCAGAGATGCTCAAGATGTTTGTTCCTGTAGCAGGAGGTTGAGGTAGTGAGGCCAGGGTGGGGTTCGAACCAATAGTTGCTACCAAGATGCATGAGAAGTAGCCAGCGGAAGTTCCATTCTAAAATCTGGATATTGTTAAGAACTAGACTTGGCCCGAATGAATATTCAGAGGGTCGTTTTCCTTGCCACCCAAACGGGTTGGGAAGGAGCAAGAGCAACCAATGTTGATAATTCCTTTGGGCATTACCATAGGATTCTTACACCTATTTTGATGTGTTCAGTTTGAGAGATAACTACCTTTTAGAAATGCAAATTTGTCATTCTAGTTCACTAGGATGTAAGTGCGTATGAAGTCGAGGGCTCTCCCAGGCCTAATTGCCCTTCGTAATTGAACTAAGGTTTTCGGATATGAAGAACAAGTAGGATCCAAACCCTGGACCAAAGTTTGTCCATACCACATATGAAATTTGAAGTATGCCTTGTATGACTAGGCCAATTGCCACGATGGTTGTTTGAGGAGTTGTTACTCAGATTACAACGTAAGTAAATTAAGAAACATTAATTAAGAATATTTCAACGTAAGAAACAATCAAATGAATGCATCATTGGATGAGAAAATTGTCTTAGTTTGGAGCAGCTTACACGAAGAAATTCATGAGTTTGATACAGTAACTTATTATTTTTGTGCATTCTGTATGTACTATGCATTAAATGCATGTAAAAAAAAAGTATATTTGTTTTAATAAAAGTATTTGTGAACTAATAAATACTTTTTAATTGTAAGAGTCACATAGAATGGGAAGAGAAGGAGGGGAAGTAAATAGATTAAATTTGTAAAGAAGTTGATGTGCATTATGTACAAACTATCAAATTACAAACACGGGCAAATTTATATGGTATCATTAGATTATTCGACTTAATGAGTTTTGGATATTTTAGGATAACATAATTTATGGTCCCTAATTCCAATGTATCCTTACTTGTTTGATATTTACAGTAAAAAAAAAATTATTTTTGTATTTTTTTAGCTTATTCTAGCATTTTGCATTTCTTTCTACATCAGAAACAAACCCAAAAATAGTTTCAACCTCACATTTTTTTTTGGATAAATTCAATGAAGAGCACAGTAAGCAGTACTATAGTTAAGTAATTTGAATATCTGACACTTCAAATCACCATGATTCCTTAACTCTAGCATTCTTCAAACTTGAAGTATGAACTTTTCCTCCCTCTCATAAAGCTAAATGTTTCTCACTTCATGAAAATTCAAATTCATATCCTCTAATAGACTAAATCATTGAGCAATTATTTTCTTTCATATTTTTTTCACAAACAAAGCACGTGTTCTTTCAGTTAGTGCTACAAGAAAAAGAAAGGATGCTTTGACACCAGTAATAAACTAATGGACAAATTTAACCAGAAACTAGCTCAAGGTAGATCATCAAAGCGAGTGGTTAACTAAGTCAATCCTTAGCAAACGTCATGTCCATCCAACAGCAGAAGAATAGAACCTAACCCATGCATGCAAAAGTTAGAGAAGATGCTCGTGCATGAAGAATCGACAGCAAGCCTTTATTCTCCACTTTGATATATGATTTTGTCCCTACAGATTCGTTCATGAATTTATTCCAACGTGAAAGAAGAACCTCCTCAAGCTTTGGTTCATCGAACAGGCTGCAGCAAACAAAACCAGGCCACTGTAGCCCAAATTGCTCCAACGATCCATCCCTGAAAAATATGAGATATACATGCATAAACTATTTTTTCCCATTCTTATGGCAAATCAATATAATTCAAGAAAAACAAATTTTCCAAAAGAAAATAATAATCTTACTGCTTGGAAAAGAAGCTGAACTCCAGATGATCCCCTGCACCTCATTATATGGATGGCAATCTGTGGAGGTATTGTAGCCACCACCACAAACGCAAACGAAGGCAAGGCTCGGAGAGTCATACCCGCACACCCCCCCACTGTTCTCGCAAGTTGGGCACTTGGTGTCCATGTGGTTACTGTCGAATGCCCCTTGTGTGTACTTCAGCTCCACCCCGTACTCCCACCGCGCCGGGTCGGTCGGGTAGTCCCCGAGTGTCAGCACCGGGGCATACCCGTCGCATTCCCAGGCCTGAAGGTCCAGCTCGCCCTTGCTGTCGAAGTTCGCCGGGGAATAGACGCAGCAGGTGTCGGTCGGGGAAAACAGTGGCAACCCGAGGGCGAGAATGGCCGGACATGCGTACATCGAGGCGCACAGATTGGAGGAGCCATGATCACATATGGATAAGTCCTTGATGGTGAGGGATGTATTAGGGGACTTGCAATGGAGGAGGACGAATGTCGATGAGCCGAGCTCGAAGGGGCCGGACCAGTCGAGGCCCAGGTTCGGCGAGGGCTTCATGGAGGTGCAGGTGGACATATCGGACGGGGAGATGATGAGGCTGGAGGTTGTGTAGGATATGGAGGTTACCGGGTATGAGCCGGTGTGGCTGGTGAGGACCAGCGTGTCGTCATCTTGCCCATGGACGCAAGTCACATAAGGGTGGAACCGTGGAGAGCCACAGCCATAGCCGGTGCCAAAGGGGTACTTGATCGTCAGCGAGCCACAGGTGTTCCGGCATGCCGGATCGGGGGATTCAGCTTGCCGGAGATGGAGTAGGAGAGCGAGGATGATAAAGGGAAGTAGAGCAGGTTCCATTTGGTTTGATCTATTAGGGGCGTGTCTGCCCTCATACTGGGACGGACCACTTGGTATGTGGGAGGACAGGTTTTCTTAGCGGGGATGCCATGTGGCGTGTCATAATTGAGCAACACATGATAACAGGATCAACTTTGGGAGAATATATTTAGCATAAAAAATTAGTACTATGAATTGAGCGATGATATTTACACATGGACTACATTGTTTAGCACCAATGAACTAAAAGAGAGATAAAGGTCATTGGAGTCGATTTATAGAGAATAAAAGGGCTCAATAAGCTAACGTTAGTATAAATTCGGTCATTTTATGGTTTCACAACTTCTGATAAGGTGGACATATCAGTGCTTTATTCCATGTCACTATGTCAGTTGCTTACAAGAGGTTGTTAGAAGCTTTACCTGAGGTGTCAATCTACTTTACCCTAAATCTTTAGTGCATGGGCGCTTTCGAATATTGTTGTCACCGCCCAAATGCACCATATCGTGATTTACAGTGAGGGTTGAATGGGGCCAGAGCTTGAATTTCGCAACCGAACGCGACTAAATTGCAGCCCACTGTGAGTCGGCGGGAACAGGGTACCACTCCACTGGAAAAAAAAAAAAAGAACTCAACCTCCTGTCTGAGAGACAATTGCAGTGGGTATTGATGCAAGTTCTAGGCAAGAGAGCTAGATGACCAAGAGGAAGTAATTCAGATCACCATGTCTGTCACCATGGGCTTCTTTAAAGAGCCGTATGCTCATGCCTTCCAAGCCAGGATCTTGACTTTTACAAACCGGATTGCATTATATATATGCTAAGAAGAGCAATTTACTAACCATCGTTCAGGACTAAAACCTAAGCAGCAATGAGAGTCAACATGCCATAAATGCAAAGAAAAATTCATATCCTGAATGTGGCCAATTGTGTGCTCTCTGACAAGTGTATGAGATGGTGTCAATACGACTCATCTTTATAAATGCCAATTGTGTGCTGTCTTACTAGTTGGGACAACCACACTAAACATTAATTTCAGTAATCTACCTTAAGAAATAGAAAGCAAAATCCAAATCCTGGACATTGTAGAAGGACATGTATGAGACTGTCCTGGTATAACTCATACTTATAGAAGCCAATTGCATGCTCTTGGGTGCCAGTTTGAACAATCACCATGAAAATGAATGTACTCGGAGGACACTTGAGCAATATTAGCGCAGTAGGGGGGAGGGTGAGTCTAGTGAGCTTAATCAATGTGTCAACTTTATCTTTGAGGAGTCTACACTGGACAGCAGAAGGAAAAACTAGCCAGACAGGTGCATCTGTTAGGACGAAAAAGATTTATTATCTTTAAGAAAAGTACTTACATTAACTCAAGCGCTTGGAGTTAATGTCTCTAAGAATAAGGGGAAGAAAACTAGAACATGTTCATCCATCCTCCTCCTCGTCATCATCATCCCCTCTATCCAGAACGTCCTCATCAGAATCTGTTGCTGCATTGCCTTGTAGATGTCGAAGCTGATTAATAGCATCATTCACATCAGAAAGTAAGGCATGCTTAGCAGCTTTAACTGTACCAACCTTCTTTGCATTGACTTCCATTTTGTTTACTTCCTTAGAAGTAACTTTTACTTCAAGACCCGAGTTTCTCTTTGCTTCCCTGCTATGTAATTGATCAAGGTACTTATCATGCAATGCTCTGTTTTTAACCTGCTTTAGTACTGGAGGACTTATCAGAGGTATCCTACTTGAGCTATAAAATCTGGAGACCGGCTTCTTATTGCCTGAAGAAGACCTTTCACGGCATTTCAGAAGAGATCCTTGCATTTTCTGTAAATTGTCTGGTGTCACAAGTACAGAAGTCAACTCTTTAGTAGATGGATCCACATTGGGCTCAAGTACAGAGAAAAAATCTGCTTCACAAGTTTGGTCTGAGTGATTTTGCTTTTGTAACATCTGCCTGACAGTTTTGTGTGCAAGAAGACCTTTTCTTTTGGAGCTGAGCCTCTTGACCAATGGTTTAGGGGATATAAGAATCTTGCTTGCCGACAGTGGAGAAAGTTCGATGTAAGATTCATCCCTTCTGTTTGCTCTGGACCGAAAACGAGATTGAGTTGGGGTTAGATGATCCGAATGAATCTTATCAAAACATTCCTGTGCTGACTTTCCCGGTACCTGTGAGCGTTTTGCATGTTAATCACATTATCTTCATACTTAAGCATCACATGAGGAACTACTAGAAAGTATACTGCAGAATTACAGGGAGCACCATCCATGGTTAAGGCTATTAAAAATAGATTCCAACAAGATATCTGCACTAAATGGCTGTTCTAATGATACAATGTCGTCAAAATAGCAATGTGAACTCTATTACCACTCAGCAAAAGTAGACACCTGCAACTTTACACAAAATTATGAAGAGTATACTTCAATACAGGCAACATTATAATCTCTAGATTTCAAACCAAAGAAGGTGGTGTCATCAGAATGTATGATCCTCAAAATTCCTGCTGCGAATTCAGACTTGTTTTATATCCCTTTTCACATGCAAACAGAGAGACAGAAAAGAAGGAACACTCAAAGTACTAGTGCAACAAATTTGTCAGCATAACTGTAAATCTGAAATAATCCTGACAGTTAACAAAAATGACTTGTAATCTAAGAAGATACTACTATCAGTATATCAAAGCTGTGGGCTGCAGCTTTTCATCCTCAATAGTGAAAACCCCCCGTCATAAACAATTTGACCTTGAATGATTAGGTTTTTAACTCATTATAAATTAACATTCGAAAAATTCTCAATCCAGAAGCCCTCAGTTATCTTTTAGGTTCTTTTCTATTAGAGTGGATGCCTAGATATTTATCACCTACTCATTTTATTTACGTTATAGTCACTTGAAAAATTCTTAGACATGCTTTTTAATAGCAGGAAAATAATAAAAAATAAAAAGTAAAATTGCACCCAGGTCATCCAGAATTCAAGGATGACAGTATAGAAAACCATATAATTCGCAATAAAATCACACGGAACTGATACAATGCTTAATCTATTCTGGAGCAAGATCATAGTGATGGCAGAGCTAGTCAACTCATCATGTCCATTAAGCATCATATTCTAGCTCCTACCTTTCGACCATGGAGTCGCTCATTCATAAAGAAGTTGACAGCGAAGTCGAAATAAGCTAAAGGGTTTTCGTTTGAAGAAATCAAAAACCAAAATCCACACTCGTTCTTGGACATATAGTATAGGGACATTAATTATTAAGAGCTCATATGGCAGTGCTGTGCCTTCTACCTGTAAGTTTTGAAGCTGTAAGTATGCTGTCCTGTGACTGGGGCCACTACAGTGTTCATCAACATATATATTTGAGGTTTCTCTACAATCTCTAAAATTATTGGAAAAGTAAATAACGAGGATATTTTGCAAATAAATGGTGAGGATCTCAGTTCCATAAGAGGTGCAGCCTAACAAAATAGCTTTCAGTGGAGTGCCTTCTGATTGGATTGTAACTACATTTATCCTGCATATTGCGCCAAAAAATCTAGGCTAGACATTTTAAGCATAGCTACGAGAGCATATTACATGAACTTGTAAGGTATAATAAACTGCAAATTATCAAAATAATCTCAAATTTGTGCAAAATTGATCTTTATTTTTCACTTCAGCTGTCTTGGCATTTAAACTTCCAACAAAATTAAACAAATGCATGATCTTCTTTCCTCTGCATAAAGTAAATTGACATGGGTTCCAGAAACTTAAATAGTATATAACATCTGCCAGAGTAAATTACCTCAAAGAGTGTGGATATGCTTTAGTTACTTAATTCCTTATTGACCCAGTATAGGTCCCATCAATCATTAAAAGCTATTTACTTTCCCCAGATGACGTTGGAGCCATTGTATGTTTCACATGGCATACCAAGTATTGCTAAAACTCTTTTCAACTGATAATACCAGGAGACACAATCAAATAACAAAGGGGGCAAATTATAGGTAAAATGTATGGTATCCACTCACTTTCATCAAACCATAAGGGTTGTTAGATCCATGAAACTTATCTTTGAAATAAACTCCTAATCTTTGGTCAAAAGTAAGTATGATTTTATCTATAGCATAACTTTTTTATTTTAAAGGGGAAGAAGTTTTAAATTTCCCAAGGTTTACCGGTCAACTTCAAGAAAAGTCATGCCAAGCAGATCAAGATCATGCAACATCCTTGAATTCCACAATAATTATTTGAATATGGAAGCGCGATCATATCATAATGTGAACCAACCCTAAAATAAATGTAACCTTGCAGTAGAAAAACCTAGCTGAATATAAGAGACACGAGCTTACCATAACCACGTAGAACATACATGTCTGTGCAAATGTACAAAAATGTCACGTCATAAGCACTACCATAGATGCACATATATATTTATCTGAAAATACTTTTAAAAAAAAAAAAAAAAAAAAAAACAAAAAAAACAACAATTACTAGGAAATAGTCCATGAGAGCCAGAATATAGAAACTCACAAATCTAGAAACCTTCTTCCAGAAATGTGGAGTCGGCTTTGCAGAAATATAAGCTCTCTGTAATGCAGCCTCTTGCTCTTGAGTCCAACCTTGGCAATTCTTACAGCCTTCTTCTCCTTGTTTGCTCTCAGTTAGTGTCTTAATTATTCCACTTTCTTCCTTTTTAAGGGCGGGTAGACCAAGCACACATTGTCTAGTGCCTCTTTGTGTTTCTGCTACTACTACTTCAGATTTATTAACAACTCCATCTTCTATTGCATCCTTCCTATCCTCCTTGTCAGTCTTTCTACTCAACAAGGACCTAGTTTCTCTCTTAGGCCTACAGTCAGTCCTCTCGACTTGCCCAGCAATAATCTGCTGATTAGAAAACCTCAACAATTGATCAAAGTTGCGAAACTCCTGAACCCCACAATTCAGTCTTGGAGACCTTCTCAACCCAGCACATGGAGTTGTACTTCTCCCCAAGCCATCACTTGAATTTCTTTCAGGGTAATCTTTAACCTGATTAATCGGCAGAAAATGCTCTTGTCCCCTAACCCCGCTACTAAATCTTGGAGATCTTCTCAACCCACTACGCAAATCGTGCTTTTCCGTCAAACCATCACTGAGATCTGTCACTTCCCTCGAATTTCTTCCTGGGTCGTCTTCTACCTGGGTATTCACCAGAGAACGTTTTCGCTTCGAACCCACGAGCCTATCCGAACGGTCAACCCGGTCGTCATCGGATTTCAGCACGCCAATCTTCGGACTGCGAAACCTCGGAGATCTTCTCAGGGGAGGGGAATGTCCATACACGGCGGCAGCGCTTCTCTTCGGCATTTCAACAAGCATTGGACACATAGCCTGTTTCAGCAAGAAAGATTTAGAGGGCCTCTGCTCAAGAAACCCAATAACGTGCTGATAAACAGAGAAGACATCAACAAAACGAAGGGCGTAATTTGCTGGAATCAACTTTTTCTCACTGGAACCATCAGATGTACAGTAAAGATCGCAATTTTTCCCGGGTAACACCGACATACGCAACGACGTAAATGGAACTCCTACCTGCTTTATGGCGCGGTCGCCGGGAAGCGGACCGCGCGGCGGCTCGCGGGGCTGCGCGGCGGCTGTCTCCGGCGGATGCTGCACCAGAAATCCGGAGGAAAGAGAGGAGCGACAGCACGATTGGAGGGAAAAGATGGGATTTTGAATTTATGGGCTTCGTTATCTGGGAAGACAAACGGAGGCCCGTTAGACTTCGTTAAAGTGGACCATGAAAATGAAATCGAGTGGATTTATATGCATTTTTATATGGTCTATTTTTTTAATGCCGTGAAAAATTCCAAACCAATACACATATGATAAATTTACCTTAAATTAATAACCAGTATCTCTGTGACAATTGACAAGCGTACTAATTTCGGGTTTATCATTCGTTTGTCACAAATGTATAAGTTTGTAGTTTTCGGTGATATTAATATAATTTAATGAAAATTAACGAATAATAAATTTATCATAAATATAGTAGTTTGAAGTTTTTGTGGTCAAAGAATTAGTTTATAGAAATCCATCATAAGTACATTAATTTGAAATTTTTCGTGATCAAAAAATTAAATTGGTGTTAATTTTTTATAAGTATATCAATTTTGGGTTTTTTGTGATATTAATTTTTTTTTCTTTTGCTTCAATCATTCGTATGTTTTTCTTTTTAGCTGGATCCCAAAAAAAAAAAAAAAAAAAAAACAACAACACGAATAGGGCTATTTCCACTTTTTTTTTTTTTTTGGGGATGTTTTGGGATTTGTCTTGCGGTAAACCCAAAACCCGAACCCAAGGTCTATTTTACCTCAAGAATAGTTCTATTCTTCTAAAATATACGAGGTCACTTGAGCAACTATACACACCCCAAATAGAAATCAACTCATTCAATCTACATCCTTTTAGCAATATTCATCGTTTTTGCTTTACTTTTTATGATTCATATGAATTTCTACAAGAATTTGACATTAAAGTGACTGCATAATCTGGATTTCCATGACACCAAAAGTGTAATCACTATTAGAGGCAAAAAATAATCACATCTATTTCGATAACCCAAAAGGTACTCGAAAACTTAAATACAAGTTTGGTTGGGACGACTTAGAGGGAAGATTAGCCGTCCCAAACCAGTCTTGCTACCATTCTTTAGTTTTCCAGGTCATGCAATTTGACTTCATTCTAACGCAATATATCTTTGATATTATAAAATATATAATATCAACCAATAATAAAATATAAAAAGACTGATCTTAATATTTTTAACTACTCCCCATTATAAATTGTAACATTACATTTGTAATATCATCAATCATACATTCGACACATCTCCAACTTCAAAAGAATGGAAACTGACAAGAGGCAGATTGGTCAACTACAGAAGGGAGCTTAAACATAAGCTGTACTACAAAAAAGTCAAAACTCAACAATCCAAGATGATCTTTGCTCAAGCACAATCTCCTTTCTTGAACGCAAGAGCTTCCTCAAGAAACCTCTCAAAGTTGCCATGTGATGACCCGCCAGGGGAAGCTGCAGCTTCAGCTTCTCTCTTCCAGTACTGAGCTCTCTCCCTCATCCTCCTCCCTTCCTCACCTTCCATCACCTGCCTCACCAGTCCTTCAATCTCCTCCCTCCTCACGTCCTCATCCACCTCCACTCCAATCCCCCACTCCGTGCAGGCGTACCTGCAGTTTGTCTGCTGATCCGCAAAGAATGGCCAGCATATCACGGGCACTCCTGCGCTCACGCTCTCCAGCATTGAATTCCACCCACAGTGCGTCAAGAACGCACCTACTGATGGGTGATTCAGCACCTCTTCTTGTGGGCACCAGCTTGCCAGCATTCCTCGGCCTCTGATCCCGTCGAGGAACTCCCGTGGCAGGGCTGCTGACTCGCCCTTCACAATGTCGGGCCGGACGATCCAGAGAAATGGATGGTTGCTGTTTGCAAGCCCCCAAGCGAACTCCTCCAAGTGCTTCCCCGACATCACTGTCACGCTCCCGTAGTTCACGTATACCACCGAATTGGGTTCTTTTCCGTCCAGCCATCGCAGGCATTCCGTGTCCTCCTTCCACAGGCTTGACTTTATTGATTCGGATTCTGACTCCTTCATTGGCAGTCGCCATCAAGGGAAGCGGGCCGATGGTGTATATGGAAGGGAACTTGACGGTGATTGCATCAAGGACCTCATGCTCAAAGGTGTCAAATGTGTTGAAAGCAATCACCGGGGATTTGAGGCAGTTCTGAGCTTCTTCTCCCATGAAATCGAACATGATGCTTTTGGGGTTGGTCGTCCTGATGTGGCTGGGGATGTCTCTAAGCCGGATGTTTCTCATGCCGGGTATCCAATCTATAGGCATGTCCAGTGTGCCATCGCTGAGGAAGTTCTCATCTGGAAATTCACAACAACATGATTGTCACATTCACATGAAGTACTGCACAAAGCTACGAAATGCCGACAACAGGTTTTGGGAAAATCGAGCAATCTTTAACATCCAGCATCCTTGTATACTCTTTACAACTTTGGTTTCAATCCCAGAAGAAGAGCTTCTTGATTCTCTCAATCCTTACTTGTGTTGAGCAATCAAATAGGCTGAACAAGACTGTCACCTTTCATATAAGGAACAAAGAAGTACTAAATACCACCGAGAGTTTTCACTTTCAAGTTTGAGCAGAGACGCAGAAGGTTCTTGATTTTCTTTTCCTCAAGTCCTTACTATTGAGCAATCAAATAGGCCAAACAAGACAAGATTGCAGAGAATTGAAATCAAACAGTACAATAACTACTCTCACATACAAAATTTGATTGAAATTGAGAAGAGGGTAATCAAAAGTACCTACTTTTGAATGGAAATATCCCTCTTCTGACAAGCTCTCTATAGTGCAGATACGCCATGAAGCTGCAAGCGGAGGCAGTCCATAACTGAACCTCAGGAACTCCTATTTCCTGGGCTACGTCAATGGCAAAGCTCATGACGCCGTCCGAGACCACGCAGCTCACTCTAGGGACATCCTCAGACGAGTTCAACCTTGCTAGGAGCTCCCGGAACGGGCCGAGGCAGTTCTTCCTGACGGAGTCGCACAGCAAGGGGACGTCCTGGGTGGCGTCGCTGTCGGACGGCGGCAGCCCATCAGGGATGGCCTCGAAGCAGAAATCGGGCAGGCCCTTCACTGAGTCCGGCCCATGGGACCGGATCAAGCGCCGGTGGTTGTGCTCGGTATTGACAACAGTGACATGGAAGCCCCTGGAGTGGAGGAGCTTGGCGAGGTGCATGATGGGCGTGACATGGCCCTGGGATGGGTATGGAACACACACTGCATGAGGTCTATTCCTTGCTGAAGCATCATGATCCAACTCCATCTTGCTCAGTTCTGATTTCTTGCTAAAACGACTCCGGAGTATCGTCCAATGTCGATTGGATCGCTAATACCAACAGTCTTCCCTCCTCTATCGATCGCGAGAGACTGGAGAGTCGAATTTTAGAGCTCCGAGACCATCATCTTAGAACAAAAAAGATGGAAGTCGATGATGATAACAGTGAAACGTTTATGGAGCTCTGCGAAGACTGAGACAGTGAGGGTTTACCAGGTTAGCCCTGAGTCACATCTAATGATTCTTTGCGGGACAAAAACTAGTACCAAACAGTCAAACCTTGTATGCCCGACTTCACGGAAATCTTGAGATAAGGTTTCCTTTCTCTACCTGGTACTAGACTGAGGGCTGAGGAAGGGCCCCCGCCGCCGCTGCTCCATGATTGCTTGACGCTTGGTGCCGTTTCGAAAACAACTTTTGCTTAGCTGAGGATGACGAGAATGAAAAAGATAAGACAACTGTAAAAAAACCCTTGCATTTCGAAAACGACAACTTTTGCTTAGCTTAAGCAGAAGCTGGAGATTCCATGAAGGGTTCTCCTGTTTTGAAGATTTTCGAACAAGACGAGGCTAAAAATTTGGGGACGAAAACATAGGAACAGACAGTAGGAAGGGAAACAATTTCAGTAGACAATTCCTATAAAGTGGATATTCACAAGCTTGGGTCTATCTTTAGCGGGAAAAGTACCAAAAAATATTTTCTAAACCTATAATAGTTGTGGTAATTTAGTTTAAAACATTTTAATTGGATCAATTTAATCTTATATAATTTTATATTAATATCAATTTAATATATTCAGCCAATTTAGGATGTGATTTATTGACTTAGACGATGGGTATTCTACACAACACAATTGACATTGATGTTGACAATTTTTTTATAGTTTTTTGATAATTCTTTTTTTTTTTTTTCTTTCCTCTTTCCTTTTCTTTTTGACGGTGATCAAAGGTTGGCCACTAGCTACAAACCATGGCTAGCAAGGATTGGCCTCGCTTAGGCGAGGGCAAGTGCCTACAAGGTGGTCAAAGGTTGGCCACTAGCTACAAACCATGGCTGGTAAGGATTGGCCTCGCTTAGGTGAGGGCGAGTGCCTACAAGGTTGCCCAAGGTGAGAGTGGGCCTCACTAGATTTGGCAAGAGGCCTCTTGCCAGCGCTCATCTTCGCCCAATCGTGGCTCAACAAAGTTGACCCTCACCGACTATGGCCTGTGACTAGTGATTGACCAGTCATGGCCAATGGCTAACCAATGGCAAAAGGAAAGGGAAAGAACAAGGAGATGAAAAAAGAAATTTAAAAAATTTCAACCTAAGTCGGCTGAATGAACCATTAGTATCAATATCAAAAGATTTAGAGCTAAATTAGTCTAATTAAATAATTTATGACTGAATTTATACCAACAAAATAAATTTACAACTTTTTTTTATGTCTTTTCCCATTTCAGCTCATTTTGTCCAAAACGACAAGTCAATTTAATAGCTCTAACATACTTGCAGGGGCTTGTCTGTCTTTTTCTCCTTCTCTTTCTATGGAGAAGATTTGCTATCTCGCAAATTTCTTTTTTTTTCTTCATTTTGCGAAACATGAATTGAATTCTTAATTTAATCATTCATATCGCTTTAGAAGCTGAACAAACGAAAGACATTTTTTTTTTATTAACAACAAAAATGTTTTGATAGAGATTATGGCTGATTATAAAGATATTTTCTGTTGACTCATTTTTGGAAGCAGTAGATGATCAAAATTGAAAAATCTTTTCTAATTTCACAATTTTCCATAAATCAAATGAAGCAGCCCATAGGGTCAATCATTCCAATTATTCGAACTAACTTGGAGCATCTTCGGTCAATTTGATTGCACCAGGATTTTCTTTACTAAGTCCTGGAGGATTTTTTGGGAAGGCAACTTCTCAAAAAAAAAAAAACAACTTGAAAACAGGGTACACTGAGACACTTAACAAACCTAACAAGGAAAATAATTCATTAAGCCCCTTATTCTTGTACAACCATAGAGTTCTATCCGGATCACGATGAGTTACGACCTCACAAAAACAAGCAACTTTCAACAGGAATCTGATCTTTCATCTAATTGTAAGAATGATGATGCAGGAATTTACCCAGAAATGCACATTTGAAAAGAACCAGCTCTTTTTGGGTTCCTTCCTCATAGACCTGAATTCGCGGCGTGTGGCCATGGTAGCTAAATCGCAAGAGGACCATAACATCCTACATTGGCTGCTTTCACAATTCTCCAATTTTCACGATTCAGTTCCCTGGCTCATCATAGGGGCTTTAGTTTGGTTGATTCTAACTGCTTCAAATCTTCCTTGGCCAAACTCGCGGATTCATTTGTATGTTCTGGATTAGGTGCCCGTCGGCTTTCCCATAGTTTTCCGGTCTTTCCAATTGCAAGAATCAGCTCAAGTTGTTTCTGCTGCTGATCCTGCCGGAAGTCAAAGAAGAATATTAGCAGCAAACTCAGGAGAGAGCATGCCATTTTCTAGATGGGCAATTTCACGGCGATCAAGTCGTACTGAGATGAAAAGTTTTATCATTCACAATGAGTCGAGAGGTCTGGAAAGTCATTAAAAACCTGCATTGCCAGCAAAACCTTCTGAATTTCACCAAGCTCCTTTTCAAGGATGTCTTCTTGCATTGCCAATGCACGAGTAGCCTCTGAATTCTTTTGAGCCAGAGCTGCAGTCTTAAGACAAAAAAACACATCGTTAGAGCAGATGCGACCTTTTCTAATGATTTTGGAAGCAAAGTTACTTCCTAAGGGAGATGCAACAACTTATATCAACTAGAAAGTGATTTTAGTAAATTGTTCAACTTTAAACACTCCATCTCATCCCTTTTCTCTCTTGTAGGCATTTCCACTATAGAGTCAGTGGCACCAGGTGGTCTACCATGGGTTCTCTCTATGCCCAAGCCTCCTTTTTTTTCAATCAATTCCTGGACCATTTGATAGATTAAAAATGCCCAATTCACCCATAAATCAGATCATTCTATTTTGGGAATTTTTTATTTTCCTATCTAGTCATTTATTAGTAAAATAGAAATCCTCAAGAAGTTTTACTCAGCAATTATCTTATATTATAGTGACTCCATATGATGCTGGTGCATTTCTCTATTTTCCGCACCCTGCATTTGCATGGCGAGAATGTTTCCTGGCCTTCAGATCAAAGCAGGATCAATGATGGAGAATTATGCATACATGTGCTCCAAACAGTTCCGCAAGAAACAATACAACCATATGCATGTTTCCAAGTGAGAAAATGATACATATAATCTTCTTATAATCTCTTGGTCATATAAGAGCAATAAAAAAAAAAAAACGACAGAATGTGTTCGTAAAATTGACAGCCTCATTTGTTTAATTAATCACAGTTGATCCACTATTCCAAGTATTTATTGGAAGTGATCTCATGGATCTCTATTGACAGACCATATAATTCCAAAATTTGCATGAGGACGCATAGTTATTGGCCCAACAGCAGGGTTTCCTGGACACCTCCAAGCAGAGCGAGGACTGACTTTGACAAGTTCAGACCCATGAGAGCTGGAAAAAATGGTTACAGTATCTACATTACAGATGAAACTCCCAAAATAGTAGCTCTTTCAAATGTGCACGCCCTAATTTACATGAGCCAGTACACACCATGCCCTCACATAATTTTTCCAAATTGATTCATTAAGTTGCCTACCATGAAATCAAGTATAAATTCCCTTCATTCCACTATGATGCATGCATCTTCTTACACATAATCAGGCCTGTCAAGCTCCCACCAATTTTGCTTGACTCAATTATTTAGCATTCTAGATCCACATTATCTGTATAATTTGAAATTCTCTGAAACAACAAACAGATGATCTCTGCCAAATGATTACTGTCCAATTTTCTATACGCTGCTTTCATCAATTACAGGATGATTTTCTTAGCCTCTTTCTGCAGAAGTAAATAAGTGGGAATCTATAATGCCCGCTATCCCAAATGTGGTGCCAATTAGTCACAAAGTCTGGGGCAAGGGTCCCACTGCTTGAAACCGCATTCACAGTTACAAGCTTGATGATGCAGTACATGAAGACTTACTAGTCATGGGCATTATGTGGAGCAATAGGACCAAGTTCAAGCTCATCACTTAAGTCGAGCTGGGGATACTGACATCAATAATGGGAAGGAACCAGAGGCAGAAAAGGATAGTTGAATGGGCAGGAATAAAGGAAAATTATTTCTGTTAGTTAAAGGATAGTTGATCCCTTGGAGTTGAGGGATACTGGGAATTGATGACTTTGGTGCATTTAAGTTAGCGTCCTGCCTTCAGTAATATTGTCTTTATGCTCTCATGCCATCTGTCTCTCATTACTTTGCACTCCTGGTCCGATACTACTATGCTCTACATTAATTTTGCCTGTAGCAATCGAAGGAAAACCTATTATCCATTCTGCATTAATTTTTCACTAGATCAACAGGTAACATGCTTGGATCCAAAGTGTGAATTATTTCCCTAGTTACACTGGTCAAATAATAAATCCATAAATAATAAGATGCTCTTTTAGCCTCCCTGGTAAACGTATGCACGCTGGAGGAAAATGTTCAACACAAGAGGTTCATCAGTTTCATGTGAACCGTCAGATAAGACATTTTAACACATTCTTTTGGTTAGATAATTGGCAGCCGCATAAGCCACTCTTGATTACATATTCAAGGAGTGTTGTACTTGCCTCTGATTTAAATCTAGAGACTACAGTTTCTGAGCATCCTCATGGCAATGGGTGGAATTTGACGCCTTCTAGAAAGGTAGAGTGAATGCAGATTCAACAACTATTGTCGAATGTTATAAATGTTACTAATATCAATGCCTTAGACATACAGCAGCTTCAGGTTGCTTCTCTATTTCAGCAGCTTAGGACTTAATATGTATATACACTCTTTCAGTCTAAAGATTATGTTCTTTAACATTGTCATGGTGGCAGAACCACAAGAATCTGAAAACCCAATCTAAAAGCCTAATCATAAACCATAAACACACCAAACTGAACCCTAATCCAGATCCATAATTCTTATAAACTAAACACTGATCAACACTCCTCCAATAAATTTGTGACAGTTAGGCTGCACCACATATAGCCTCTAATCCAGGGTTTTATGAGAGAAAACACATCGAAGTTGAATGTCACCTTATAAGGGAGCAGTAAATTTGTGGAGATATTGCAACAGACTTTGTAAAGTCTAACAGTTAGTTTGATTATCTATGTCCAAAGGCTCTTCATTTAAAGTCTACAATAAGCTTCATATGAAAGATAGATTGAAGAAATGGAAGTCGTCAGGATCATAAAGATGTGTTCTTTGAGATCAGATACCTAAGATCAGAGATTATCAGGCTTTTGAATGTCCTTATTCAAGCTGATGCTTTGCCTCATAGAATGTCACATGCTCAATGGCAGAGGAGTATCAAGGTGGGAAGTCGAGCTCAATTTGACAAGGACACCAGAAGGAAAAGCTTTTCACATAACTTTTCTTGAATTAGCACGAAATTTCTAATTTATTTCTCTTGGAGATCTAGGAATACAGGATCAATTGCTATGCTCAAGGCATCTGAGTTGTCCTTTATTTGAAAACTACAGCAAAACATACATAAAGAGGTTTTAGCTCAGATTTGACCAAGTGTTACTGATTACCATTGGCAACTATGGAGAACATAGAACATTTCATTTGACTACGATATATGAGGTTGTAGCAGGATTGGGGACCCCACTTTAAGACTAAGCATTATTGATTATCATCATGTATGAAAGGAAAAATGATAATTATTTCTCCTCTTTCTCCTCTGCAACTTAGGCAAGACTTAAGTTGTAGGAACTTGTCGCCAAGAAGGCATTGTCAGTCTGTCTCAAGGAGGGAATAACATCACTGCTAACCAGGCCTTATCCCAATAGTGGGCCGATATGCCATCAGCTCTATTTCCTACCAATGGAATTAATGGTAAAAAACTAAAATTTCATCTTCACAGGGATTCCAGAAAAAAGGGAAAAAAAAAGAATAAGTTGCAATGTGAAAACAAAATACAGAAAGAAAAAAATAAGACAATGGGAATCTGAGATGAGAACAAGTAGATTGAAACCAGAAGAGAGAAAAGTACAACTAGCAGCAAACAACTGAGGCAATGCCATTCCCCATTTTAAGGAAACTGAAGTGATCAACACCTACAAGCTTATGTCCTCCATAGCTCCTCTTTCATTCACTCCTCCCAACATTACTTCCACACACACACAGAGAAATTGGGAGGAAAATGAACCTTCTACAAGAAGCCTCCAACCAAAATTGCAATCACAAAGGTTGAAATCACATACCCAGGCGCATCAGAAAGATTCTTCACATGAGTTTGTGTGTGCAACCCGTCGCCCCGAGAGACAGAGAGAGAGCATAGATTTAATATAATTTCCAAGTCTCCAACTACCTCAGAATTCCCTACATTAGGCTACCTCAGCAAGGTTGTTGGCCGAGAGAAACCCAAACAGGAAACTAGAACAGTCCAGGTATACACCTCATGATGATACTATGAATACATCCTGTATGACATTACCAATGGAAGAAGTCTGCTCTTCCACATATACACCATCATGTCTTATGACACAACAATGCAGATAAAGTTATATATCATATGACAAAGTTGAAAAACTATTAGTATGGTGGATTTTTTTTTTTTTTTTTTTTTTTTTTTTTGGTCAAAAGTAGTGGGTGGATTTGAAGAAGCCTTTGGTGTCCAATTGAGGATGTAGAGAGGAGGGATTGTCCTACTCCTACTCCATTCTATCCATTCACACCAGATACCATCTATGAATATTAAAACCATAAGACAGGAAGGCGACATCCTGGCATTAAGGATGGTCGGAGTAAAATCCCAAGATATGACACCATTCTCAACAAATCCTGTATCCTCCATTCCTCATGGTTATCTTGGGTGGAAAGAAAATGATATTGCCAATGAAAGAACAGATGTTCTCTGTCTTTCCTAACATCAACCTTATGGGTTCATAAAAATTGCAAAAGTTGTGTTGTGGATAAAGCAATGAAGAAATGGTTGAGAACTCTATCCAGGATGTTCTAATTCTGTTCAAATGAGTAACCCACCAATGCCCAACAAAAGTGAGCACAGAAGCAGCATTAGAATCTACAGGTCAGGAATTCATAGACAATGCAGAGGAAACCTTGTATGTGTCTTCCCCATTATCCCCATGTTTCACTCTGTTCATGTGACGAGGTAAGGTTTGTATGTATTTTACATTGAACCATAAGTTAGAGTAAGCATGACAGATTTTAACCTTACTTGTCCTAGGAAAATGCAGAATATGATTGTGCTAAAGAAGGTGAATTTATCCAGAGGAAAGAAGGTTTAAGTTCTTTCACTCTAGTTGTTACTTGCTACTTGTTACTTGTAGCATGCTTTAACAAGATGGAGAAGTTAACCATCAGACAGTGGATTATGCTACCACCATCTTATTCACATATCTTTTTCCCCATGGTCAAGAACAACTCTGAGAGGCAACAAGGGACTAGGAGTGCCTACTGGATTCCATTTGTTCATCTTTAGACTGTGACATGAAATCCTGCTATAGCAAGAATAAACATCAATAAAAGGATAAGCATCATGGCATCCTTTCACTCATAATGAATTCTCATCTTGAGTGCAAGTTTTTGGTGCCTTGGTCTTTTGTACATTTGGCCTTTCCTCTATTTATATATTACCTTTACCAAAAAAAAAAAAAACAGAGCCCAGAAAAGGAGTGCAAGGATTGAGGAGGCAACATAGGAAAAAAAATTGGAAAAGATAACCTCAAAATCTGATTCAAAACACATGATACATGGACCACCACAATTTCAAGAATGAAGTATTACCAAGAAGTGGGTGTTATTAGGACATGTGCATACAAATGACGAGCCGGGTCAAGCCTTACAAGTTTATCTGTTTTGCTCATTGCTTTTGCTTTTTCCCGGACCTTATCTATAAAATGCCTCTTTTGAAATGGATATTCCCAATTCACTTCTCTGACAGTTTTGCAAATGATGAGGATCCTCATAACTTAACATGACTGATATTTGTATCGCCACTGACCATTTCGATTGAGTCACAAGATGAATCGATGTTTCACTACAATACCCAACACCCACCCTAATCTAGTCCTGTTGATGACTTGCCTCCAATTTTCAGTTGTACTTGCGGAAATAAAGAAAAGCGCCTTGATTCAGTACAGTTCTATAGCCTAACATAGAACAATCCAAGATTGAACTGACGACAATCATAATTAGGAACACATATTACCTCAGCAATTGGCTCTTTCAAAGTTTTCCGAGTAACCCGAAACCTGATCCCGAGCTTCTCGAGCTGTCTCGACAGGACCCGGATCATAGTCGTGGAGCTCCTCAAGTCCTCCTCCAGCTTCTCAACCCTCTCCACCAAGTTCACATTTGGCACGGCCGCTTTCCCCGGCTGCTCAAAGACCCTCCTCCACTGCCGCCGCCTAACCCACGCGCCGCTCGCCACGCCACCCACCAACGCCACCACCAGCCACCCCAAAACCCTATCCCCGGCCGCTCCGAAAGCCGCCCTCTTCACCGCGAAGACGACCGACACGACGGCCGACGAGACGAGGCAGAGCAACTCGGCAATCGAAAGAAAAGAATCGAAGTCGAAATGACTCACCCCTTCCCCGCGCACCGCGCTGTCGGACGGGTACGCCCTGACCCGGTAACCGCAGCCCTTGAGGGAAGCCGAAGCGTGGCGCGAATTGGGCCAATTCTTGGGCAAGACGATGTGGGTCTGCGGCGCCGAGAAGGCTGGGACGCGCTGGGAGGCGTACGGGGGAAAGAAACTGGTGGGTCTGCGAGGGGAGGCGTTCTTGGTCGAGCAGAGGGAGAGGCGGGACGCGGCGGCGCTCCGCCGCTGGGGCGGCGTCAAGGAGAGCGGCATTGTCTTGCGGAGAAGGGAAGAAGCTCTTCGGCGAGGTCAGGGCTCTTCGGGGAGGAGGGGAGGAGGGCGGGGGACTGGCGGTGCCATGGATGGGGTTCGTGCTGCTTCTGCTCGAGAAGGACGATGCTTGCGAATATGCAGAATCAAGATTTAGAGAGAGAGAGAGAGAGAGAGAGAGAGAATATGGCGATGGATACGATGGATACGATGGAGAGAGAATGGCTTGAAACTGTTTGATTTTTCCTTCGCAATGCCCCCCTTCGGAGAAAACTATGGAAGAGCATCATCGTATAATCTCGCTGCAAAATTGGTTTTGGACCTTGAATTTTGGCTTTTAAGTTTTACAGGATCGTTATTTTCTGAAATTCGGAAAACTACACAAAATTCCTGATGATAAAGGACAGAATTTTACTAACACGACATGACAGTCTTTAGATTAGTGTTATATTAACGGTATATCATGTATTTCAAATTCTTAAAATAAAAGACCCATAATAATTTTTAATCATCTGTTATTTATTTTTCATGATTTAAAATAAAATAAATTAAGGATGGTCATATAAATATTTCTTTAAAATGCACGAGGAGCTTGTTTTAAGCCGTAAATGACTTTTCGTAAATGGCACACGTGATTTGGGAACTTAGGAGAAGAGAATAAATGAGGGTTGGCGTCTTGTAAACTTTCTCAAAGAAGGGTGCCATGTAAAAAAAAATATTTTTAACATGAAATTGATAAGAAATCGCAATAAAGAGAATGACCCCGATTATAGTGGGTTTAACAACCTTACTAAAGTACTCGTCATAGTCCAGTCAAGCTATTGCTTAGATCCCGATGCAACGGCAAGTTTTGAAGAGTTCAATGGTGCTGCCGGACTTTTCCTTGACCTTTACAACTGAGTAGATTTATAGCTGCTGCAAAATCACAGATAAGTGAACAGGTGCTAGTAAGTTTTGAAGAGTTCAATGGTGTTACTGGACTTTTCCTTGATCTAAAAATCCACTTACAACTGAATAAGTCCTTGGCTACTGCAAAATCATAGATAAGCTAAGAGGTGTGAGCCCAAGAAGTAGAAGGTGAAAAAGAAGCGCTCATTCCAAAGGCTCTTTCTATCCAATCTGAACAATCACAGTTCAACGATTCTCTTGGAAGGCCTCTCGACATCGCTCATTGGATTAAACCTCTACAAGTTCACCCTTCGTGGAGAGCTTCTCGTTGAGCAACTTCCTCGAGGAAGGCAGGTCTGAAGGCAGCCCATAATCCTCAATAAGAGAGAGAGAGAAGAGAGAGAGAGAGAGGGGACCGATGCTCCCACATACCTTCAATGAAGTGTCATCATTTTAGTTTCCATTTGACTTTTTTTTCTAAGCCATGCCAGATTATAAACTTTAATTAAAGAATGATGTAAGATGAATCGTTGGATTAGGTACTCAAATGACCAATTTTTCATCGATATTACAGTTGAGTGATTGAAAATGAAGTTATGACATTTAAGTAAGTGGTGTACTAAGTTTATAGTGAAGGCATGATTGAACTATTATGGATATTATAGTGCGGTGTACTCGTGTACCCGACCCCATTACACATTTGCCAAGTAAGATAAGGGCCTAGAACCGAGAATGGTTCCCTAGGTGCATAGGGGGAGCATAGGGATCATGGTGGCCGACCAAAGGAGGTAGAGGAGTGACCTACATAGGGGTGATGATAATTGCAAACTAAAACCATTCATAGGAAGATTCCAAGCTCAGTTGATCACATGAGAATCATCCATCATGTCTCCAACCAAATTTTCGGCCCCTAGAATTATGTTTATCCCATGGCCCTAAAAAAACGAGGAGTGAGTTAAGTGGCGTGCTAACCAAAGCATGATGAATATTGAATGAAGATGAGACATTGGATTTTGGGAGAAATCATTCTTCTTTGATGAGTAGTCGAGAGTGCTACACACCAAAGGAAACAATCGTAAGATTATAAAGAACCATGGTGACAAAAGGATTGTACTAAGGACGGAGCCCATTAAAGACTTGAATTACCAAATTCTTGTCGAAGGCAGATTAATTTATTCAGGTGAGTGAGTTTGCAATTGTCTTGAGATGTTGAGGATAATTATACATGGACTGGTCTGATTACTTCTCGGCATTGTGAAAGCCAAGTATTAGCACAATTTCCTTGGCCGCACAACAATTTGTAAAATGTCTCTCGAGATATTCGAAGGTCAAATATCTCGATCGTGAGGCCGAATCAATCGAATTGAGGAGGCCTTAATTCGTCGTGACCAACATGAAATAAGAGGGATTGACTACCATAATGCGATTGTGATTACTAACAAGCTTCAATGGACACGGATAAGGACCCATTCACATGACCTAGCAAATCTTTGCAGATTAGAATAAACTCAAATTGACATTTCCACTAAAGATTATCGTCCACATTAACCTTTATGGAAACGAGACTTGTGGTGTTGGCAAAAACAAGAGGCGGTGAGGCTAAGTGCATGGTTGAAGTTGGTGCAGTAGGAATCGGAGCAACAGCTAAGGTTGTAGAAGAGGTGTAAATGGGCGCAACGTTGAGAAGAGGTGACTTGGAATTGGGATTAACAGAGATAGAAGACATGGGTAACGAGATTGTAGAGAAGAAAAAATTGGAGATGCATTGGACATTATTGAGAAAGAGATAGGAGCAAGAGAGCGTGGATTTAGGGTAGGAATGTTGAAGAATTCGATGTGTTTTTCTGTTATGATACTATGTTGATCTTTAGAGTTCAAGAAAAAATAAAGATAAAAATGTTTATGGCGACTTGACTTGACCCTAATTAGGCCTACGTGGTATGTAATTATAAAGTGATTAAGTTCAATCACGGTACAAATAGAAACATAACTACAAGTTGAGCCCACGGTACATATCAATTACATATTAATAACCACATCCAAATCATATTGGAAAATTTTCGCATTAAGCATCAATCCAACAATCAGCCTCGGCTTTCCGGAAGTTTGCTGTATGGCAGATCCGAATGGTGTGGTTGAAGTTCGTTGTATGTCAAACTTGGAGCTGTGTAATCTCCAATAGCTGGTAAGCCAAGACCCGAGCCCTACATAAGTTTTGGAGATTAGTGCAAATGGAGAGTAAAGAAGAAAACGAAATGAGAGTGGCTGCTTTATGTAAAAGTCTTGGGCACCTATGGTCTGAGGACGACGTAGTTGAAGTGTCTGATGAAATTCCCCAACAGAAACTGGAGGAATGTAAGCGTACTCTTTTTGGAAAATTGTTCTCCAAACCAAATGTGAATTATCCGGCCTTCATAACTACAATGAAGAAGGCATGGAAATCAGAAGGGGTAAACTGCTCACAGAAGGAACCGGGGCACTTCACATTTGTATTTCCAACGGAGGAGGAAAAACAGCGAATAATGAAGAACTCACCTTGGTCATACTCAACAAATTTGCTTGTTCTGCAGCAGTGTCTCCCAGAAATCCCTGAGCATTGCTATGATTTTACTAAGGCAGCTTTCTGGGTTCGCATTGAAGGGGTTCCCCCTGGTTGGAGATTAGAGACAGTGTTCAACGACCTGGGGAAAAGGATAGGAAAAGTAATAGAAGTCCAACCGGACACAACAACAATTGCGTAACGAGAGGAGGTCGAGTCGAGTTGAGATAGACTTGGCTTCACCTTTGAAATCAGGAGCTATCCGGGATATCGGTAACAAATGGCAGGTGGAATTCAAATACGAGCGGCTCCACATTACCTTGCTACTCTTATGGCGAGAATCGGTCACTATGCAACTGGCGGTGCTTAGAAATACCATATGCAACGTCGCCCTGGGCAATGAACAAAAAAGGATCATACGGTCCCTGGTTGAAGGCTGAAACCAGCGACCACAGTCCTTATTGGGACGTTTTCTATGGAAAAATGGAGGAGGAAGATGTAGTGGAGGAAATAGTACCTGAACCACCACTTAAAACGAATGAAATGAACCCCATTGAGCTTGATCCAGCCTCAACCATGCAAATAGTAGCTTGCACAAAAAAGAGATCAGACAGCAGCTCAGAACAAATGATAACTTCAGCACCTACACCTATGGCAGCACAAGACCGAGACCGCGGAAAACAGGTGATATGCCCTGAAACTCAAAACCCCTTGCTATTAAAAGTTGGGAAAAGCAGTAAGAAGACAATGAAAGTACAAAAGGCCAAAAAACAGAAATGTATGCCAGAAAAATCATCTTTCCTTCTAGATGATGTAGACCTACTGGAAACACCAGTGAATCTGATTCAAGATGACAAAGTATGGGCTTTGGTGGCTAGCCCTAATAAGCCACCACACAAACCATGAAAATTGTGAGCTGGAATTGTCAGGGGCTGGGCAACCCCCTGACAATTCAGAATTAAGAGCTTTAACAGCTCATGAAAGGCCTAACTTACTCTTTATTATGGAGACGAAAAATAAAGCAACGATGGTAGAAAGGATTCGTAGAAAACTCAAATTCCAGAAACTTTACTTGGTGGATCCAACAGGCATAGCGGGGGGATTGGCAATCATGTGGCAAGAGGAAATCGACTTGAGGGTGCAAGCAAGCTCAAAGCAATTTATAGATGTGCAGTGCATTGACCCGGATAGTAAACAAGGTATGCAGATTACCTTTGTTCACGCATCTACAGATTTTGGAGAGCGTCTGGCTTTATGGCAAGAGTTGGGAACCTTGAAACCTCCAGCTTCCCAACCATGGATCTGCATGGGAGATTTCAATGAGATATTGTATGTCTGGGAGAAAGTTGGGAAAAAAAAAGCAGATAATAGACGAATCACAGCTTTCAGAAACATGATTAATGATCTATCTCTGATGGATGTCGACAGTCATGGATGCGCATACACATGGACAAATAAAAGAGAACGGGCTGACTTAGTAAAGAAACGACTAGATCGAGTGCTCTGTTCCCTTGAGTGGAGAGTTACCTTTCATGCAGCAGAAGTACAAGCCCTTCCAGCAATCGGGTCAGACCATAGCCCCTTAATCCTTCGACTGCACCCTGGAGTAAAGACAAGGAAGAAATGTTCAAACCGGAAGTCGGACAGAACATGCGAGTATCACGAACTCATTCAGCAAATATGGGCAGAAAAAACAACTCCAACTCCCCATTTTGCAGAGAAACTAGTGAGGACATCACAACAATTACTCAAATGGAGCAGAGAGAAGTTCGCAAATGCTTACACACAAATCAAACAGCTTAACCAAACCCTCACGGCAAAGACTAACGAATCAAATAGAAAAGCACACGACAAAGCGGCAAGTGCAAATCATCAATCAAATAGATACATTGAGAAGGCGGGAAGAAGTTAAGGGAATGAGGTCACGCATCAAATGGTTGCATTGGGGAGACGAGTAACACTCGGTTTTTCCATGCTACAACAGTCAACAGGAGGCAACAAAATCGAATCACAATGTTGCAATTAGAGGATAAAAGTTGGTGTAGAGAACCCCGGATGTTACAGCAACATATCCAATCTTACTATGAGCACCTATACAGGACCGAAGGGTCCCGATACTATCAACCTATCCTACATCAATGCCCCTCCCCGATAACACTGAGAATATTAATGATGAAGCGGTGGCGTACCTTCCCGGAAGAAATCCATGTTGTTTTTCAACCGGGAGCTTTCAAGGCTCGGCCCCGATGGTTTCAATGGCACCTTCTACCAACAATCCCGGGAACGCATCAAAGATGATCGGCTCGCCTAGTACAAGACTTTTTCCAGAAGGGTGTTCTGGACAATCGACTAAATCAGGCCCATATTGTGCTGATCCCAAAAGTTAAAAGCCCTGAAAATATCAGCCAATTTAGACCCATTAGCCTGTGCAATTTCAGTTATAAAGTCATTTCAAAACTATTGGCAAACAGACTTAAGAAGTGGCTGCCACTTATCATTGAACCAGAGCAGGGAGCGTTTGTTTCAGGAAGGCAAATTCAGGATAACATCTTCATCGTCCAGGAAGTTCTGCACCACCTGCGAACAACAAAAAACAGGAAAAAACATCAGGATGTTCTGAAGCTTGATATGCAGAAAGCATATGATAGAATAGAATGGGATTTTGTGAGGGATGTCATGCTGCAAATGGGGTTTCATGCCAAGTGGGTCTCCCTAATCATGCAATGCATATCCACAGTCACTTATAGCGTGAAAATCAATGGAGAACCTACCTCCTTTTTCCATCCTTCACGAGGCCTCAGACAAGGTGACCCACTCTCACCTTATATATTCATTTTGATATCCAATGTGTTAACCTGGATGATGAAAAAGCATTAGCAAGATGGAACACTCAAAGGCATACAGTTAACCAGAAATTGTCCCAAATTATCACATCTAATGTTTGCCGATGATGCGATATTCTTTCTGGATGGAAACTTGACAGAGTGTCAAAATCTTGCCCAAATACTCAGTCAATATTGCTACGCTACAGGATAGGCAATTAATCTAAATAAATCAGGGGTTTTTTTCAGTGGCAATTGTCCAGAAGCATTGAAACACAACTTGGCAACACAACTGAGAGTACCTATTCTACAGAAAATAGGGAAGTACCTGGGTATACCTACCGAGTGGGGTCATTCCAAAAAAGAGCTGTTTTCGTGGATCCTGGCCAGAGTAAATGCAAAGTTAACAGGTTGGAAGGAAAAATTATTGACAAAAGCAGGTAAGGAAGTGCTAATCAAGAGTGTTGTGCAATCCATACCTACCTATGCAATGTCTATCTTCAAGCTGCCTATGTCCATCTGTAGAGCCATAGAACAACGCATTGCGTCATTTTGGTGGCAGAACGGAGATGCTAAAGAGGAATGCATTGGAAAAGATGGGAAGTCCTGAAAACTCGAAAAGATGAAGGCGGCCTCGGGTTTAAAGATCTGCTCACCATTAATAGGGCCATGTTAGGCAAGCAAGCATGGCGACTTGCCACCTCCCCATCAGATCTATGGAGCAAAGTGTTGAAAGGGATCTATTTCCCCCACGGTGACATCTGGACAGCTTCAAAGGGACACCGACCATCATGGGGTTGGCATAGCCTCCTCCTCGGCAGAGACACCATAAAGACCAACACTAAATGGTCAGTAGGAGATGGCAACTCTATTCGAATTAAAGAAGACAGATGGCTCTCACAAGGAGTAATTGGCGGGGAAGTAAATCAAACAGAACCTACTCTAGTATCGGAATTGATCAATGCAGAATCCAGACAATGGAAACAACACCTCATCCATCAACTGTACGAAGAGAATGTTGCCAAAGAAATTCTAGCAGTTCCCTTAAGCCAACAACCACAGCCAGACATGCTCATATGGATGGGGAACAGTACAGGGCAATACTCCGTCAAGAGTGGATACAACAGAGCAATCATGAATACAAGTAAAACAGATTACAATCGGCCCTCGTGCTCATATCAACCACCACGCACCTTATGGACTCAAATCTGGAGGCTTGATGTGCCACCAAAGGTCCGATCTTTCCTCTGGAGCATATGCCAAAACGCCCTCCCAACGAGAGAAAACCTACACACAAGGAAAATCGTCAGCGATCCCCTATGTCCGCTCTGCAATACAAGTCCAGAAACCATAGAGCATCTACTGTTTTTATGCAAATGGACCAAGAAACTCTGGAAAGACCCGGTGTTCACGAAAATCAGACCAACACACAACATCAACAGAACAGATCAGTGGCTGGTTAACGCTTTCCGAACAGATCAAGACTCACCTGACCCAGCGCTTACTAGTATGGTCTTGTGGAACGTTTGGAAGATGAGAAATAGCTGGATTTTTCGACAGAAAGCACCCAGACCAGAAGATCTGTTGATCACAGCACAGGACCAGCAACTTTCGTTCAGCAGAAGAAAACCAAATCGAAGCGAAAGGAAACCCAATCGAGACAAACCTGTTCACTGGAAGCCTCCTGCAGGGACAGATCTGAAACTCAACGTAGATGCGGCATGGAGAGAAGGCGAATTCCTCTGTTCGGTCGCAGGAGTGATGCGCGACTCAGAAGGAAGAACCCACAACGGCTTCGCGGCCACCGCTAGGGTTTCTTCGGCAAGTGAAGCTGAAGCAGAGGCGATTCTCCAAGGGATATCGCACACCCACGAACTAAAGATGCCGCACGGGGAGAACTCTGGAAGTCGAACTGAACTGTGTTTCATCAAAAGCGACTGTTACGCAATTGTTGAAATGGTGATGGGCCGGGCCGAACCTCCATGGAACCTAAAAGAAGTCATCCAGCGATGCAGGAATGGGCTAGCCCAAAATAAAAATCTTACGGTTATCTATTGCCCACGCCAAGCAAATGCCGCAACGGATTGGATCGCCCGGAATCATCGTCTCAACACTCTACCAACTAATTGGCTCTCTTCTCCTCCGTTTCCTCTCTGGAATATTTTATGCACCGATCTTTCTCCATCGATATTATGTAAGACTCGAGTTAATCTAGTAAATGTCAGTTCTTATCGACCAAAAAAAAAAAAAAACATAGAGCTTCCAATCTCTGTGGATGGGCTTGGCCCAGTGTTCCAACATTCAAGGAGCCCAGCTTGAGACTTTCGATTTCTTTTAAGAGCGGTGTGGCTGTTTTCATTTTCTTACATAATGTTATTTACTTTTGGGGATTACCTCTTCGATAAGATATTAATTTACTTTACTAGGATTATCTACAATTCAAGATTAAATTATCTCCAGTTACCCTTCGATAGATGATTGACTTGCATTAGGTATCACAAATTATTTGACAATATTTCCCGATATAAATGAATGATTCTGTTTTGACTTATATCATATAGAAATCATCTATTATGTCCATATTTCTTTGATGCATGCATCTACCGCAAAAATCAATCCATGGAAGTCTTTTCTTTTTCTTTTTCTTTTTTTAATTCCGCTCCCTTTGGTCATATTCTAGATTTGTCTAATATGTTTTTTTTTCCTTAATTCTTTTTTGGTGGGTTAATACCATGAAAATCTTTAAACCGATATACTCATGATAAATTTACTTTGAATTATTTTTTTTATCCCCAAAAAACTTCAAACTAGTACACCTATAGCAAATTCACCCTTCGTTAATTTCCATTAAATTGTACAATCAAATTACTGAGTTGAGTAGCATATGACAATCAATGGATGTACAAGTTTTGGATTTTATTTTTTGTTTGTCATATGTGTACCGGTTTTGACATTTCGCAATATTAATCTAATTTAGCGAAATCTAACAGAGTGTAAATTATCACAAGTATATTAATTTTAAGTTTTTTATGATATTAATAGTTTTCTTTATTGAAAGCGTCTCATCATTAAATATGGACAATCACAATAATGTGTTCTCTTCTTACTTTTTGTGCAGATGGGTCGTACTACTACTAATATCAATCATAGCTCTTATGAAATTTGTTACAATCATAGACAGAGGACAAATTTGGTGGTGGCTTCTCCTTTATGTTCCTTCCGCCGACTAACAAATGCTTTGTTGCCCGGTGATTCGTCCACACAAGATGGGTAGGCCAACCGCATTGCACTGGACGGTCTACTGAGAGATCCCTCTCATCAACTTTCAAATGATTGCAACTCTTGGTCCTCGAAGCCTCTGAAGAGAATGGTCTGTAGTGGATTGGAACATTCGGTACGGAAGAAGAGGATTAGTACAGTAATGCCCTCATCAACCTAACTATATGGGACCTAAATTTCTGTGTCTTGTAGAGAAACTGAATTGCAGAGAGACCCAAAAGGTTAGGTGCATAGTTCAGTTCAACCCAGGATCCAATATGGGTGCAGTCAACTTCACTGGTGACTTCCCCAGCATTTCCCTAACAAGGTCAATAGTTTTTAGAAGAGTGCAGAAGAACAGAGAGCAGATCTTGACCCCGTGATCAGCTACTTAAACTTCATCACAAGCCCATGAACCACAGTTGGAGAAGTGCGCCGCATTCGCACATGGCATGACAACCATGGAAAACTCAAAAAGATAAAGAAAAGGAGAAAAAGAAAGCTTCAATGCAAGGTCTAAAACCATGGGCAAAATTAGGACTTAAGAGCCTCATTGCAGGCAAAGCACTGGGAAAATTTGATCTGAACTTCCCCAACAACAGTATGCAGACAATCGCACACCATAAGTTCGAACAGGGTCAACGTTGAGGAATGTGCTTGCTTAATAAGCAGAAACATTGGAGAGAGAGAGAGAGAGAGAGAGAGAGAGAGATTAGCAGGACTAACTCACGTAATTCAATTCATTTATGAAGTTTGCAATCCTGTTTATAAGTGCTATCTGCACTGCAGGCGAAGGAACTCCCCTTTCTTCTAAGAACAAATATTTCATTACAAGATGCTCCGGACAAAATCACTGTTTGTCTAAATCCTAATCCGGGAGATCCATAAATCACGGTGCAACAGCAAAGCAAAAACACAAGGCAATGCCTTATCCAATATATAGAATCATCAAGCAAAAACACAAGGCAATGCCTTCTCCAATATATAGAATCATCCCTCTCTCTCTCTCTCTCTCTCTCTCTCTCCCCATGTCTGCAGCTTCTTCATTGATATATCAAGACAATAAAATCTCCATGTCTGCAGCTTCTTCATTAATATATCAAGACAGTAAAATCCTATTTGGTTCAGCTGCTTCCAGGAGTGTCAGTTACAGCACACTTGCGGTTCAAATAACGAATGACAGCATCCTCAGCCCTGTAATTACAACCGGAAAGTGATTAAGGCATAATTCTAACAAAACAAGAAAGTCTCTTTGGCAATACATTGTCTAAAACATGAACAGTTAGAATCACATCACAGAAGAAAAGATTGAGACAGGAATGACTAGCTAAAAAGTACAATATGAGACATATAGCAAACTGCGAAACGCAGTAAAACCAGAATCCGATTCACAGCATTATTAAAAAAAAAAAGTTCTCGTTCTAATTATCTGACAATTAATGGTTTTGAACTCCTTACAGGATGACAGATATGGTGAACAATCAACATTGACAGGGTCTCAAAGAAGTCAGAAGTGAAATAATGAGCTACAGCAATCCATCATTGACATGTAAGGAATATCCCCATAATTGATTGGATTTGCCCGATATTTTCTCATAAATTCAACATGATTACAAAGCTCATTAGGCATAATGAATTTTCAGAACAATCACCATCTAGAGGAGAAAAGATCCGACAAAAATCCAAGACAACCCATCAGACAAGTTGGTCCATTGATCAGATTTCACAGCAAAGTTTACAATTTTTATGATACTCACTCCGTGCCTTCGATTATGTAATGTTATTACTGAGCAATTTATTATTTAGGCTACAAGAAGCTCAGAAAGCAGGTGTTGCTTGATCAAACAGGGCATTCATGTAAAATACCACGATATATCCAGTCTAGAGAAAAAATTAGCTTCTCATTCAAAATGCACTATAAAGTACTTCTATCTGTCTGTCTGTATTTCACTGTACTCCATATCGCCTCCATGGGATGTATACATATACAATGGACAAGAAAAGTAAACAAACTCACCAAGATTGGTTATAGAAGTCAGGATGATGTTCTTTGTCCACAATATGGCTCGCATCTCCCGCCGCAAGCTTCAAGTCTCTACTTTGAGAAGCAATCAACGCATTGACGAATTCAGCTGGTGACTGACTGAACCCAAGAAAGAATGAGCGTCTCTGCCGATGCCTATGGATCTCTTTAATTGTGGAAATGATCTTCTTGTCACAAGAATCAATCTCTTGATGCTTCTCGATATTTGCCAAAAATGCAGACATCTCCTTTTCCAATGGGATAGGCAAATCCATCAACACATCACAACAAGTAGTTCCGGCAGGAGAACTACCGGAAAGCTTGATCCTGTGCTCCAAGTGAATGGGTTGTGGAGGAGTCAAGTGCTGTGACAACTTCTGCGGAACCATGACGAACTTCATCTTCTCATCTCCAAATACTTTTTGGAGTGGCGGATCACACGTGAAGAAGGATGGATCACCTGAGCTCTGCAGGTTCCTGGTCTTAACATAGTGCCAAATTGCTTCCAAAACTCTGGGCCGTGTAGATACCTCAAGACCAACAACATCTGATAAAGCTGGTGAAAGCTTGAACTTTTCGGGCACGTAGTTCATGTCTAATCTTATTTGCACAGTGAATTCCTTGTCCCCATTTCTTTTGACCTCAAATCCCTCATGCAGAGAAGGAGACCTCAGAGTATCCCATAAGATTACATGGTTATCTGGATAGAGAGTTTTGTCCAAGTAAATGGTAATTTTCTTGAAGAAAGACGAAAATTTGGGGCGCGACAGACCTGCCTTCTGAATCGTTCCGCCCACAACAGGATCTTTACCATCTTCTAATATCCATCCAATAATCTTAAGTGACCATGATGGTGGCTCTACAACTGTGTTCTCTGAAGTCGTTGGAGTTTGATTCGAAAATGTGTTGAAAACATATATCCTAAGCGTTTTCTGGAAGCGAGAAGGGTTCCTAAGTGCCTCTTGAATCTCAATCTTCTTCCTTGACAAAAGGGCGTCCACTCTTACCTCATACTCAAGTAACTTAGTGTAGATAGCAGATTCAGGCAACGGTGCAGCCACCTTACCAGGCAGTTGGTTCTCAGGAAGCTTCCTCTTCTTCCTAGGACCGGTTGGAGTTAACTCCATCGTTTTCAACAGCGAAGCAGCGGCGACATTAGATGACCCTGGGGGCCGAGAAGGCGGCTTCTGGCCAGCGCGCTTCCCACTTCCGGTACCAGGCGTAGCCACAGGCGGCGAAGATGCATTGACATTGCCAACACCAGCATTACCAGCATTGTGATTATGAAACTGAGATTGGAATTTACCGTGAGGGGCTTGCGCTTGTGCATGCCCCTGACCAAGTACATGAGCCTGGGGCTCGGACAACTTGAAGTGGCCAGTAAAATGAGACCCGCCATGTGTCTGAGGCTGCGACTGTGGACGGAGATGGGCTGGCTGCTGGTTGACAACCCCAGAATTCCCAAACGCAGTACTTTTAATTCCACTGTTGCTATTCATTGAGAGACCTTATTTCCTATCCCACAGCACTAAATGCTAACAATTCTATAGAACATAAGCCTTATATACAATCCAAGCCGAGGGCACGATCAAGGGTCGCATAAATCTACGATCTTGCACTCAGCGACGGAATCTTTAGCATTCTCGACACATTCTTGAGAACAAAAACCCTACGTTGCAACGATTTCTTGCCCAAAAGAATCGAGGGAAACCCGGAAATTACCTTCAAGATCGAATTTTTCCTCTGTTTTCCAGGAAATCTCCAGAGAAACTGCAGTTTTCCAACGATCTTGGGAAAGTTAAAGAAGGGATCGATAGAGCTCGAGAGCGGAGACTTACGCTAGTGGCGGGTGGGAGAGGCTGTCGTTCCGACCAAGCTTCGGAACAGCAACTCCCGTCTCATCCTCAGGCCACGCCGACGCTGTCTCTCTCTGTCTTCTCTCTCTGTGCTATGGCTTCTCGCCGGAGGTACGGGGACGGGAGCGGCGGGGGAGAGAGCTCGAGCTACTGCACTTTTCAGAGCAGAATTCACTGTGAAAAATCTAGGCGTTAAAAATTTATCTAATAGGATAAATTAATAGAAATCCCACCTTTTTTTTCTTTCTCTTAAAATCAAGTACTTTCTTTTGCCTCCTCACTTTCTTTTTCCAACATTAATATGTCAAATTTATAATTGCATTAACAATTCAAATAAATCGCGTATAAAATAGTAGCAGCAACATTATTATTATTATTTTCATAAGGACAAGTTTTGTATTGCGGAAATTTCGATGGTATAACCATAAACGTTGGTAACAACTCTGCAATAACATTATACCCTATAGGTTTTCGTTATTCATATAGTCACATAATCCGTAATAGGTTTTGTCAAATGTATTAATCAATTATAGTCAAAGTACAACACCTTTAAAAGATGCACTACTAAAGTCACGCCTCTTAACACAATATTATATACTTAAATTTTGACAACCCATTTGAATATTTATTACACAGAAAAATTAGGGGCCAACTCGGCCCTAATACAAATATATTAGTTAATTGCTTTTAAGTATTAGGAGAATATTGATTAAGCCCATATAATTACAAGGGGCTTTTGAGCTTAAGTGGATTAATTAAACTAAGCCAATAAAGTGAAAATTGGAATAAGCCCTTAATTGGCCGAAATTCCAAAATGTTTTATGCATTTTAAATTAGGAGATCTTGATTTAGTGGAGCAAACTTGAAGAGTGATTGAACTCTTTATTATCAAAATTTAAATCACATGGGAAAGAAAGGCTGATTTCCTCTTAATAAATATAAGATACATCTTATGGGTTCAATTTAGGTAACTAAAGAATTTTGTGCTTAAAAGAGAAGTCCTAACTTTGTGTCTATATAAACATTAAGAAAAATGACAAAAATGATCCATAAACTTTAGCTTAATGTGTAATTTGGTCCATGAACTTGTAATTGTTCAATGTGCTATCTAAACTTTAACCCAATGTGTAATGTGTGCCATAAACTTTTAATTCGTTCGATGTGGTCTATAAACTTTTAGTACATGTTTATTACAGTCCCTGAACTATATATGTAGTCTCGGGTCTTGAATTGATGGAGGGATTACATTGACCATTTTCATATAGTCCATGAATTATATTAAATATGTATCAAAAGTTCACAAATTACATCGAACAAATTAAAAATTCGAGAACTATATTGTACATTGAGTTAAAGTGTAAGGATCACATTGAACAATTTAAAGGTTTATGGACCAAATTACACATCGGATTAAAGTTTAGGAACTGCTCATGTCCTTATCCCTAAACGTTACCAAGTTGAGAATAATGCAAAAATGTGAATTTCTCTATATTTTGATGAGGCGCTTGGATGAACACTCACCTTTCCCCACAATTGGACTTCTTAGCTTTACTCAAGATACTTGGCCACACTTTGTGTGACATTCTCGTTTTGATCTTGATTTTCAGAATGGGATTATATCAGTGAACAATTTTCAGACGGAATTACCTTGAGGATCGAGAAACCACGAAAGCATCGGAATTGCTACTTTAGGGTGGAAATTCAATTTTTGATTGAAGGGACGCAAAAATTCAAAGAGTTGGGAACGGGCACGAGCGAGGACCTGAATAGGCCCAAGCCCATGTTTGGCGGCCCAATAGACCAAAGCTTGCGGAGCTAGGCCCAATTGGGCCCACGCCCAAGTTGAGTGAGCAGCCCATGAGGGCTATGGGCTCTTCTTCTAACCCAATTAGGTCCATCACCGCTAAATTTTTGTATCAATTTGCTTTCAAGTACATGAATAGTGCACAATTTTGGTGAAATAATCGATATGCCATTTCTTTTGACTAAGGACAAAAGGGCAATGATGGAATCGGACAATGGAGGGGGTAGCACATGCATGAAATGGGCGTCCAAAAGCATGAGGCAAGCCACCTATATTAAGCCTATCTAGTCTAGTTTAAACTTATGTACTCAAGTGCTCGAATCTTCTCAATAATGGTTAGATTTTTGCTCATTCAAGAGGCCACCTTTGATGGAAATGAGTCCAAGAAATTTAGGACGCGTTTGGTAACATTTTTGTTTAAAAATTGTTCTAAGAAATAGAAATAAAAAAGTGTTCAAGGATCCTTGGGAGAACAATTTTTGAACAAAATAATCTAGCGTTTGTAAATTTGTTCAAGAGGCCACCTTTGGAATAAAAAATAAACAGAAACACGTTTGGTAAATTTGTATAATTTTTTTTATTTCTTTTAATATTTTTTTATTTTATTTTTCTATTTTCTTTCTTATTTTCTTATTTCCTTTTCCTTTTTTTCTTTTTTCTTCTTTTGGCTGGTCGCCGACCTTGGTCATGGCCGATGACCGGCCGACGAGGGCCTTGGCAGCCTCGCCAGATTTGGGCGAGATCGAGCTCGCCTAGCCTAGCTCGAGGTCGGCCTCGCTAGGGGTCGGCGACGCTCGGCCTCGCCGGGGGCCGGCGATGCTCCGACGAGGTCACCGGCCCTCGATGGCATTGTCGACCCTCGACGGCCGGTCGCCGGCCATGGCCGAGGCCGGCGACCGGCCAAAGAAAAAGGAAGAAAAAATAAGAAGAAAAGAAAAAGAAAAAAGAGAGAAGTGTTTCTAAATTTTGTTCTAGAAACAAGAAACAGTTTTTTTTTTTTTCTTGTTTTTTCAAATATGTTTACGGGAATAAAAAAAATAATTTTGGAACAAAAATGCAAATAAATACATTTTGTTCCTTTTTTGTTTCAGAAACAAAAAAAAACAGAAAATTGTTTTTAAAAAAAAAAAAACAATAACAAACGCAGCCTTAATGGGCATTAATGGGACTTGACCTCTCACTCTCTCTCCTCTCTTCCTCTCTCCACCGTTGGCCACCTTCTTCCCATCACTCATTTTCTCTAATTTTTCTTAATTAAAATGTTTGAGCTCATCCTCTCTCTCCCTTTTTGGCTTAACCAAAACCCTCATCCCCATTTTCGCTTCCATCTCAAGCTTTTTCTCTCATTTTCCTATTGTTTTTCCCTTATCGGCGACCGTCCTTTGTACCCCGATGCCGCACCGCCCTCCACACGTCGTTTCCATCACCGTACCCGAGCTTTGAAGCTGAGGAAGCCACTGTCTGGCCACCACAGCAACTCCCTCTCCTTTATTTCTTCTTTGGTTTGATCCCCCTAGAAGCCCCGAGGCTACCACTGCCGCCATGTCACTGCCTGAGCACCTAATAGCCACCGCCCAACTCCCTTACACCCTATAGATGTGCAACCAGCAACCCGCAGCTGCTGCCTGATCTTGCCACTCCTCGCTTGACGCTTGTTAAAGCTCGGACGTGAGTGTGAGTGGCTTTCTAGCATTTGATTAGGATTATTGTTGCACTTAGGGAGTAATTTAAGGCTTAATTATTGTTAAATGGTGACTTCTTAATGTGATAAGTAAATGTTGTATGATAAGTGATCATTGGATTTAGATTGGCTATCGAACTTTTACCAATAAGTTATCAAGTTTAAAGTGATAGGTTATCAAGCTTTAGATGATAAGCTATCAAGTTATGGACGATAAGCTATCATGTTTAGGGCAATACGATTATCATGTTTAGGGCGATAGATTATCGGACTTTTGACAATAGGTTATCAGATTTTTGATGATAAGTTATTGGGTTTTGACAATAGGTTATCATGTTTAGGGTGATAAGTTATCGGGTTATGTTAAGTAAAATTGATAAGTTGTTTTAATATGTCATAATATGGTGATGGACTATTATATAATAAAGATGTTATATGGGTTGTGTTGTGCGTGCTAAATAGGTTATATATGTTATGTGTTGCACGTGTTTCACGTATCATATGTTTTATACATATTATGTGAGTTATATATGATGCACATATTATATTAATTGAGAAAATGAGTTATGTGATGGGTTATGATGGCTCATTATAATGATTTAAACATATTATGGATTACGATGGCACGTGATAAATGATTTTGACGTATTATGGTGACTTTATTCTATTTTGATAAGTGACTTATATGCCATGGGTTTATGAAATAAATGGTGCAATTATATGTGATATAATATGATGCACGTGTGACGTGATAGCATTTGACAAGTGATGTTGCATATCGCATGGATATCACGTGGATTAATGAGAAAGATTTGACAAGACTTGTGTGATGGTATGTCCATATGGTCACCTAAAGACCCTAATGTGTTTGACGCAAGGTGTAAACCTGTCTTGGTGCGTTTTACGCGAGATAATGCCTAATTTAGTTCAGATGCCCTCAAGTCAAGGAGATGCCATTTGCGATTGGATTTCGAAACAAAATTCATTATAGGAACGTTGTCTTGATGTGTTTACACAGGATGGTGTTGTACTCGATGGAGTGAGACGATATCCAGTTACATCGGATGACTGCGAACCTTCGGGTTGACCTTGAATCCCAAGTGACCGTAATATTATGGACATATTTGTGTGGAAAGTGCATGAAATTTGTATGTGATCGGGTCCGGATTATTGCATGGTATAGATGCATGATTTCACAATATTGCACATTCCTATGATTGACTCAAGAGTGTGGAAAATGTTATGAAATTTGCATATGTGTTATATTGATGGCCTTGATTAAGTAGATTCTCTTTCATGAGAATAGGGCGAGTAAAGCGAGAGAAGCTTGTTATGTCTTTGCCATCAATAGATAATTGCATGTTTAGGGCGTTTCTGAGCTGAATGAGGAAGTTCACTCATTGAGTTTATCTCACTGCTATTTGTTGAATGTTTACAAACCATAAGAATGGTTGAGCCTTACCGCCAGATCCGATTCAAACTCCCAATAGAGTATAGCTAGGAGGCGATCGAGTATCTAATAGGGGAAACTGATGCACGTTACACGTGTTATGTCACGATCATTTGGGTGGACAAGAGTCTACCTAATTTGTGGCATGGTATTTCTGGGTAGGCAATGAGAAACATAATCCCATCCATGGCTTCAATGGTCTATCGGGTGCTGGAGGTTCAGGGAAGATTAGCTGAGATGTCATGAACATGGACGTTCTCGACGGGGAGGTGTCCGACTCTAAATTCGACCTTGCTATGGTCGTCGAGCTTGAGCCCTAGATTATGGAGCCCGTAGCAAGTTAGGTGGTAGTAGGGTTGGCAGCACTTTTTGAACTGCTCTCTTAGTATTGGAGGTGCTAGGTGTACCCGGGACCACTTATTGGTGAAGGTCGTGGCAGCGCTTTTGAACCAATCGGATGTGGCGAAGCTTGCTAGGATTAAGCTGATTTGATTAACTGGATGTCTATGACTTATATCTGATGTGGACCTTAATGCATATATATATGTGTGTGTATACATATATACACACACATGAATATGCTTTGACTACCCCTATTTGATGATTGAATGGAAATTTGTTTATACTTCCGCTTATACGTCATATTATTACTATGAATTGGGTTGGTAACGCCTCCTGAGACGTCGCAATCGAATGACCTAAAGGAAAATAATATAATGAGCACGAGTTGTCGCGCGGCTATAGTTGTTCGGGGCGTGACATTTCGAGACGAAGACCTTTCCTGATTTGTTTTCCTCATCTCGCGAACAAAAGAGAAGACGCGCAGCTCCTGTCTCTCTGTGGACCATCACTGAGCACGGTCTCACCTCCATCCGTGATTTTCCTTTGGTGCTCGTCGCTATTGACAACGATCCGGCCACCAATCCCCTCGAGTCGTATCGAACTCGTGACGCCCCGTCCCCCGGGTCACGTCCGCAAGTCATCGCACCGCGGTGTCCACGTCCATCGCGGAGTAGCTGCAGCCACTCCACCGAGACCCCCTTGGGTTCGTCGTTGAAACTCTCGTCGCCGCCATCCACTGTTGGACACAATCTTCCGATTTTGGTGACCTTGGAAATTAAGCTCAATTTGAATATCCTATTACCGAAATCATGATTATTGTGATTCTAACCTTGATTTGGATTGAATCTTTAGGCGTATCCTGATTAGAACTTTTTTTTTTTAGTCGTGCATAATAATCGAGGCTTCGATCTTATCCGATCACCAATTATTTTTATTTTATAATTTAGTCATGGTCAATATTTGATTATACGGGCTTGTCATGATGCATGTTGCGAATTCTATAAATTTTTCTATAATGAAAAATACAAAAATGGCATAATATATAGAATAGATTGCAGGCATTCTAGTTCTTAATTTAGGATTGCATATTCAGGAACAGTTTAAATAATTAGGAAATTATCTAGTTTAGATTATAATTTAATTTAAATTATTTCCTAGTTTAAATTAGGTAAATAGAAATTTTAGTCAGTTTCCTATTTTAGAGTAAAAGAAAATCGTAAAAATAACATGCATATCAAATAAAGAATTAGTCTAAATATCACATGCCATGTCATCACATTGCCGTGTGATTGCCATGTTATCACTGTGACCATCATGTCATCATATTGCCACGTCATTGCCACGTCATCATTTTGGCCATGTCATTGCCATGTAATCACTTGCCACGTCACCATTGTCATGTTATCATCATGTCACCATGAGAAATATTAGGTGCCTAAGTAATACATACCTCAGCATTCTACTTGTCCATTTAATATTCGACAAGTGTTATATTGGGCACCAAGCAAAAACCTTGCATTCTCTCTCTTAAATTAATCTCTTTTTCACTTTTTTCCTTCTTCTTCTTCTTCTTCTTCTTCTTCTTCTTCTTCTTCTTCTCTCTCTCTCCCCCTCCCGCCCTTCCGCCCTTCCTTGTTTTCTTAAATAGGAAACCAAGAACAAACCCACCCTTTTTTTGTCAAAATGCTATCAGTTGCCAAGACCCTACTGCCTCCGCACGTCGCCTCCATCTTCGCCTACTTCTTGTCCGATCTCCAGTGCTATCGTCTTCTGTCCAACTCCTCTCGCACCTTTCACGTTGGTGCCTACGTCAACTAGGAGCTCAAGCCCCCCCGCCATGTTGAGGAACCACGTTGTGCCTCCAAATTTGCCTCCACCTCTACCTCCGCCTTTGCCTTCGGCTCGTTCGTTGCCTACGCTAACCCTAGTTGACCTCAAAGATTCGAGGTCAAACTGAGCTCTAGATAAAAAAAAACCTTGGGCTCACTCGAGCTTAAATCCAAAATATGAGGCTCAAGTTCGCCGGTGGAGCTTGAGCTCGATGACTAGCTCGAGGACTAAGATGACGATGAGGTGGTGGTGGAAGGCAATTTGCAAGAATAAGTCTTTAGTCTAGAGAAAGGAGGAATTCTTTGGCGAAGTGAAAGAAGGAAGAAGAAGAAAAAAGGAAAAATAAAAAGAAGAAAAAATAAATAAAAATATTAATTGAAGAGAGATAATGCAATGATTTTTGATTGGTGGGCCCAAAATGACACATATTAGATGTTAAATGGACTACTTACTGAGGCGTCTATCACTTGGTTACCTAATATTTTCTCTTGTCACTATGTCATTATTTCTACACCGTAATTTCCATGTCATTTAGTGATTACATGTGTAGGATTATATAACTTAAAATAGCACTTCATGCTAGATGAGTTCATAATTTTTGTCCGTCATTAAAATTAAGTCATGTCACATGCCATTAGTGTAATAGTTCATGCATGTTAAACTTAGATTAAAGATATGTATAATTTAGTTTTCATAAATAAGAAAAAGCGTAATGAATCAGTTAGAATTGCATAATTACTTAGAAGTCATGCTTAGACTATGCATTTATTTTAATTAACATCTTGCTGATATTGGGAAATTAACCATAGTAAGGTTGTGTTTTACTTTGAACTGAGATTAACTATATTTCTAGCAATTTAATTATTATTTTATTTTATTGAGTATTATATTATTGATTACACACCCACACGATCACCCATTGTATATTAGTGGTCTAGGATTAAAACTTGCCAAGACTACTCACTAAATATTTTTTTGAAATAAAGAGAAAACGTATCTAAAGGGTAGTAGATTAATCTAGCATAGACAAGTCTTTGTATCCATTAATCTCTTATTTGCAAAAGTAAAGTGTTTTCCCGCACTTTACTTGATTTCTAATCAATCCGAAATAGATTAGTAAAGACTCCTAATTGAATTAATATGCATGTTAAATTGTGATTAAATAAAAATCCCAAAGTTGCAATTAGTATGAGCTTGAGATTGTTTGCTCTAAGTATGAGCTTTGTAATTTATTAGCTTTCCTTTTGGTGGTTTACTTTGAGGAAGGTCAGGAGACAACATAGCCACAAGACAGCTACAAATATAACTTAGAGACTCTAAGCTATTACGATTTATTCTACAAGTAGCATGGTACTAGCGTGATGCAAATCAAAACATGTATAATAATTTTAATTAAAATTCTTAATAATTGAAAAGTTAAATCATAAATAACCTTCAGAAAACGTCTAGAAAGAATAATGATACATGAATAAAGAATTCGTACTTTTATATATATTGATTCAAAAATGTTATATGCTACGTGAGAAGGCATCACTTATTTGAAAACATTCTCCTTTTTTTAATCTTTTGCACATAAAATTTCTCATATGCTAGACTTTTTAAAAGAAGCTCAAGACCCCACTTATTGAAATTTATAAGTTAGGGATCAAAACAGGCAATGACCTTTTTTCAAAGAAAATTTACCACCCTCTCACTCGATAAGGTTTTGACAATGATGACGTGGCAAGTAATTACATGGCGATCGGGTTGAGGTGAACTTTGGATCCCTATATCATGTTGAAAATTATCAGACATTAAAATGTTAAATAAAGTGCAAAAGACAGAAAAATGACAAACGCGAGTACAAATTTGCCATTTTTATGTCACAATCAGGATCTGTTCTCGGTCCGTGCACCAAGACAAGACGTACCGCTATTAATACCACCATGGATTGGTTGTTGACACCTAAATTTTTGCCCAAAAATATAACATTCCGGCATATAGATTATCTAGGTGTTTAATATAGTGTTTTAAATGGAAGATGTTTTTACTTTAAAAAAAATTGAAAATATAAAAAAAAGATTAAAAAAAAAGAAAACAAAAAAAGTTGGGGCCAATGATCTAAATGTGACTAGCCAAGCCTAGGAGGTCAGATTGGAATTCAAATGGCAAGTTGGGGCCAAAATGCAATTTCCAAAAGTTGAGGGACCAATTCGCAAATTTTGCAAAATTTGCGCCCGAGCCCGTAAATCATCATCTTGGTCACCAATTAAGTTGAAATTGAATTTGGGCCAACTCGAATCAATCAAATCGAGCCAAAAAGACCAAATTTGCCTTGAATTTGGTATTTTCGGATAAGAAAATGGCTAAGTTTGAGGGACTTTCTTGCAAAATTGGGTGGGCAAAATTGTAAAATCTAGTTGAGATCTTAAACTAATATACATTTACTTGCTAATTGATCAAAAACACAGCCAAATTGATGGATTAAAGCACTCAAACTAGTTACCAAAACCCAGCCCACAATTAGGTCTTAATTCGGAGCTGCTAAGTAGGCATATTGGTGGCCCCACCATATCTCCCTCAGCCGCCCATTTAGCTCGATATTTGCAGGTGATGGAAGACCATATATAGTAGTGCAAGTGGACGGAAATTGGCCAGGGATAAGCCGCTGAAAGCATGGGAAAATCGCAGCAAAGTTCGCACACTCAACAGCTGCAGAAGTTAAAAAATTGGCTAAGTCAGAAGAGTGGGTGGAGTAGCCCTGTTGACAGGCTTGGTAGGTGGACAAGAGACTGACCAAAAATCCCTTAATTCAGGGGATAAGATCACTGAAGCAAGGTCTTTCAAGGGAGGAGAGGGAGGAGACGAGAGAGAGAGGAGAGAGCTCGGAATCGTCCCCCAAAGAGGCCCTCAGAAGCAACTCTAGAAAAAAAAACCCAGAAATTCCAGATCAACCTCCAGAGAGAAAAGGGAATTTTTCACAAACTTACAGCCAAAATTAGCCAAAACCTTAAACTAGAGAGTGAAACTTCACTCAAATATCTTTTCATCCATATGTCGCACGTCCAAAATGGAGATCGGGAAGGCCTCCTAAAGCCCCCCGAAACAGTGCCCTCCTGGCAGGCCAAAGAAAGTCTGAAAATTTTTCTAAGTGTTGAGCCCGGTTGGTCACGAGTGAGAGAAAGCGAGTGTTTTTAAGAAAGTTGAGAGACAAATGAGGAAAACCATGAGTTCAAACCCAAACTAGAATACATATAGTTTGGATTGGTGTCAAGTTTTTTCAACAAAAGAGGTCCTAAAGCTTGATTTTGGAAGTTAATGAAAACCTTCGTTATCAGTTCTTTATTTGCAGATCTTGTTTTCCAGTTGAAGAAGCCAATTTCCACGTGCCTCCCGAGGATAAGTTCTTCGTTTCCTCGACCAAGAACCACTTGCAAAAGAAACTAGGAAGCAAGGTAAGTATCCTAGATGTATTTTTGTTTGAGTTTGAACGTGTTTTAATAGTGAAAAGTCAAGAGAAAAACCAGCCCGGAAAACTGAGTTCTGAGGCCGTATTTTTTCTAAGTGTTGAAATTTCATCAAGAGTTTTGCATGTGTGCTTCTTGGAGAGGTCGTTTTGATGCGCTCGTTCGGTCATTCTCTGTGATGCTTGTTATATTTGAAAGCTCATGTTACTTACTTTCACTTGGACTAAGAAATGTTTCCCTTAGATCTTGCATGTGATAAGTGACGGGGCTTGAATATGGGCATGCAACCTGTTTGTTTGATTTGGGTTCAAACCCAGATTTGTAAAATCAGATCAAACCCGCATATTTGATGACAATTCCAGCTTGGTTTTCGTGTGTTTTAAGCTGTGATTTCTATTTAATCTTACGCGTTGAGATTGAAGGCTGCAAACGTGACCCGATGAAGCTGGTTTGGGATGATTTAATGCACGCCAAGTGTTTGACGAAATGCGCAAACCAAGTTTTGATCTTGAAACGGTCGATTTGAGCTTGGTTCTTGTTATATTCATGTGCTGGGCAGTCCTAGATTAGTGTAAATCGGCATATATCGGTTTAGAGAATTAATTTTAAATAAAAATAAAAAAATAAAAAAAAATGAAAATTCCAAAAAAATTATAAAAATGATGGATGACATCAAATTAAGGCAAAAATGACATCTAGGAATTTTTCTTTTTTTTTTTTATAAGAGGTCATTTTCTTAATTTAATGATATTTTGGTATTTTATAACCATTTTTGTAAATAATCTATTTTGTGTAGATTAAAATTATTTAGAGTAATTTCATGCATATTTGAATTCTCATTTTGCTCACGGGGTCCTGTCCCGGGCGTGATAACAAGGCCATGTAATATTATTTGCCCGACTTGTATCGGGTTTACTTTTTTCGCGTTTATTTTCAAGTCATTTCAATTTCTTGAATGTTTACTTACGCGCTGCTTTTCATTAATTTGAGTGTGAATTTCTCTTCTAAATTATGTTAGGATTAGTCTAGACGTCAAAAAAAAATTATTACAAAAACATTTGCATTGACACTCAGTGGTTTCATAAAGATTATAATTGGTAATCAAGATTGTGTGGCCATTTAGATAAACAACCTTCCAAGTTAGTGGTACCGCAAGGGTGCTAATAGAAACATTGGCGTAAACAAGTCCCCGTTCCTAGAAATCTCTAGTTGCGTAAGAATCGAGACAACACTCCCGTGTCTTGATTGGTTTCTAGCCGACCCCAATAGGCTAGTGGCGACTCCTAGAATTACATAGGTTGTTAAGAACTAAAAATTGAAAATCCAATGTCGCGCGAGGTATGGGCTTGGGAGAGCTCGCGCCTAATTTAGGGCCATTGGTCCGCCTCTTTAGGCAAATACCCCTAAACCTCTTTTCCTTTTCCCCCGGACGGAAAAAAAGAGGTCGTGATAGCTTGGCGACTCCGCTGGGGACTTGGTTGCCAACCTTAGAGGACTTAGGCCGTAATAACTCGGTTGGTTGTTCACTAACATGGTCTTCATTTGATAGCGCGTGTCAAAGTCGCGAGGAAATCAAGGTTAGTTCGCTAACAATGTGTTAAATGTTTTTGTAAGTTTGGAGTAATAAGGGGTGGAGTGTTTGTTAACCCATTTCTTTTGCAGGGAGGCGTAGGAATGTATGCCTATATAGATGAAATTGAAGTGTTGTTTGGATATCAATTGTTGTGCGTGCCTTCATACTTGCACTACACATTTACACACACAACCCGCGATCTAAAACCCCGATCGCACTAGGAAAGCCATAGGAGGTGCCAAAAGATGGAACCCGTGCGGGGAATGACCCATGGTTATCCACTTTTGGTCCCGCTCATTTTGATTAATGATAAAGAGAATTGTCCGACGTAAATGCGGAGTGGGGAAAACTCTTTTGATCTAATCAAAATGGGGACCTTAAGCCTTTAGAATTCCGCCTTTATGGGGACCTTAAACCTCACAAGTTTACATCCGCATGTCTATGTGATTAAAAAAAAAAAAGGTCTCTTCACCCACTGTAAGTATGATTTCTCTATCTACTTGCTCACCTCGGATTGAAATTTTCATTTTTTGGAGATTCGCGGAAATCAATGGAATGCCCTTGAGAATATAGGCTTGGCACTCACTTTTGATAAATAAGCATTTCAAATACCTATGATCTACTGAACATATGTTTTTGTTTAAATTTTCAATTATGAACTTAAAGTCACGTTTTGTATAGAAATTCTTCCAAGTCAAGATTACATTTTGGGGCATAGAATTAAAATCAAATTTTCAATAAAATTCTTTCTTGGTCACATTCCGAAATTAAAATTCAAATCGCATTTTGTATATTGATTTTTCAAAATAAAAATCACCTCACCTTTGCATGAGTGAAACCACAAATTAATTTTTCAAAATTGATGCCCCATTTGTGTATGAAACTTTTGGAACAAAGTGGGCATTCAATTGATAGTCGCGGATCAATCTTTTAATGAAATCTCCTCTTACTAATAAAATCTTGACGAAATACCAAATTCTCGTAAGTGGATACTACGGAGAAGGTATCGTTGCCTTGATTTCATTGTAAGAGGCGGCTTTATTGAAAGATCAATTTTTAATTAATATATTGACATTATCTTCCTTTCGCAGGTCATGCGTGACAACCATTCCCTGAACTCCTCTTGCTTGGCCATGCCAAAAGTGGACTTTAAAGCTAGGACGAGAATTGTGCTTATTATGCTCCTCTACGAAAGAGCTTCTTGCACTTTATCCTTGTCATTATTCCTATTAGGAACCGTGTTTTACGTTTTGAGTTTTGATTGTGAACCCAATCAAATGCTTTTGTAAATCATACAACTCACATTTTCTAATAATGAAATTAGAGTTCATAAAAGTTATATCCTTTAAAACACTTGAAGTGTTTCAAACGGACCCTCTGGGCTAAGTTTTATGCCTTAGCTTCAAAATGTGTGAAAATAAGCTTCAAGAAGAACTTGCGTAATACTTTATCTCTTCACTTAATCGCTTTCGCAAGTTGATTCGCGAGATGATGGTAAGGTTGTAATCGTTCCAATAGGGATTTCTTGTGCAACAACTGACTCGGTCATCCATTTTTGTCAAACAGGCAAAATGACGGTTTTGTTCAAGATTGACGTTTACTTCCTCTAAAAAGACAAAAGCGTGGGCCTTTCCTTAACAAAGCAAGTCATGAGATGCACCAATTCATGCTCATTTTTGGGCATATTTGGTTGAGTCATGAACTTCAAGAATATTTTCGCATCATATGAATTCAAACGTTGCGATTAAGTGTGAAAAGAACCATCAAAGCCTCGAAGATCACAAATCTATTGGTCTAATGAAGTTCCACATCCTGGACGACCTCATATTAATTTGACATTCTTTGTGGAAGAAGAAATTTGTAGACATTCTTTGGCATCAAACTACTTCATTGGTTGCAAACAAGAAGCAACTGCAATTCCTACACTTCCAATGGTGTCTTGGCATCCATCCAATATGGAGATAATTATTGGTGGTCTGCAAGACAACACTTCAAGATGTAGATGTACACAAACAAGAATCGGTCATCAAATGTTGCCTTCAAATAAAAGGTGGTAATCGTTTCAAGTTAAATTTGATTTATTTTAGGAATGATTTGTCCTTGCACTTTGTGCAGATTTTAGTGAGGCAAATTACGGCAAGCAACAAGATTACACGGGGAGGACAACCTGGTCCAGAATCACACGATCTCTAAAAGAAAAGGGTGTGTTCGTTCCAAAAGTCAAAACAACTTATTCATAAACTGACATAGCCACCCATGCTTACAGGTTGTGAAGTGGGAAATGCATTGACACAGCAAAAATGGCGAAAAATCACCTAGCCTAAAAGGGGTATGCGGGAAATTGAGTAAAGCATGAAGGGCTCAAATGAAACAGAGATTCATCAATCCAACATGATGGAGCTGTATATGGACAAGTTATCTAACCTAGTGTGGCATGCATTTGACCATAAGGACAATGTCTTGCCTTCTTCAACAAAGCTACAATGAGATGCTGAATTGCCCGACTTTGAAAAAGGGTGTACTTCGTTCCTAAACTTAATGTACCTAAGAGTGGAAATAATACATTGTTTCCATATGTGTAGGAAATTTTAATTGGGGCAAATGGCCACAAAATGAATCAAGGGCACACAATGCCGAGTCACCCGACTTCTAAAAAGGGAAAGACTCAAATGGAATAGATATGTGTCAAGTGAATTTCTGTCAATCATGAGAGCAAATTCGTCCCCATAGCCAAGGAAACAGGATGGAACGCAGTCATCAGATATGCCGTAAAAGGGAGTATACCGTTCCTAAAATGAATTATGTCGAAAATGAAAATAACATATTACGTCTCTTTTTACTTGCAGTTGATAAATGGGGCAAGTCACTCGAAGTAGAGTAGCTCCCACCTGTGAAGCAAGATGAAACAAAGTCAATTGATTCAGCACAAAAGGGAGTATCGTCCCTAAATTAGTCCAATTCAATTTTGGAATATAAGTAACATGCCCCATCTCTTGTAGGAAAATGTGCACATTGACCATTTGGAGCAACACCTTATACCAAGAAGGCATGCTAAGGCCCAACCATCCATTTTGATGGAATAAATGGAGTAAAACATCCAAGGAGCAATGCCCTCACATGTCAAAACAAGGAGTACCCTGTTCCTTTCATCTTTGAAGCCCACTCAGAATAAGTGAATTCGATGACATCTAAATGGCCCATTTGAAAGCAAGATCTTCAAGGAAATGTTAACACCTCGAGAAGCAAAAGCACATGAAGAGGAAACACAATACATTTAAAGTCAGATGCAGGAGAAGGTTAATTCGGTATCGTTTCCAAAATGCCCCTTTAACTTCATTTTTTGACGTAATTCCCTTGTTTAACAGGAAGCATCGGTATTCGAGGAACAACTCAAGAAATTGATTTAAGCATAATCTATATCGACCAAGCAAGCATGTGGAGGGTCGCCTGACTACTAAAGCACAGGTAAGTACCCTTCTTCTTCTTCTCAAAATCAAATGGAAAACAAATAGAGAATTTTCATTGCAAAAAAAAAGAAAAAAGAGAACATTTAGTGTTTTTCTAGAAATAAGCACAAAAAAAAATGGAAATTGACAAAACAAATTTTCCACAAAGTTTGCAAAAGTCTTCTTTACTTTCAAATTGTCCATCCACTCGGCGGATCTCTCATTTTGAATCAAAATTCCATATGGAGATTAATCCACCCAGATGATCTCAACAAAAATGAAAGGCGGTGTTACTTATGCCAAGCGAGAAACACTTAGGATGAGGAAAGGCAACCCATTTCCAAACATGTCCTTTAAGCACTCTGGGATTCGAGCGAAAAAGAAAACCTGTGTCGTTTAAGGTCAATGAATTCATTCGCAAGCGGTACATAGATCAAGATGATAAGAGGCATTTCTTTCCTCTATCATACACACGACAGGTGACAATAGTTAGCCTATTTGAGCCTTTTAATGTGAAGAATTTTCTACAAAATACCCCTGTCAAGAACCACCCCACGATGGGGCAATTACGGAGGTTTGGGTTGACATTATTTGGAGAGGGAAGATGAGAAAAGTTTCTTTACTCTCACTTGCACAAATCTTTTTTGTGGTAACCTCAGGTGAATTCTTATGGAAGCTCGAAGCATCCCAATGTGAAGAAGAGCATTCTTTTCTCTACCCAAACACCGATACCCTTTGCTTAAACCATATTGAGCCTAATTATTCATTTCTAAAACCCGAGTGGTGATTATCTCCCCACATTGGGGGCAGGGCACATGATTTACCAATGCAATTGGCGTTTATATGAGAATATCAAAAGCATCTTGAAAGTCCCAAGAGCTCAAAAGTTTGAAAGAACAAAAGTCAAATGAAAATTAAGGGGCATGAAAAAGCAGTGTGCTGGTAAAAGCAAGGCCAATGCCCACACAAAAAAAAAAGGAGAGAGAGTGGAAGAAAAACAATTGCATCAAGAGGAATATCTTTGTGAAAGCAAAAATGGCAAAAAAATGCCTGCATTGAAAAGAAAATCATTGCAAATGCAAAAGCCATTATGTTAAGATGATTAGTCAAAGGACTTTCGAGACAATTTGAATTCTAAACATTGAGTGCTTTAAAAAATGGATGATATGGTAATGATGCCATGATAATCACCAACTCCCAAATCCCCTTCGACAAAAAGTTCTAAGCCTTTTGAGCTAAGCCTTTTGAACCTTTCCCCGAATCAACATTACAACCCATTCCGAAGTCTCTTGATTGGGATGATTCAAAGTGGAAATAAGGACTTCTTAAAGAAGATGCCGCTCGAAGAAGTGAGAGCAAGGTTATTTTATCTCATCTTAAGGTTTCTTGACTTGTAAACCCGGCGAAGATGTCGATCAGTGATTAATTCATTTCATAGCCAATGATGCTTATCCATTGCTAAAACCATGACCAAACCTGCACTACGGTCCTTCTAAAAGACCTCTTTGATTGGTCAATGTGTACTTATTGCGAATGATTCAAAGCCTTGCGCATTGGAAGAGTGAGGTTGAGTGATCAGTTTATTTCCCACATGAACAGATAGGATCAAACAGCCATTTTCTTGAGTATATGCGAGAAGCCCTTTCTGACTAGGGATCTTTGCTTGGCATACTTAACAAACCTTTCTCATAAGTCAGGGTCATTTTGACAAGGACTTTTCTCCCAAGAGAATTTGACGATTAATGATATCATTCGAGCGTGATGGCAGTTTTACGAGTTTGTCAAGTTGTCGGAATTAGTTTGATTTGTTTATGCAATCATTGCTTTCTCATTACCGATACACTTTTGATATTGTTTCTAATGACATATGTTGAAATTGACCTCATCTAGTATGCTTTTGCTACTAGAATACTTGTTATAATGAATACTATTTGATGTGCATTATCCATTTCAGAATATTCTCGAATGACAAGTTCCTCCAGTGAAACCACACAATCTCAAAGGGTTCATGGATTAGCCTTAAACCATGCATTTTCAAAGGGTTCTTGGTTATCCTTAAACCTTGCAATTTCACACGGTTCATGGGTTAGCCTTAAACCATGCAATTTTCAAAAGGTTCTTGGTTATCCTTAAACCTTGCAATTTCACACGGTTCATGGGTTAGCCTTAAACCATGCAATTTTCAAAAGGTTCTTGGTTATCCTTAAACCTTGCAATTTCAAAGGGTTCATGGGTTAGCCTTAAACCATGCATTTTCAAAAGGTTCTTGGTTATCCTTAAACCTTGCAATTCTAAAGGTTCATGGGTTAGCCTTAAACCATGCAATTTTCAAAAGGTTCTTGGTTATCCTTAAACCTTGCAATTTCACACGGTTCATGGGTTAGCCTTAAACCATGCAATTTTCAAAAGGTTCTTGGTTATCCTTAAACCTTGCAATTTCACACGGTTCATGGGTTAGCCTTAAACCATGCAATTTTCAAAAGGTTCTTGGTTATCCTTAAACCTTGCAATTTCAAAGGGTTCATGGGTTAGCCTTAAACCATGCATTTTCAAAAGGTTCTTGGTTATCCTTAAACCTTGCAATTCTAAAGGTTCATGGGTTAGCCTTAAACCATGCAATTTTCAAAAAGTTCTTGGTTATCCTTAAACCTTGCAATTTCACACGGTTCATGGGTTAGCCTTAAACCATGCATTTTCAAAAGGTTCTTGGTTATCCTTAAACCTTGCAATTTCAAAGGGTTCATGGGTTAGCCTTAAACCATGCATTTTCAAAAGGTTCTTGGTTATCCTTAAACCTTGCAATTCTAAAGGTTCATGGGTTAGCCTTAAACCATGCAATTTTCAAAAAGGTTCTTGGTTATCCTTAAACCTTGCAATTTCACACGGTTCATGGGTTAGCCTTAAACCATGCAATTTTCAAAAGGTTCTTGGTTATCCTTAAACCTTGCAATTTCAAAGGGTTCATGGGTTAGCCTTAAACCATGCATTTTCAAGAGGTTCTTGGTTATCCTTAAACCATGCAATTTTAAAGGGTTCTTGGATTAGCCTTAAATCATGCACTTTCAAGAGGTTCTTGGTTATCCTTAAACCATACAATTCCAAAAGGTTCATGGGTTAGCCTTAAACCATGCATTTTCAAGACATAATTTCAAAGGGTTCATGGGTTAGCCTTAAACCATGCATTTTCAAGAGGTTCTTGGTCATCCTAAAATCATACAATTTACACGGTTAGTGGGACTGCCTTAAACCACATGGTTAGTGGGACTGCCTTAAACCACACGGTTAGTGGGACTGCCTTAAACCACAAGGTTAGTGGGACTGCCTTAAACCACACAGTTAGTGGGACTGTGCCTTAAACCACAAGGTTAGTGGGACTGGGACTGCCTTAAACCACACGGTTAGTGGGACTGCCTTAAACCACACGGTTAGTGGGACTGTGCCTTAAACCACAAGGTTAGTGGGACTGCCTTAAACCACACGGTTAGTGGGACTGCCTTAAACCACACGGTTGGGACTGCCTTAAACCACACGGTTAGTGGGACTGCCTTAAACCACAAGGTTCGTGGGACTGCCTTAAACCACACGGTTAGTGGGACTGCCTTAAACCACAAGGTTCGTGGGTATATCCTTAAACCACACTTTTCAAATTGTTCACAAGTACATCCCTAGATCACGCTCTTTACATTAAGCTTACTTGCATTTTCATTTTACTATTGTTAAAAAAAAAAACAACAACAAAAAATTAGGCCACCTTATCTTTGAAAGAAACCTCTTTGAACTTCCTTCCAAAGAGGGCAGCTGTTGACACCTAAATTTTTGCCCAAAAATATAACATTCCGGCATATAAATTATCTAGGTGTCTAATATAGTGTTTTAAATGGAAGATGTTTTTACTTTAAAAAATTTGAAAATATAAAAAAGAAAAAAAAAAAGAAAACAAAAAAAGTTGGGGTCAATGATCTAAATGTGACTAGCCAAGCCTAGGAGGTCAGATTGGAATTCAAATGGCAAGTTGGGGCCAAAATGCAATTTCCAAAAGTTGAGGGACCAATTTGCAAATTTTGCAAAATTTGCGCCCGAGCCCGTAAATCATCATCTTGGTCACCAATTAAGTTGAAATTGAATTTGGGCCAACTTGAATCAATCAAATCGAGCCAAAAAGACCAAATTTGCCTTGAATTTGGTATTTTCGGATAAGAAAATGGCTAAGTTTGAGGGACTTTCTTGCAAAATTGGGTGGGCAAAATTGTAAAATATGGTTGAGATCTTAAACTACTATACATTTACTTGCTAATTGATCAAAAATCACAGCCAAATTGATGGATTAAAGCACTCAAACTAGTTACCAAAACCCAGCCCACAATTAGGTCTTAATTCGGAGCTGCTAAGTAGGCATATTGGTGGCCCCACCATATCTCACTCAGCCACCCATTTAGCTCGATATTTGCAGGTGATGGAAGACCATATATAGTAGTGCAAGTGGACGGAAATTGGCCAGGGATAAGCCGCTGAAAGCACGGGAAAAGCGCAGAAAAGTTCGCACATTCAACAGCTGCAGAAGTTAAAAAATTGGCTAAGTCAGAAGAGTGGGTGGAGTAGCCCTGTTGACAGGCTTGGTAGGTGGACAAGAGACTGACTAAAAATCCCTTAATTCAGGGGATAAGATTAATGAAGCAAGGTCTTTCAAGGGAGGAGAGAGAAGAGAGGAGAGAGAGAGGAGAGAGCTCGGAATCGTCCCCCAAAGAGGCCCTCAGAAGCAACTCCAGAAAAAAAAACCCAGAAATTCCAGATCAACCTCCAGAGAGAAAAGGGAAATTTTCGAAAACTTGCAGCTAAAATTAGCCAAAACCTTAAATTAGAGAGTGAAACTTCACTCAAAGATATTTCCATCCATAGGTCGCACGTCCAAAATGGAGATCGGGAAGGCCTCCTAAAGCCCCCCGAAACAGTGCCCTCCTGGCGGGCCAAAGAAAGTCTGAAAATTTTTCTAAGTGTTGAGCCCGGTTGGTCACGAGTGAGAGAAAGCGAGTGTTTTTAAGAAAGTTGAGAGACAAATGAGGAAAAAAAAGAGTTCAAACCCAAACTAGAATACATATAGTTTGGATTGGTGTCAAGTTTTTTCAACAAAAGAGGTTCTAAAGCTTGATTTTAGAGTTAATGAAAACCTTCATTATCAGTTCTTTATTTGCAGATCTTGTTTTCCAGTTGAAGAAGCCAATTTCCACGTGCCTCCCGAGGATAAGTTCTTCGTTTCCTCGACCAAGAACCACTTGCAAACGAAACTAGGAAGCAAGGTAAGTATCCTAGATGTATTTTTGTTTGAGTTTGAACGTGTTTTAATAGTGAAAAGTCAAGAGAAAAACCAGCCCGGAAAACTGAGTTCTGAGGCCGTATTTTTTCCAAGTGTTGAAATTTCATCAAGAGTTTTGCATGTGTGCTTCTTGGAGAGGTCGTTTTGATGCGCTCGTTCGGTCATTCTCTGTGATGCTCATTATATTTGAAAGCTCATGTTACCTAATTTTACTTGGACTAAGTAATGTTTCCCTTAGATCTTGCATGTGATAAGTGACGGGGCTTGAATATGGGCATGCAACCTGTTTGTTTGATTTGGGTTCAAACCCAGATTTGTAAAATCAGATCAAACCCGCATATTTGATGACAATTCCAGCTTGGTTTTCGTGTGTTTTAAGCTGTGATTTCTATTTAATCTTACTCCTTGCATGTGGTAGTTTAACCTTGATGTTTTAGTTCCACATAATATTGCTCACGCGTTTAGATTGAAGGCTGCAAACATGGCCCGAGGAAGCTGGTTTGGGATGGTTTAATGCACGCCAAGTGTTTGACGAAATGCGCAAACCAAGTTTCGATCTTGAAACGGTCGATTTGAGCTTGGTTCTTGTTATATTCATGTGCTGGGCAGTCCTAGATTAGTGTAAATCGGCATATATCGGTTTAGAGAATTAATTTTAAATAAAAATAAAAACAAAAAAAAAAATGAAAATTCCAAAAAATTATAAAAAATGATGGATGACATCAAATTAAGGCAAAAATGACATCTAGGAAATTTTTCTTTTTTTTTTTTTAAGAGGTCATTTTCTTAATTTAATGATATTTTGGTATTTTATAACCATTTTTGTAAATAATCTATTTTGTGTAGATTAAAATTATTTAGAGTAATTTCATGCATATTTGAATTCTCATTTTGCTCATGGGGGTCCTGTCCCGGGGCGTGATAACAAGGCCATGTAATATTATTTGCCCGACTTGTATCGGGTTTACTTTTTCCGCGTTTATTTTCAAGTCATTTTAATTTCTTGAATGTTTACTTACGCGTTGCTTTTCATTAATTGGAGTGTGAATTTCTCTTCTAAATTATGTTAGGATTAGTCTACACGTTAAAAAAAAAATTATTACAAAAACATTTGCATTGACACTTAGTGGTTTCATAAAGATTATAATTGGTAATCAAGATTGTGCGGCCATTTAAATAAACAACCTTCCAAGTTTGTGGTACCGCAAGGGCGCTAATAGAAACATTGGCGTAAACAAGTCCCCGTTCGTAGAAATCTTTGGTTGCGTAGGAATCGAGACAACACTCCCGTGTCTTGATTGGTTTCTAGCCGACCCCAATAGGCTAGTGGCGATTCTTAGAATTACATAGGTTGTTAATAACTAAAAATTGAAAATCCAATGTCGCGCGAGGTATGGGCTTGGGAGAGCTCGCGCCTAATTTAGGGCCATTGGTCCGCCTCTTTAGGCAAATACCCCTAAACCTCTTTTCCTTTTCCCCCGGACGGAAAAAAAGAGGTCGTGACATTGGTTATAATTATAGTTTTCAATAACTAAATAAAAATAAGAAAATAATTCATTGCAGAGGGTAAAACAGAAGGGAGATGGGGGAGAAATTGAAGAGTTGGAGTAGATTTGAAGATAACTCTTGTACGATTTTCATATATGTTGCTGCCTATGTCCTTGATCTATTCAGAATGGTTCAAGTTATTTTGGCCATCCCCAAATTCCATATCTCAATTCTCTTTCAATTCTTCCTAATTATCTTGGATGTTAAAGATTGTCCTATTGATCTCCTTGACTTGGCCCTTAGCTTTGGGCTACCAGACCAAAGTGAACTAGTGTTCAATGTGAAGCTCTTTTCGAAAATTCTTTCAGCTTGATTAGTCCTCCATTCAGATTTTCAATTAAATCAATATGTATGAATGAGTTAGGATGGATTTAGAATGCTTAGGTTGGATTGAGAATGCCTTGCCCAAAAGAGCTTAGCCGTGTGCATAGGTCAGCGAGAAATATTCAAAAAACTCGATTTCCTATCTTATCTTAATAAGCTGACTCAAAAGAGGAGTAGACTGGACTCAAATTCCGAGGATTCTTACTTTACTAGCGAGCTAACATTATCAAGGCGTCTATATAGGAATGTGGCAGGTGCTTTTAGGCAGTGATAGGTGTGTGTGCTAAGTGCTTATATGACGTTGGATATTCTTCGGTTTGGTATAAGGATTGGTTCTCTTAATGGGTTTTATTCATAGTGTTTCATATAGATCATGTTATAGATGAAAAGCAACACTTTTCAGGCAAGCATAGAAGGGTAAGATGTTCATTTCTCATAGATTTGAGTCTCCCGAGAGGGAGTTCATTCTTTCCTTATATACAAGTACCTTTCTTAAAGAAAAGGTAAACAGTTATAGTTACTGCAATCAAGCATATTTTTTTTTTACTTTATAGGGGGTTAATTATTTGAGTGTAAAAAGATTTATCCCAAGAATTATGGAATACTTATACTAGCGAGAAAGCAGACTCTAGGGCCACAAATCATTAGGTTTTGTCCCTGGTGATTCAACCATTATTTCTAAGGTTTGATCGTCTAAATTTCTCTATTAGAATAGGACTAGATAGGTAAGATGAGAAATCCAGAGTTTTTTTCATGTTCTATTTACCATTTGGTGGACTGCTAATTTAAAGTCAAATATCTTTTATATTCTATCATATCTATTAATCGTAGAAATCACATATCAATGTATATGACATATATGCCCCTATGTATGAAATAATATTCATCTTATCATTAGAAAAATATCATTCTCATGCACAAGTATACTTAAAAACATGCACAGTTAAAACCTTGGTCCAAAAAGAAAAGAAAAGAATAAGACCTACAAACCAATATATTTTATGTTATTTAACATCATTGCAAACTATTCTTTGTGCCCACAAATGACAAAAACTGCATTTACTTTTGTGGATATGTTTACGAGAGCAATAAATTCATCTGTGCCCAAAAATGACAGAAAGTTTGCAATTGAAACTCTAGAAATACAACAACTCAAGTTAAAAGTGTTTAGTTATTACAGGGTTACTATAGTTCTGGCTACTCTAAGTTTGAACAAAGGAATTACTGGTTCGGATGATGCAAGCCTATACACAACATCAACCATTTAATGAAATTGGGTGCACTGTCGAGCCACATCTATCGAAGAAATTAACTAAATATTGTTTGAAAAATACTTTTGGCATAAAAGTGAGCACATAACAAAGTTTTTGGCACTTTTAGTGTCATTATGCCCCCATTTAACTTTGGACATGATATCACCACTAGAACCAAAATTATCATCATGAAACTTTTGATTCCTCTCATATCAAATGAGATCAATAATAGCACACAACGCAAATTTGCAAGCAACATTAGCTACAACTTTACGTTTCCAACTAGCACAAATCCATTGCAATTTATCATAACTCTCCTTAACTCTTCAAATACCGTAGCAACTATTGAAAAAAGCTCCAAACTTCACAAGAAATAGCACATTACGAAAACGTTTTAGTCCAAGAAATTGTCATTAAATAACAAAAAAGATTACAGAAGAGACCTACTATTATAGACAAAATTGGGTACAATTTTTCCCTTCCAACTCGCACAAATCCATTGTGTCTCACCGCTCCAAGTCTACCTAATTCATTGAATACCATAGAAACTATAAACCATTCAGAAAACAAAAATCCAAAGAAAACAAATTATCAGTCATTCTCATCTATCATTTCTTGGAGAAGCGTTTCCATAAATATTTTTTCTATCGACTCCTTGAAATCCAAGAAATAAATGAATGTTCTCAGTATCCTTCACAACTTTTCTACATTATTTTATTTTATTTTATCCATAATGTTTAGAGACATTTGAAGGAGTTCCTCATTGATTTTTCTCTTAGTATTGTCCAAATCTTTAGCATTTTGGATGCAGCTAGCAATCATTTTCATTCTCTTGTTAGCTTTTTCTAAGAAAGAGCCAAAAGTGCTTATAATCTCAACTAATCCAATAGCCTATTTATGACTTGCTTTAACTTTTTTTCTTCTTGAAGGATTACAATCTCAACTAATCCAATAGCCAAAAGTGCTTACATCCTTCAATATATGCTTACTGTAGTGCCTTTCAATGGCAGTCGATACCACAATCAGATACATCATACACAAAAGCAACATCTATAGACTCATCTCCTTTAATATAAAAATGCTAAAAATTCTCCTCTAATATCAAAGTGCTAAAAATTGCTTCTCTAGTGTCACGGTTCATTTCTAATGAGGAAAAAAAGAACAATAACATTGGGCAAGTAGAAACTAGCAAGTTAGATAATAGCAAAATCATCTAGAATAGAATATCTTTTTCAAATCCATAGATTCTCACATAATCTCATCGAATTAATCAATGATTATTGCTAGAAGTACATAAACATAAAGTAAATGACCTAAAGTTAATTCATGATTATTAATGACTCTTTCTAATCTCTCTCAACACATAAGAAACAAACTCCCAGTACCAATTGTCACGCCCCGATCCTTGGTCACATGCATTCCTTCATTTTTGGTCAATTTAAAATGCGATAGTTCAGGACTACGTATCGCCAACCCTTTCTTTTTTAATAGCACATGCAGAAATAGTTATAAATCCCCAAACAATAAAGCAATGTGATAGAAAAACAAAGCCATAATTTTCATACTGAAATTCACAACCACACTTTTATACAAGCACCTCATAGTAGATAATACAATACTATTCACAAGGATCTGATCTAACACTTATCCACAAATAATCAAGGTCTAACAAAAATATAATGGGATCTCAGTCCTCATCCGGGTTGTACTCAGGATCCTCCTTTGGATCATTTTCTTCCTCTTAATCTTCTTTCTTCTTAGATTTCACATCAGGGTTCTCCTCCTCAGGCTCCTCATCGGGGTCCTGAAATAGTTATACAATAACCATTGAGATCACGGCTTAGTGAGTTCTACCCCTAAGACTCAATTAGTAAATCAATACGCTAACCGGACTACTTATGCGTGCATGGGTCAGATGACTTACCTTGGCCTCAGATTCCACTTGCATATTAGTACAATTCAATAGGCATCCAAACAATCACATCACAGATCGATATCTTAGTCGATTACATGTCATCTCAACCCTTTCTTCCTCTTACTCAAATTCATTACTGAATTATGGCTTAGCGAGCACAGCCTACACAGTCATCTCGAATACTCAACCCCAACGTTGAATTACGACTCAGCGAGCACGACCTATTAAAACTTTGGTGGTAATGCTGAATTATGGCTCAGCGGGCACAGCTTACTAATTCTTCGGCGGTTAATGCTGAATTACGGCTTAGCATGCACAACTAGTTCTAAATTGGTGGTAGATTACGGTCTAATGGACACAACCATATTTAAGTAGAAATGCTGAATTATGGCTCAACGAGCACAACCGATTTCAAATTCGGTGGTTTCCATGCCCTATTCCACACTGCCACACACCCATCATTTATCATTTCATTTTTCAATAGTCTGCTCAATGCGACTAATAACCCTCACATGATTAATTACTCTTGGCCAAAGACTATGTGCTTCACACTTAGAATCTTCAATCAAAATAATAATTGGCCTATTTCCCTCATATTAACGATACTTGAATAAAATTTATAGTGTGTGGGTATACGGTCGGGCTTAACCAAAATATCATAATTCACTTCCACAATTTCCACCATTTTATTTGGTCCACCAAAATATTTTTGGCGTTGTAAACCGACGCTTGGTTAATTTCCAATCAATTACCAAAATTGATTAATTTATGAATAAAATCCTGAAAACAGAGTTAAATCAATTCAACACAAACTAATGCTCAAATAAATAAATGGACTGCACAACAGTGATCAGCATAAAATTCGGTTGTCGCTATCCTCGCCTAATTTTTAGAAAATAAATAATTTAATAATTAATTTCGAAAATTAATAAATAATTACTAAAAATCCAATTTAGGCCCGTAATGCCTAATTGAAGCCCAATAAGGGTTGGCAAAAATTTCGAGATGCATTCAATAAATAATAGTACGTCTCTACTTGCTAATTGCACAATTCAATTGTCTAACATGCATCACAATTATCTAATAATCACTAATCTACTTTAATCTAACCACCTAATTGCACTTAATTAAATCGAATCAATCATTAAGCATAATTAACAAACTAAGAAAGCATTAGTGAGTAAAAATGACTTGTGCAAAGCGAAGATTGGAACATCGTGACAGCAACGTGACGACGGCCGAATTTCAAATTTTCGGCGATGACGACGGACTTGGACCGGGCTTGAAATTGGCTCAACAAAATCTCAGCCCAAATTAAGATTTGTTATTGCGTTGGACTGGGCTTGCTCTTGGGCTTGGGCTTGCTTCGTGGGCCTCGAGTGGACTTAATTGATGGGCTGAATTCGCTGGTTCCAAAACTGGGCTGTTGAAGATGGGCTTCGTTGATCTCTTAGGCCTCAAATTGCTGGGCTGTTGTAGGGCTTATGGGCTTCAAATGCTGAAGAGAAGATGGGCTGTTGATGGAAACTTGGGTTGTTGTAGCTAAAGCCCGCGACTTCAATTGGGCTGAAGTTTCTTTGCGGCTCGGCGTGCGAAGATGGAAGCTTTGGGGAAACCGCCGGTTGATGGGGCGCTACGGACGAAGGCAGCCTGCTTCGTTTGTTAACTTCGTGCAGTTGAAATTCGTGGCCGCGTGGAGGAAGGCTGCAGGGAAATTCGTGTTGGGAATAACTGATCCCCGAAAACTGGATTCGACACTAAATCGAACCCTTAAAACGAATGCGGAAGCGAAGCCCGGGAATAACACGTATCACCGATCCTAAAGCACACCACGGATTCGAGCGTACCTTGTTAGCCACAGATTAGACACCGACGCCGATTAGAGGAAGAAAATCTGGTCTTGTTTGATCCGATGGCGCCTTGAAGGGAAGAAGAATGATGCCTTATGCTTACTGTTTCTTCTTTTTGTTTTTTTTTTAGAGAGAATGCGCGGGAGAGGAGAAGACGTATGTCAATTCTGCCAAGAGGTGTCTTCTCTCTCTCTCTCCTCCCTTTTATACCTTCCCCCATCCACGGGCCCTATTCCCGTGGGCCGGGCCTTTATTGGGCCCAACTTGGGCGGACGGGCCTTGAGCCTAGTACATATAAAACCATCATCTCCCACTCGCACATGGTGGGCCGAACAGGATTCTCTTTACATCTCTTCAACATTCATACCGGTGAATAATCCGTGCGACCAGCATACTTTGAGAGCTCATTGCTATACATCTGTTAGGAATATATAGCAGCTCATAATGGGCATCACATCCTGAGTAGATTTAGTATGCAGTACCCTAGATCGATCGATCACATTTATATCTTTCTTGATCTCTTTTAAACAATGATATATATATATATATATATATATATATATATATTGTATTCACAATTATGATTATCACAAAGACAGTCATAATTGGTTAACCGGTGAATACAAAACTACAATGTGATTCTCCAAAATTGATCTTCCTCTTTCCTTCAAACTCTCAATTTCAGTTCAGCTTGCTTTTCTAGAAATGTCCCATTAGATCGAATCATCTCATGACCATTGGCAACATCCTAAGATAGCAAACACTAAATAGAAATCTTGAGAATAAGTAAGAGTCATGAGGGGACTAAAAATTGAGGAACTCTTTTCCTCAAGAGTCTCACACGACATAAAAAGTTGAGATCAAACTTTTGCCACTCTTATTGGTCGTCTCATGCATACGTAGTATGAAATACGTATTACGGTAATAACTCCTTTCCCATGGAGCGTATGTCTACACCTTCAATACCGTACAGATGATAGTTCAGACATACCCAATGTCTAACTTGAGTTCACGTATCTACTCATTCACAAAATTCATCAGAACTCACATCTGGCATCATAGATAGATAAAGTAAAATATGTGGGATATTTTACTTTCGAACATAGTAAGTATTATGTCCTCATCTTAACACCCAGTTAAGGCGACATACGTATTTTAAGCTTAAGCTCTTGATTATCACCTAGATAATAAGCTTAAAAACAGTCTCATCTCTATTTATCACACAGTAAATAGAGGCGATTACCCGTGTGAGTGGGCTAATCTTATATCTGTCCGACATACTTTCTCAACTTAAAGTAATGGACTGAGCATTAAGATGCATAAAGATCAAACAAAGATACATAGGCATTAATGATGAAAAACACAAATTCATCAAATGTGAACACTTCGGGAAAATTATAATCCAGTACATTATCCTCTACACAATCCTAGAGATTTCATATGGCCACAAAACACATCTCTAGGTATTGGCTTTGTCACAGGATCTGCTACCATTCTATGCATAGTATGTACTCTAAGTTCACATCTTTTCGTGCAATCATATCCTTGACAAAAGTATACTTGGTATCTATATGTTTGGTCTTGCCATGATATTTTGGATCTTTGGTGTACGCTTTTGCTGCTTGGCTATCACAGTTAACCAACAATGAATCTGCAGCAATTCAAATAACACCTAAATGATCCAATAATCTCTTAAGCCAAACATCTTCTTTTATTGCTGCTGATAATGCCACGAACTCAACTTCTATCGTGGACAAGGCTATACACTTTTGTTTCTTACTGCTCCAACATATGGTGCCTATTATTCGGTAAGAAAACAAACCCAGAGGTAGATTTTATTTCATTTAAATCTCCTCACCAATCAGCATCAGAATAGCCTTTGAGTTGCAGATCATTTCCATAATAACTCAACGTATAATCAGCAGTCCCCTTTAGATACCTTAGTATTCATTTAACGGCTTTCCAACGTGCTTGACCTGGATTGGATTGGTATCTACTCACCATTCCAATTGCAAAACATAAGTCAGGTCTTGTACACATCATAGCGTACATCAAGCTTCCAACAGCACTAGCATAAGGAACATGTTGCATTTGTTCCTTCTCTTGTGGAGTCCTTGGACACAGTCTATAGCTCAATCCTTCATTTTTTGCAATAGGAGTGTCAATGGGTTTAAAATCCCATATCCTTCAATTCAAAATTGGAAGACAACCAACTTTTGATAGTATTGACAAACTCCATATTACTTCCGGCAATTAGTATATCATCAACATATAATGATATGATCACAAATTGATCATTGGATCTTTTGATATATACACAATGATCCTCATCTATCATTGTAAAGTCATATGCCATTATGGCATTATGAAAACGTATATACCATTGTCTTGACGACTGCTTAAGGCCATATATCGACGCCCAAAGTCAACATACATTTTCTTCTTGGCCTTTCACTATGAAACCAGCATGTTGTTCCATATATGTTTCTTCCTCTAATTCTCCATTGAGGAAAGCAGTCTTTACATCCATCTGATGTAACTCAAGATCCATACTAGCCACTATTGCCAGAATAATGCGAATCGAGGTAAATCTCACTACAGGAGAAAATGTATCTTCATAATCAATTCCTTCCTATTGATTATACCCCTTCGCCACAAGGCGAGCCTTATGCATTTCAATCGAGCCATCGACCTTTTGCTTTATTTTGAGAACCCACTTGTTCCCAATAGCTCTACATCCTTTTGGAAGATCAACCAGTTCCCAGACTTGGTTTGATTTCATTAACTCCATTTCATCTTTCATTGCATTAATCCATTTTTCCTTACTAGGGTAATTCAGAGCCTCATTAATATTTCTTGGCTCATCCTCATCTTGTGGAGCAACCATAAAAGTTTCCCCTTTAATGTCAAAACGTTGATAGGGAATACTTTGGCAACTTATTCGCCGTATGGGAGATTGTACACTTAGCACATCATTCCCCATTATGCTCCCACTTGGATTAGATAATGATGATGTCGTCTCATTATGTGGTTACAATTGAGAATGAGTTGAATTCAATTCATCATTTCTCATATTACTCCCACTTGGACGAACTTCACCAATATCATTATCTTGATCCAAGGTTTCAAATAGGGGTAATCTTCCCCTATTTTGCCATTCTTAGGAAATTCATCCACTAAGAATGTGACATCCCGTGATTCAAATTCAGTTATACTCCCACTTTCCTACTCACCTATGAACACATACCCTTTCGAGTGTTCTGAGTATCTCATTAAAATACTCTACTTTCCTTTAGGACCCAATTTCCCAAACTTGTGAGAGGACTCATGAGTATAGGCAGCACAACCCATGGCTTAAGAAAACTTAAGTCTGATTTTCTACCTGTCCACAACTCATATGGAGTAGAAGTAACTGATTTGGAAGGCACCCGGTTAAGTATATAGGCAGCAGTTAACAACGCATCACTCCAAAAAGTGATATGTAAGTTAGCATGCGCCATCATAGACCTAACCATTTCTAGTAGGGTTCTTTTCTTCTCTCTGCAACACCATTTTGTTGAGGAGTATATGGAATAGACAACTGTATTTCTATTCCCTTTTCATCACATTATTTTCTGAACTCACAGATAAATATTTTCGACCTCGATCGGATCTCAATACTTTTATTTTATTGTCTAATTGATTTTCAACCAAGTTCATAAACCTTTTGAAACAACATAATGCTTCAAATTTATGAGAAATCAAATAGACATATCCGAATCGAGTATAATCATTTATAAAAGTGATGAAATAAACAGCCCCATGCCTTCTTCTCACATTCATTGAACCACAGACATCATAATGGATTAAATGCAGAGGAAATTCAGCTCTTTATCTCTTCCAAATGGTTTCCTTGTCGTTTTCCCTACTAGGCAATGCTAACATCTGGGCAAATCGACTTTTTCAATGTTGCCCAACAAGCCCTTTTTGGCTAGTCTATTTATACATTGTTGGCCAATATGACCAAGTCTAGCATGCCACACATTCACATCATTATCACATGAAGTAAAAGACGTGAAACAAGGGAATAACATATATTGACATCACCACAGTCAACATTTAGTACAATAAAACCATCTAGAAAGTGATCACAATCATAGTAGTTTGTATCCAAATACAAATCTACACCGTTATTACGGAAGTTCACACTAAAAACAAGCTTAACCAACATCAAAACAGACACTTAAATTTCGACGAATCTCTAGAGCATATAGAATGTCATGTAGGAACAAGATGCGCCCACCACACATTTTCAATTGGCAGATGTCAATCCCTTTAACTTCATTTCTGGAGTTATATCCCACATAGATCCACTTAATTCCAGTCGGTATCGTCGGAATTCCACGAAGGATTCTCTATCCTTCGCTACATGGTCTGTCTTTCCTGAATCTACAGTCCACAAAGGATTGGATTCAGCTAATAATTCAGAACTTGACACATAATCAAAGTTCTCAAATGTACAAGAGGTGTGTATTTTCTTTGGCTCACGACAGTCGCGAGCATAGTGACCTCTATTGTCACAATTGTAACACCTCACCCTTGACATTTTCTTCACTTGAGGACGTTTTCCTCTCTTGTGTTGGTTAACTCTTGATCTCTTGCAATAAGGACTTGATCCTTTGCATTCCCACATATTGAACGAATCAACACGCTTGCGCTTAGAGCTCAAAGCCCTTTCTGAGCTAGGACCAGCATAGCCAATGTCTATTTTCGGCTCAAATGCCGATAGGCAGTCCTCTACTAGCTCAAGGTGGCGCACAGCATCCTCTAGATCTTCCATAATATGGTCAAGAGCTTCTAGTGCTTCTTGCTTTTCCAGCACATATTGAATCTTCATATTCAATATTTCACAATTGTTGCCGTTCATATCAGCAATTACGTTCTTAGTTGCTGAAACCATCAATCTGGAACACATCAGACATATATGCACGAATAATTAATGCATATCATTTATGCATCCTTATTTGCACAGACCCATCATATTAATGAACAATTTCAAGTAAGGTTTTAGAATCAAAATGTCACTACGTTTCCAATCATCCTCCAAAAATCCTAACTTAAAACTATCATTAATATGATTGTCATATGCAAAATCAATTCTATGAAGCTACAAAAACTTCTAAACTACCCACAACAATCAATGATAACAGAAAGCAACAGATAATTGACATCCAATAAAAATAATGCTTTCAACTAATACAACAATTCATTACACTAAGTAATATATCCAAAAAGAAATATCAACATAGAAAGAGATATTCAACACTCAAAAACATCTCAAACTAATCTAAGAAATAAATAAGGAAAGTCCTTCTAATCTATCGGTCAAAGTATCGAGAAAACTGAAGGCACATTTGCCAACCATGGGAAAAATTTTGGAGAGCTCTCGTGTCGCCACCAAGGCGCATTCACTCTGCGCCATGTGGCGCTCAATCTAAGGGTTGAAGTTTTGGCCAACTCAATCCTATAGTACTCTCTTACAAAAGCTTCCACTAGCCCCCTGTAATCCGGGACCACGTTGACCTTCCATAGCCGATCTAACACTGCTTGCCATTCAGGTGGAAGAGTGTTCATCAAAGCCGGCACCTTCTCAAAGTCCGGCATAAGATAACCATTCCAGATGATTTCCTGTATCATTTGATTGACCTTGACCATATGTGATACTAAATCACCATCAAGCTACCGATAATCAGCTAACTCTTTCATCATCATTTTCAGTCTAGCTCTTCCTTCGTCCGTTCTCAGGATTGCAAGTATCCGTGCATAACGCATCATAGTTCCTGCAACAAATGCAGAACTAAAATGGATTACTTATAATCCATAATAAACAAAATGGAAAATACATAATTTTCCATGATTCATGCAACAAATGCAGAATAAAAAATGGATTACCTATGACCCACACATACATAATTGAAAAAAGAAAAAAATTCCTTTTTTTTTTTTTTTTTTTTTTTTTCGGGTCAACGGTCAACGTCCGGTCAACGGTCGGTCAACGGTCAAGGGGCGGCGGGTCGTTGGGCGGCGGGTCGGACCGGTCGAACCGGTCGGCCGGTCGGACGAACCGGCCGCACGTGCCGCGCGTGTGCGCGGGCTGACGTCACGCAGACGTCAGTCGGCATGTGCCGGGCGTCGCGGTTCGGGTCGGGTCGGGTCGCCGGCCGGTGACCGCTCGGCCAACCGGCGTCATTGCTGACGTCATCGATGACGTCACCCCAGCGGTTATCGACCGTTTGGTGACGTCATGCGGCGACGGCACGCACGTGTCGGTCCGTCGACCGTGCGCGTGCGATTCGCCGCCCGGCCGGTGGGCGCACGCATGCGGTTCGCCGACTGGCGCGTGTGCCGCACGCGCTGGCGAGCCTTTGCTTCCGGGCGCGTCGCGCCCACGCGCAGCGCCTTCCGGCCGCGCGTGTGGGCGCGTGCGGCGTCGCCCGGCGGCGCACAACCTATCCCCGGACTCGTCTCGACGAGCCCTTTCTCCCTATGTCATCAGAATTCGATTTTGACTTACGAAAACTCAGAAAAAGGGACGAATAGTGCTCGGGTGTCGGGATTTCTCGCCCCGATCCATACGGCCGAAAATTTTCGCGAAAAATCAATCAAAAAACATGAAAAGGGTTGGGAAAAACGTGAACTAGGGCTCTGATACCAATGTTGGGAATAACTGATCCCCGAAAACTGGATTCGACACTAAATCGAACCCCTAAAACGAATGCGGAACGAAACCCGGAATAACACGTATCACCGATCCTAAAGCACACCACGGATTCGAGCGTACCTTGTTAGCCACAGATTAGACACCGACGCCGATTAGAGGAAGAAAATCTGGTCCTGTTCGATCCGATGGCGCCTTGAAGGGAAGAAGAATGATGCCTTATGCTTACTGTTTCTTCTTTTTGTTTTTTTTTGAGAGAGAATGCGTGGGAGAGGAGAAGACGTACGTCAATTCTGCCAAGAGGTGTCTTCTCTCTCTCTCCTCCCTTTTATACCTTCCCCCATCCACGGGCCCTATTCCCGTGGGCCGGGCCTTTATTGGGCCCAACTTGGGCGGACGGGCCTTGAAGCCCAGTACATATAAAACCATCAATTCGGTTCGATGGAGAAGACGTGGAGAAGCACGAGCACGAGCGGCAGGCGTGACGACCGAAGCTGCTGGTGTCTTCGGTGGATTTCTTTGGGCGGTGGGGGCTTCGGTCAAAGAAAATGCTTCGTGGAGGGGTGCTGGCTTCTTCGGTGGACGCTGTGGGTTGTTGACTACGAAGGAATAGAAGACACGAGGAGGGGCAACACTTGGTGGACGAACAGCAACGTGGAAGAAGGGATGGTGCGGTCAACAAATTGCTTCTGTGAGTTTGAGGTTTGACCGGCGTGGGGTTACGAAGAGGAAGGAGGAAGCATTCGGTTGCAGGAAAATGAAAAGGAAGAAAGGCAGGGCGAAGAAAAAGAGAATGCGTGGCTGAGCTTCGGTTGTCTTGGGTGAGAGAGAGAGAGACAGACAGACAGACAGAAGAGGGCGGCGTGCACGGCAAGCTCATGAGAGAAAGAGGGAAATGTCAACCAAGGGGAAGAAAAAGAGAATGCGTGGCTGAGCTTCGGTTGTCTTGGATGAGAGAGAGAGAGAGAGAAGAGGGCGGCGTGCACGACAAGCTCATGAGAGAAAGAGGGAAATGTCAACCAAGATTATCCAATTGCATTAAAACCTTGTCCCCTTAAAGCATCCATACTTATCCCTAATGTCTCCCAATTATAACTTGCACAACAAATCCACCAATAATCCAAATTAAAGCAAAAAATGCAGCATCCATCCTATCATACGAATTTCACAATTTGAGCTTCAAATCTTCATCAAATTTCCCAAATTTGATGTCTAATGTCGTAGAAGAAAAAGATCATACCATTTTTGCAAGTGTCCATCGCCAAATAGCTCAGCTTTGAAGCCCAAATTTCCCTTCAATTTGGCCATCCAAATTCCCGTTAATTTTTCCGCGACGTTCGAACGATTTTCGTAAAAATCTCGGAATCTCCGAAAAATCTTCCAAGACTAAGTTAATGTTCCTAGAATTTATTGTGACATGATAAAATTTTCAATTTTTGAAATTGGACTTAAATTCACGATTAATTTCCACTTGACGCATTTTTATTGTGACCTAAGCTACCGGGGTAGTTTTCAGAAACTTTTGACGCAAATGACCCGTGGTCGATTTTTATCGAGCCACAATGAACCCACTCGACACGTTGATGACTTTCGATGGTCGTGAAAGTCTTAAGGTTTCAATTACGGACACATGGTACCCAAAATGACAGAAAATCGGTTTAGTGCTGTTCGACGAGAATTTTGCCATCAGGTGGAATCACCAATACTTTGATTACACATCTCAGTCGAATCGATCTAATCCTGATCTCTGATTGACTTTAACAATACCGTACTAACCCTTGCAGACTAACACAATCGAGCAATCAACTTCTAGTCGAATTCTCAAGTCCATTGCATTAAAATCTCTTAATGACTTCTCCCGATAGTCTAGTTATCTCACGAGTGATCGGCTCTGAGAATAGCACTATAGACGCGTTGAAGAAAGGCCCGATTTATTCAATTGAAAACAGTATTGGAAATTTAAGATGTCACACTAACTCAGTCAACAATTTAAAGGACTAAGCCTTAGGTATGGATCATATCTCAATTGACAAATAATTAATAAAAAGTTAAATCATAAGTAATGACTTTGCAAAATCGCCCTTTATTCTTTGAGGAATGGAAGACATGGTAATTGCAATGGAAACAAAAAATCAATTAATCAAGTTATTAAGCATCGAGATCAAACGGGAAAGATAAGCAAACTAAAGAGAAACTAGAAAGAAAAACATAAGAGGAGATTAGACCGTGTTGTCTTGGAAGTTAAATCTATTTATATTTATTGATATTCCAAGTCGATAGGATTTCTAAACTTTATCATACCACTTAGAAACATCCTCATTCAAGGAGAATTTTTTATGCTTAAAGGCAACAACCCTAGCAAAATTGTCAGGGTAGCATAAGCTTGATTTTATATCATAATATTGATCACTTTTGAATAGAATGATAAGTCCTTTCGAGACCCTATTATATAGGGTAGGATATTTATGAAACGCGGTCTCGAGATGCGAAATTTCAAGCGGGCAATTGAAGTAGAATTAAATAAAAACAACTATTCAATGCTACCAAAGTAGCAGGTATTGACTATAAAATTGTACTTGCTTTAACAACAAATTGACTGCGACGAAAAAAGTCAAAATGTTATAGCGACATCAATGACATAGTAGCCATAGAATAATATAATGCTTCAACTCTTTTGACTTCGCGAATTAGAAAAATATAATGCTTCAACTCTTTTGCCGCTTTTGTAAAGCTTTGATGGGGATCGGAGAGCTATGAAGAAGAAGGCACTTCAACTTTCGTTGCTTTCATAAATGAAAGAGTTACAAAGGAAAAGAAGCTTCGACTCTCTTGTTTTTTTTGTTTTTTGTGAAACTTCTACGTGAACTAGTTACAAAGGAGTTGCACATGAAGCTTCAATGTTAACAAAGGAGAAGGAGAATGAGAGCATAGGTTTTCTGAAAAGTAGGTTATATTATGCATAAAAGAAATCCTATCCGTCTTTATCTTACTTTCCCCATGGAATTTTTTTATGGATGCTAAGGAGTATAAAGGGAGATCAACAAGATGCCAAGAAGAGAACGCAAGAGATCAAGAGTGTAAAATCCAAATTCAGAGAAAACTTAACATTTATTATATTATCTTTTGAGAACAATAAAATTGTAATCTTTCGAGAAGTGTTGCTAGTGTTATAATTTGTGCTTAGGTATGAGATAGTGAGACTTATCTGCTTAGTTATAAACAACACCACCTTTGAGAAGAAGTGCTTGGTAGGAGCGGTAGACTCTACCGTGATTATTCAAAGATTCATGGTGGAATCCAACCAATAGCATATTAATATGGGAGGGTGGATGTAAACTTACACTAAGCCAAACCACTATAAAGCTCTGAGTGCGTTGTTCTCTATCTATTTGCTTATTTTCATTACCGCCTAATAGAAGTGCACTATACCAATGGATATAGCCTACTCTTGCATATATTAACTCTCTTTTTTACTTGATTATGCTTATATAAAACTCGAGGGCGCAATTTTTGGTCAAGTTTTGTGAAATCACTTGTTCACCCCCCCTCCTTAGGTGATACTGTTAATCAACATCACTAAGAAACTAAACTCGAGCATTAGACGAGATTTAACTCAAGATATTTTCATAATTTAAAGAAAAACCATATTCATGTCAAATAAGAAATTGTAAGTGACCGAGCTAATTAATACTGAAGAAAAGGCCCGCAATGAAATGTGAAATCTTGTGGTACTAAGCATACACCGTGAACAAATATTTACTTTAATCTGGAAGAGGAAGAACCCATAAGATTTTCGTCCAGGAAAATCTATAAGTATCTTAAGCGGACAAGTAACAATTTGAGTCAGCGAGGAAAGGAATAAATATCTCTATTCTAATGTGCTTAACGGGATGCACAACAAAAGACCCTGAAAACTAATCCATCTCAATGATGTTCCAAGTCTTTCTCATGGGAAACATGATAACCAAATTATGTCCCCAAAACAATGGGAAAAGTCGCACTTAGTTATCTAAATTGATTTCTTCTACCAGTCAAGCTTCGATTCTATCCTCAGGGTAAAAACAGAGTTTGAATAAAATCCTACTGTTTTTCCACTTAAAAAACTACAAACAAAACTCTTCGTAACCGATCGTCAGGTTATCGTCTTCGCCAGGACCGAATTCCGCCGCGCCCCAAGACCCGAGCAGCTCTTGTCCGCCATCAACATCGCTCGACTTCGAGGCCCCCAAAACAAGACACACCACCCCCGTCCCTTCCTTAGCTGGGCAAAACCTCGCGAAATTCACTGGAGCGAATCTTCCACGCAAATTCAGCTCCAATTTCTCCGCGCGACCGACACGACAAGCCCCAATCAAATCCCGCGGATCGGCCAATGAATCAAAAGAGGGAAGCGCGGTTTCACACGCAACAACGGCGAGGTAATTTTGACGGAGCGGATCGGGGCGAGGTTTCCAGGAAGCTTCGGGGGGCGACGACGACTTTTTGCGCATTCGACGTGGAGCGAGAGAGAGGAGGGAAGAGGAAAATGGAGGAAAATGGTAGGGAGAGAAAAAAAGTTCCTGTGGAGCATGAGGAGTGAGGGGTGTGCGCAGGTTTAAATAGGGTTTGGGGCCTGGGTGGTGCGCAGGATAAGGACCTGCTCGGCATTTCAAAGTCTTTCGAAAAAGAAAAGTCTATGTATGGAGTTAAACGAGCGGGAAAAAAGAAGAAGAAGAAAACCCATAGATGATGTCTTTCCCTATGAGGAAGACTACTGTCATAATGTACAACTTTTTGCGACCCAACACTCTTTAGATATTAATCTAGATTTAATATTTCTTTGCCGAGAAAAAAGTTAGGTGTACCGGATAGTTTGTTATACTTATTTTCTAGTTTATTTCAATCATATGGAGACCAAATCACTTTTTTTATGGAAGTGAGACAACTCAACGTGTGATTCATGCACATTATTTTTATTTTAATTTTTTTTTTGGTAACTCATGAAATTCTGTAAACCGAGAGCCAACGGGTAAATCCTGGGAGAGACTACAGACCCACCATCACATTATTTACTCTTACTTGGGGACTAAAAAGATTCCCAGGTGCTTTGATAGATGGCTTGAGCACGAGAAGATTCTGCTCCCAAACGCACGCCGCTCGAGAACAATAAAAGCTGATTTTTCCTTCAGTAAGAAGCGGGATTAGGATAAAAGGAAAACTGCAAAAAAACAGCTTTTGCCCTTACCAAAAAAAAAAAAAAAAACAGCTTTTGCGATAATAGAAGTGAGTTTTGCTTTCACGCTCCCAGATTAAATTATTTTATTTTCATGGAAAGTCGTGTAGTTCTCAAAAAGGACAAATAAGGAAGTAGGAAAGTGAGAACATCATCGACAGTGGGTTCATTAGCGATTATGATTTGATGATACTCCTAAGTCTTTATCGTGAGAGGCTAAGGGGGTGCATGACAAACCAGAATTTCTGTTCCAGAAACAATTTTTCTATTCCATACCTGTTTCTGAAATAGAAATCCGTTTGATAAATTTATTCTGTTTTTCTATTTCTGGAATAGATTTATGTTCCAGAAATAGATTTTGATTAGAAATCAGAAGTAGAAATTTTCTACTTCTCTATTTCTGGAATAGAAATCAGAAATAATTTCTCCATGAAATTTTCTACTAAGATAAATATGCTTAGAAAGAGTATTGCCAATAAGATGGCAATAGATCATAATATGCCGGAGATTCCATGAGATCGTGTTTTTAACTTTTGTAATGTATTTCTATTATTTTGTATTTGGGGATTCCCAATTTTTGCTTTTGTAATGTGATACTGTATTTGATGATTCCGATCTCAATTCTTGTAATGTGATATTCTACTTGAGGATTTCTCTTATTTGTAATGGTCTTTTATGACAAGCTTTATTACATTTCGTAAAATTCGCCGATTTTGTAAAATTTGCCGCAAATTGCCCAATACACTTCTTTGTGTTTCTTTATAAAATGATTGCTCGATATCATAAACTGTGGCGGTGATCGACATGACACACTAGCATGAAGGAGATTAGAATATGGTTGCCCACCTTCATTCTACTAGAGTTTTGGGAACCTTCTATCATGCTCAAAAGTAATGCATATTGATTTCTTTTTTCTATTGTATGGAGACTATTGATAAGTATATTGTTTGACCGTAATTGCCTATCTAGGTGGATGCTAAAGAATTTTGTGTGAAAATTTAGAAAATTTGATATAACAACTCTTACTTTGTATTTTTTTTTTCAAAAAAGGGAGACTTTACTATAAAAAAAAAAAACTCTTACTTTGTATTTGGGTCAATGGGTTCATAAGCATATGAAATTTGTAAGAATGGACATCTCATTTGCTCCAAAAAAAGAAAAAATTGTTTTAAGAAATATAAATTTTATACTGTTATCAAATGAATTTTTATTTCTAAAACAGAAATTTTGTATCGTTATCAAACAGATTTTTTTGCTCAGAAACTCATCTAGAAATAGAAATAAAAAAATCTATTTCTGTTCTAGAAATTATTTCTGGAACATAATGGTTGTCATGTGCGCCCTAAGTGGCGACAAAATTATGTCCCCAACGAGGGGAGAAGTCAAACTTGGCTGCTTAAACCGGTGTCCTATTTTATAAAGCTTTTACAATCAAGGAAGAAGGCGTACAAGCAACCGCGCCTTCCATCAATTCCTCAAAATAGGTCCTCTGTTTCCTGACATAAAGAAGCAGGAACTAGGATGTTTCAGATTCTTCTGCTTCTAGGATCATTTTTGCTTCATAAACAAGCAGCGCTAGCAGATCTTCAGACTTGTTGCACACAAAGATGTGGTGACGTTGCCATTTCCTTTCCCTTCGGGATTGGAAGTGGGTGTTTCCTCGATGAGTGGTACGAGATCGACTGCCAGAATGACACTGTCCCGATACTGAACAAGGCCAACTTGAGGGTGCTCGACCTTTTGCTACCTGATATCCGTGAGAAAAGGAACGGCATGATCAACGTCAGTCTTCCAATAACCTACTCGTCAAATGTGAGCTGCGGCAGCGATGGAAGCTCCACACCTTTGAGCTTGAAAGGCAGCCAGTTTGTCTTCTCTGCTTCACAAAACGAATTTGCTGCCGTCGGTTGCAATATACATGCTCGGATGGATGACGCAGAGCCTATTAACATAACTTGCGGAAAAGACAACAGCACTGTTAGGAACGCCACTTGTTCAGGCAGTAACGGATACTGTCAAACCAACATTACCTCGGTTTTTCAGGCTTTCACCATCGATTTCCAGCCATACAATAAAACAGCAGGAGAAAATGAATGCAATTATGCCTTCTTGGGAGATAAGTCGCTGTTCACGTCTTCGGTCATGGACTTCAATAAGTTGAGGGCGAGCGGGCATTTCGCAGCTGTCCTAGAATGGGGGATAGCAAATTCCTCAAAAACTGCGTTAGAGATTTACAAATACGGCTCCATCTTCGACGCATCCTACAACTGCAGTTCAGTCAGCTTCGATTCTGCATATCCCATGGCGATGCCCTTTTTGCAGTGTGTTTGCAGCCCGGGCTTCTCTGGTAACCCCTATATAAAAGATGATTGCAAAGGTAAAACCAGTTATGTTTTACCACACAAATCATTGGAAACCTAACATCGAAACACTGCATTAATAAGAGAAGTAGCTCTTTGGAGGCTGAAGTAGCTTTACATGCAACCCACTAATGAGACGAACCTCTACTGATTAATTTGTCGTATTTTGTTCATTTGCAGCTGGCAAATATATAAGTCCGGCCTACTCCCCCAAACCCGACCTTCCTGCAAAAAGTCCGACCTCCTCCGCCAAAACTGACCTTCCTGCAAAAAGTCTGACCCCCTCCGCCATACCTGACCTTGCTCCAACGAAGAAAAGTGGAACAAAGAAAAGTGCGTTTCTCGTCAAAGGTAAGCAAGTTTCTACATTCTGTCATGAGCTATGAACAAGGACTATCCGTCGTTTGTACTTCCAGATATTCACGAATATCACATCCTTTCATTTAAACATTGAGTCTATTACTGATAAAGTCCCACAACTTAGAAAAAGCATAGCACATGGCCCGCTTTCAGTGGATCAGATGTCCCGTGTTTGATTTGGGCATATATTCTGCTGCTTAACTGATTATATGGCTTTTCTGTTAGGTGCTAAATTTTTCTCATAAGGAGACTAATTTTTCACCAACCACATTAGCATTCTGTTTAATCAAATTAGTGAATATTCAAAAGTCATCTAAGGTAACTCTCTCCAGTATCAGATTAGCATTTTCTTCTTTTCAAATTGGAGTTGCAATCTTCGATGCTTGCTTTTGGTTATGCTCATACCACATTGGTAAACCAGGAATTGGAGCAGGCCTAGGAGCACTACTCTTGCTTCAATTAGTAGTATCTATCAAAACAACCTCAGAACTTTCTTTTCACACTAATACTTGAGAGATAAGAAAACACTTGAACTTTTCTAATGTCGCTGCTTCATATCCATTGAAATATATCCATGGTTCCTACTTATTCTTGTCCAATTTGAATTGGAATTATTACAATCATAGTTAAGATGAATGCTAGTAGAAACTTTTTCACTTTCATCAATAGTTTGCTAAATTCCTTGCAAGGGATATCAGTTGCACACTGTAGATGTTTGTATAATAATTTCACCGGGTGGAACTTAAAAGGAGACAAATTATTTTTCTCATGTTTGTTAAGATAGATCAACGTGAAAGGAGACTCAGGTTAATCACTCTTGTATGCTTTCCTTTTAGTCGGATTCATTTAAATTTTTGATGATAAGTTCCTTTATAGATTCCTGACAAGCGGGGTACTTTTTTCTCACTTTTGCCCTTGAGTTTTGGCAATGTAGTGGGCGGGGCTGCCGGGGCAGGCATTGGGGCACTACTCTTGTGTCTTTTCTCATGGAGTTTGTACAAATACATCAAGAAGAGAAAAGAAACCAAGCTTAAAGAGAAGTACTTCAAATGCAATGGTGGTCTTTTGTTGGAAAGAGAGCTTTTGACACCAGAAGGCAATGTTGAGAAAAGCAAATTGTTCAACTTCAAAGATTTAGGGAAGGCCACTGATAATTTCGATAACAGTAGGATACTTGGGCAAGGTGGACAGGGTATTGTTTACAAAGGAATGTTAACAGATGGAAAAATAGTTGCAATTAAAAAATCAATGGCGATAGACAAGAGAAAAATCGAACAGTTCATAAATGAAGTCCTCATTCTCTCACAAATCAATCACAGAAATGTGGTTAAGTTATTGGGGTGTTGCTTGGAAACAGAAGTTCCGCTTTTGGTATATGAGTTTATACCAAATGGGACTCTATACCAATATTTACATGACCCAAATGTAGAGTCACCTATATCGTGGGACACACGCCTACGAATTGCAACTGAAATCGCAGGAGCCTTATTCTACTTGCATTCAGCAGCCTCTATTCCCATTTATCATCGAGACATCAAGTCCACCAATATCCTCTTGGATGAGAAGTATCATGCAAAAGTGGCAGATTTTGGTACTTCCAAGTCTATTTCCCTCGATAAAACTCATGTAACCACATTAGTGCAGGGGACTTTCGGCTACCTAGATCCTGAGTATTTTCGATCAAGCCAATTTACAGACAAAAGCGATGTGTATAGCTTCGGAGTCGTCCTTGTTGAACTCTTAACAAGACAAAAGCCAATCTCATCCCAGAGGGAAGAAGAAGGAAGAAGCCTTGCAATGTATTTCATAATTTCGGTGGAAGAGAATCGCTTGTTTGACATTGTTGACGCTCATGTGTTGAAAGAAGGTAAGATGGGAGAGATTGCATCGGTTGCTAACCTTGCAAAGAGGTGCTTAGACCTAAACGGGAGGAACCGGCCTACAATGAAAGAAGTGGCAATGGAGTTGGAGGGGATAAGGAAGACCCAATATCCTCCGGACATACAGCAAAATCAAGAGAACTGTGAGGCAACTGAATCTCATGATGCTGTCTTTACATCTAGCAACTCAAGCATTGACACGAATGTCTACATTTTCGGGTGTGCAGACACTCTTTCCTAGGTAGACCTGGTGAAGATTTGTTTTGCCCATTGCTCTTATGGAGCCATATTGCTCTGTTTGTCCTATATAGCGGTCTTCAAAGGAAAAAAGAAAGGAAGAAAGTGGGATGAAGACTCGTTCGTTTACTAACAGCGGGACTTTGGTCAGTTATTTATGGGTTATGTACTCATTCTCGGTGTAAGGGACCAATAAATTTTTTAAGTTGCACTTATTTTTTATTTCAATCAGGTCTTGTAATTAGCTCTGCATTATCACACAGTGTGAGTGAGTATGGTCCGGGTGGGTGGTTCCTCCATCCACTAAATGCTGGTTTTTTAAAATTGAAACCGGACACCACCAATTGATTTTATGAATCTAGTCGGGAATTGAACCTCCACTTAGGTCTAGTTCTTGGATGAGTCCATGGAATCGGTCCTTAATCCCTATAAAATTACATTCATCAATTAATATAACACATAGCAAGAAGCAATAGTCTGATTCGCCATCTCCACTCGCCCTTCTCTCCGATCCCCCCAAACTCAAAACGCGTCAACCAATCAGTCTCCCCACATCACCAACACCCGCTTTGGAAACTCTGTTGAGATCAAAACCGCGCACTCCAAATGCTGCTCGGAGGAAATGCCGATCGCTGCTCCTTAATCCCGCGGCCATGGAAGCTGAAGATGCCTCAGCTCAGATGTGCATGGGAAACTACGGTGCAAAAGAGAAAGCTTTCGTCGACTATCGGAAGAAAAATCGCAGGGGAAGATGACAAACGAGATTGACGTTTACTAAGATGCCTCAGTTCGTTCCATCCAAGGTTTGGCACGCGAGAAAGAGAGGGAAAATGTGGGAAAGGGGAATTAGTCGGAGAGAGTGAGACAGACAGAGTGACTGTAGAATGTTGCGGACAAGAGGCAGGACAGAGAAAATAAAAGGGAAGATGCTCACTTTCCCTGTAATATACCAGTCTGGTATGAGTAGGTAAGTGGGCGATTCCAAGCCTGAAACTGGGAATTAGATTAGTACTCACCGGTTTCAGTAAATTGAAATCGGGTTTTGTGCCTAAACCCGGCAATCAAATTAGTACTCACCGGTTTCAATAAATTAGAATTGGGAACCAAACCAGTCCTCATGGGAACTGCCAATCCGATCTAGTTCCAGGCGGTTCCCGGTTCCCTTACACGCGCCTAATATCATGCATGCACCAATTTGGAAATACTTTACAAATTGCAATGACCTATATCAAGCATGATGCAGTGATTTTATTCCAGAAAATTATCCAATTGTTTCCTAGACCTAACCCACAGTCATTAATTTTTCAATTTGGTTAATTAATTTTGAACTTTATGTGAAATTTCAATATAGTCCATCTAGCAAATTTTGGCGAGAAAATTGTGACATGGCAGTCTAGTCTTCAATGGTCGTCCTTTGTAGCTCTATCAGTCCAACGCGGAAGAAATTAAGCAAAATGAAGTGATTTTGCCTTTTTTTTTTTCTGCACTTATTGAATTTTTACTTTCTCTCTTTTCGCTTTTTTTTTTTTTCCTATTGTGATATTGTTCATCTTCTCCGCACCTTATCCAGCTGATGAAGCCATGTCTGCAGCTCTCTCTGGTCACTCCCATCTTGGGTGCGGCTTCAATGAGGACGAGGGATAAGCAGCGATGGGGACAGGTGTGGTCCAAGGCTCGAGTAAGGGGCTCAGTTGGCCTCATATCTATTGGGGTTTCATGAATCATGTATAAGAAAAATTAACAAAATAAACGCAGTGGAAACAAAGATATATTTTACACATGATTCTCCTAAGGCGTTGTTCGTGTGTTTTAATCAAAAATCTAAACATAAAAAGGAGTTAAACGAATTACCTCTCGAAGCGCGCTTTGAAACGAATCGGTTCGGATGTTCTACAGTTCGAGTCCCACAAGCGTCGGACCTCTAGTTCAGACACACCAACAACGAACGTCGAACGGAAGAGAGAACTTCCGGATATTCACCACTTCGATCGTGCTAGCAATCACGTGGAAACAATCCGTTGTATTCTTGATGTATAATAGTCACGGCCCGAACGAGATAATGTTCTCCTTTCTTGCGACTCAAAGACACAAGAACACGCACACACTTTGCTCTCTATTTTCAGCAAGGCATCTTCTCTCTTAAAAAAAACAAAATGCACGCCCACTTTTTCTCTATATAAGCAGCCCATCGTTTTGTCCTCAAAACCGTTTTTCAATTTAAAATAAAACCGATCACCAACGGTTGCTGATCGATGGACAATCAGCAACCGTTGCTGATCGTCCATAGCAGACGATCGTGCATGAGCGGTTGCTCATGCATGACCATCGTGCACGAGCAACCGCTCATGCACGATGTTGGCATGATGGTTAGCGGTTGCTGACTATCCATGCTTCGTGCATAATGGTCAGCAACCGCTGACCATTACGCTTCGTGCATGTGCACGAATTCGTGCACCTACATGAAGCTTTAATCTAATTTTTTAATTAGTTAATTAATTAATTAATTAAGTAAATGAATAATTAATTAATTAATCAATTCTTTTTTTTTTTTTAAAATAAAAAGAACATAATTTTATATGTACAATTGGAATACATTAACATGTATCCACTTTAAGAATGTGTGTGTATCATATGCAAATAGGCTCGTGACTATAATACAAATTAAATTAAATCTCATTTAATTTAATTTCAAATCGACACAATTCGATTGCAGTAATTGCAAACACATTTGCAATTATATTTCTCTCTTGTTCCACGTTATCCTAATTGTTTATGGTGTGTGACATCCCTAGGTTCATCACTAAGCTGGTAGTAAGACTTGTACTAACACATTAGTACTCCCACAAGAATTAATTGTCCCAATTAATCTTTGGGTCTTACAAGCCATGATTGACATCTAGCAATATGTCATGGCTACTTAGATAGTGTGAATATTTTAAGAACATAATGAACCTGTCAGCTTTGGCTACAGTGTAATTCAATCCCTCTGTCTTACTATATCCCGATCAAACAAAGACCATGAAATATTAGTCAAGTCATTAATTTGATTATATGCACAAATCTAATTGACATGCATTTTATTCGAGACATAAATAATTTATTCTCGGTTACAACCCCGGCCAAGGATTTCAATGCAGTGTCACAATTAGATCGCATAGGACATCATTATCATACCTTGCATATAACAAGGACACATATTTCATAATGCACACACGTGTAACTTCATATATGAACAAACTATGACCATCAGGTATAAAGATGGATCAACGACCCGGCATTATGTGCATCCGTGAACCATAGTTGTTCAATACACAAGTTAACAATGTGCCTCAGGTCTAAGGATTATTTACACAAGACCAAAGCATGAACAATTAGACATTGACCACGCTAAAAGCTTCCATGTCGCTAATCGTTCCATATGCGTCACGTTCAGTGAATTTGTCTAATACAAACACCTGTGTTCTAACTCAGGCATCATAATACCTAATGACATGTGACTCATCATTCCCTTAAGTATCCAGTACTTAATGGCGAAGTTAAGAACACACCGGTCTCAACAGGATTATTAATATCCACTCAATAATCCATTGACCGGGACCGATTTAAAGATTTAGTCTAACTATGAACCCGTCACGTATATTCTTGACGTCTCAAGAATAAGTCTAGTTGCAACTGATCTTATGGAATCATTCATCAATATAAAATAATTGGACAAATGAATGAATACGTCATTGCCATTAAATAAATAATAATAATGAAAGTACAACTGAAATCCCTAATATGTAACCATTACATAGTAGCTTTAGGGCATACATCCAACAATCTCCCACTTGCACTAAAGCCAACTTGTCTGGTACCTCAAACCCATTTTGTCAATATGTCTTTCAAAAGAAGACTGAGTTAAAGCCTTAGTGAAGGGATCTGCCACGTTTTCTGCCGAGGCAATTTTCTACAAGGCGATATCACCTCTCCCAACAATTTCTCTGATGAGATGGAAGCATCTCTCGATGTGCTTGGACTTTTGGTGAGACCTTGGTTCCTTAGCTTGAGCTATAGCCCCATTGTTGTCACAAAACAATGTAATCGGTTGCTCAATTGAAGGAACGACTCCAAGTTCATAAATAAACTTCTTCATCCAAGTGGCTTCCTTTGCTGCTTCAGAAGCAGCTACATACTCCGCCTCAGTGGTGGAATCAGCAGTTATACTTTATTTAGAACTTTTCCAACTAACTGCGCCACCATTGAATGTAAAGACAAACTCGAACGTAGACTTATAATTATTAGGATCCGATTGAAAATCGGAATCAGTATAAGCTACAACTTTAAATTCTCATTCTCCATATATCAAGAATAAATCTTTAGTCCTTCGCAAGTACTTAAGAATATTCTTGACTGCTATCCAGTGCTCTTCTCCTGGATCAGATTGATATCTGCTAGTAATACTTACAGCATGGGCAATATCGGGTTTAGTACATAGCATAGCATACATTATGCTTCCAATAGCAGATGTATATGGTATCTTTGCCATCCGCTCTCTTTCTTCAGGAATGTTGGGACACATCTACTTAGAAAGACGGATCCCTTGCCTAAAAAGCAATAATCCTCTCTTGGAACATTGCATGTTAAACCGTGTTAACGCTTTGTCTATGTACGTAGATTGTGAGAGGCCAATCAATCGTCTTGATCTATTTCTATAGATCTTAATACCTAAAATGTAGGTTGCCTCTCCTAAATCTTTCATGGAGAATTTCTGTGACAAGAATAGTTTTATCGATGATATCATTGGTACATCATTTCCAATCAGAAGTATATCATCAACATACAAAACTAGAAATGCAAATGCACTCCCACTTATCTTCTTGTATACACAAGGTTCATCCGGATTTTTGATGAAGCCAAATAATTTGACTACCTCATCAAAACGGATATTCCAACTTCTGGAGGCTTGTTTGAGTCCATAAATGGATCTCTTAAGCTTACACACCTTCCGTTTTTCACTATTGGATTCAAAACCCTGTGGCTGTTCCATATAGATGTCCTCATCGAGAAAACCATTTAGAAAAGTTGTTTTGACATCCATTTGGAATATCTCATAATCAAGGTGTGCAGCTATAGCCAACATAATCCGAATGGACTTTAGCATGGCCACAGGTGAAAAAGTTTCGTCATAATCAATTCATTCTTTTTGACGATATCCTTTCGCCACCAGCCGTGCTTTGTAAGTTCCAATTTGACCTTCAGCATTCATCTTCCTCTTGAAGATCCATTTACAACCAATTGGTATAATACCATCAGGCAGGTCAGTCAAGGTCCAAACCTCATTGGAATACATTGAATCCATTTCGCATTCATGGCTTCTAGCCATTTACTAGAATCGATGTCCAACATCGCCTCCTCATAGGTTTAGGATTCACCGGGTTGATCATTATCATTCACAATGAATTATGGTTCAATATGATCAACCGAGTGTCTATAACGAGCAGGTGGGCGAGACATTCTCGCACTTTTCCTAAGAGGTTGTGTATCAGAAGCTCCCACTGAATCAGAGATTGGTATCTGAACTTGGTTGTTTGGCACTTCATTATTTTCTTCTTGTAAGACTATTTTCCGCCCAGCACCACTTTCTTGGACGAACTAATTCTCCAAAAAAGAAGCGTGCTTGCATACCAAAATTCTTTGGTTTGAATGAAAATAGAAATAATATCCAAGAGTTTCCTTTGGATATCCAATGAAGTGACCTTATTCAAATCTTGCCTCCAATTTTTCCATTTTTAGCTTTTTCACGAAAGCTGACAACCCCAAATCTTAATATGATTAAGACTAGGTCTCCTACTATGCCATATCTTATAGGGCGTAGTTGGAACAGATTTGGACGTCACTCTATTAAGTATATATACAGCTATCTCAAGGGCATATTCCCAAAGGGATATTAGCAAATCGGTGTAACTCATCATAGATCGTACCATATTTAATAAAGTACGATTTTTTTGTTCAGATACACCATTATATTCTGGAGTTCCAGGAGGTGTCCATTGTGATAAAATGCCATTCTCTTTAAGATAGTACAGGAATTCAGTACTAAGGTATTCACCTCCTCGATCTGATCGAAGAGCCTTAATACATTTTCCTGTTTGTTTCTCAACTTCAGCCTTGAATTCCTTGAACTTTTCAAAGGATTCAGATTTATACTTCATGAGGTATAAATAACCATACCGTGACTGATCATCGGTGAAGGTAATGAAGTAATTATAACCACCTCTAGCAGTTTCATTAATTAGTTCATATACATCTGTATGTATTAATTCTAATATGTCAGCAGCTCGCGCACTTTGTCCCACAAAAGACGCTTTGGTCATTTTTCCTAGAAGACATGCCTCACAAATCGAGTATGACTCAATATTTGATGGATCAATGTATCCATCATTACTCAACTTGTTAATTCTGTCTTCTCCAATATGACATGATTGGAGATGCCAAATATACATTTTATTTGGACCGTCTCTATGGCGTTTATTAGTTATGGCATTTATATTAATTCTATTTTGCTTATTGACATTCGTAATCGCATTACCGGACATTGTAATGGTATAAAGATTGTTGGTTAATAAGCTAGAACCAACACATTCTATTATGATAAATAGAACAAACATCATCAGCAAAAGAAAATTCATAATTCTCTTTACCCAAATGAGATATAGAGATGATGTTCCTAACAGCATTCTTATAATGCAAATTGTTCTTTAAAACCAATACATGTCTAGAAGGCAAACATAAATGAAAAATCTCTATAGCTAATGCAGCAACTCTTGCTCCATTGGCAAACGTCAGGACAATCTCATTTCGCCGTAGCATCCTGCTTATTTCCAGATTCTGCAAAGACATACAAATATGTGAAGTTGCAGCAGAATCTAGAACCCATGAGCTGGATTCAGCATTAACCATAAGATTAATTTCAATAAGCATAGACACCATACCTTCATAAGGTTGGTTCTTGGGCTTGACCTTCAAGCTCACGAGGTACCTCCTACAGTTCCTCCTCCAATGCCCTTTGACACCACAGTAATGACATTTCCCTTTATCAATCATGGGTTTTGGTTGCACAACAGGTTTGGCAGGCCTCTTCCATTTATTCTTTTTTAAAACAGTCTTACCCCTTGAAGAAGAAGCCTTAGCCATAGCCACTACATTTGGCCTCGTGTTATGCATTTCCTTCTCATAAATTACCAGCATGCTATGTAACTCAGCAAGAGTTTTCTCCATTTTATGCATGTGGAAGTTTTGGACAAAACCAGAGAAGGAATCGGGTAAAGATTGGAGGATTAAATCCACAGCTAACTCATTATCCATAACGAGATTCAGTCTAGCCAATTCTTCAATGTGCCAGATCATTTTCAAAGCATGATCATTAACTGATGATCTTTCAGCCATCCTCAAACGGTACAATGCCTTAGATATCTCATATCTAGAGGGTCGACCATTCTCATCAAAGTATTTTTTTTAAATGCAAAATGATCGACCTAGCATCTTCCATAGATTCATACTTCTTTTGTAATTCATTGTTCATTGAAGCAAGCATATATGACCAAACTTTTAAGTCATTATCATGCCACTTATCATAAGTGACACGTTCCTCTTGGGTCCCACCCTCAGGAAAGGATGTCGGCATCTTTTCATCAAGCACATACCCAATTTTTTTTGAATTGAGAACAAAAATACTCAAATTCCTCACCCAGTTAGTGAAATTGGGTCCAGTCAAACAATTCTTGTCAGGTATAGAAGCGAGTGGGTTTATGGTCACCATTTTTCAGAGTAATAATATATCTGTCGCAGAAAATAAATTGTTAGCCATTGTATCTTTCAAAGCAACTATTTCATTTTGGCCTTTAAATGAAATAGATCCTCATACTAAATTTATATTTGAATCCCATACTCTTTAAGATGGGAAGTGGTAATCTTTGTTGGGTAAATATTACTAGTGGGGATTGGAGTTCCACTAGCCCAAAGTCCACCTCACCTAACAGTTATTGATGTCCTATGAACTTAGTGAATGAACCAGCTTGTTCAACGCATCATATGCGAGTCCCAATCATAACTTCAGCCTCTAGACCATGAAAGCCTCACCTAACAGTTATTGGCATCATGATCATAGTTAAGTCTAGCCCATCGTCTCATGCAAGTATTGAAAACACAAATGATTCCCTCACCTGACAGTTATTAGAAATCATTTGGCTCCAACCCCACAGCATCATATGCATAATGGAGTGGTTCAATATTATAAATGATAATTAACCCCTATGTATCCATAACTGGTTAGTTAACCACTATAATATTGGATCAAACCACGCCGATGGAAGGCCACGAGTCCAAAACCCATTTCGACTTAATATTCTTTGTAAGGAGATTTGTGTCGTTATTAACGATCTCACTTTGCACATTAACCGGTTTAACATGCACGATACCATAAACACAATAAATAAATAGATATCACATAAACATCTATCCTATGTGGTGATCATGGAATTATGGTTCAATGGGTCTCGAGCCAAAGAGACCCATTTAGCCATTTTAATATTTTAATAATATGGACCTGCTCTTCACTTTTTCTTCAATCTTTGAACTCTTCAAAGACCGGGCCCCAGAGAGCTCACCGGTTTAATGGCTCCTCCAATGGTTCCTCCTCTCTTGTAGTATTTACATCAATAATTGAAATACTAAACTATACTAAAATTACATTTCATAAAAATAAATATAAAAGGAAGGACGCAGCCTCCATTTAATAATTACATCCCCAAAAAGAATACCTGTAATCATCATACATTCATCCATACAACAATCACAACATTAGGGATTTTTCCATGATCACCACCCTTCCTTATGAGCCATAAATTCAAAATTTAAAGCTCTAGAAGGCATGCATAAAATTCTGCATATCATTTGCAGAATATAAACAAAGTATAACAAGTTACGGATTTTTGATTCAAAATTGATTTAGTTCTAATTTTTGCTTAGTTGATTAAATTTATCACATAAATTAATCAACTTCTATAGGCCACATAAGAGCAAGAGAACCAATTCTCTTAACAAAAATAAATTGGCCATTAGAACGCAAAAATGTATTTGAACTACAAATCAATTAAACGCACGAAAAAACGCCTAAGGTTGGCTCTGATACCACTGTTGGGGTTTCATGAATCATGTATAAGAAAAATTAACAAAATAAACGCAGCAGAAACAAAGATATATTTTACACATGATTCTCCTAAGGCATTGTTCGTGCGTTTTAATCAAAAATCTAAACATAAAAGGGAGTTAAACGAATTACCTCTCGAAGCGCGCTTTGAAACGAATCGGTTCCGATGTTCTACAGTTCGAGTCCCACAAGCGTCGAACCTTTAGTTCAGACACACCAACAACGAACGTCGAACGGAAGAGAGAACTTTCAGATATTCACCACTTCGATCGTGCTAGCAATCACGTGGAAACAATCCGTTGTATTCTTGATGTATAATAGTCATGGCCCCAACGAGATAATGTTCTCTTTTCTTGCGACTCAAAGACACAAGAACACGCACACACTTTGCTCTCTATTTTCAGCAAGGCATCTTCTCTCTTAAAAAAACAAAACGCACGCCCACTTTTTCTCTATATAAGCAGCCCATCGTTTTGTCCTCAAAACCGTTTTTCAATTTAAAATAAAACCGATCACCAACGGTTGCTGATCGTCCATAGCAGATGATCGTGCATGAGCGGTTGCTCATGCATGACCATCATGCATGAGCAACCGCTCATGCACGATCTTGGCATGATGGTCAGCGGTTGCTGACGATCCATGCTTCGTGCATAATGGTCAGCAACCGCTAACCATTACACTCGTGCATGTGCACGAATTCGTGCACCTGCATGAAGCTTTAATCTAATTTTTTTAATTAGTTAATTAATTAATTAATTAAGTAAATGAATAATTAATTAATTAATCAATTCTTTTTTAAAAATAAAAAGAACATAATTTTATATGTACAATTAGAATACATTAACATGTATCCACTTTGAGAATGCGTGTGCATCATATGCAAATAGGCTCGTGACTATAATACAAATTAAATTAAATCTCATTTAATTTAATTTCAAATCGACACAATTTGATTGCAGTAATTGCAAACACATTTGCAATTATATCTCTTGTTCCACGTTATCCTAATTGTTTATGGTGTGTGACATCTCTAGGTTCATCACTAAACTGGTAGTAAGACTTGTACTAACACATTAGTACTCCCACAAGAATTAATTGTCCTGATTAATTTTTGGGTCTTACAAGCCATGATTAACATCTAGTAATATGTCATGACTACCTAGATAGTGTGAATATTTTAAGAACATAATGAACCTATCAGCTTTGGCTGCAATGTAATTCAATCCCTCTGTCTTACTATGTCCCGATCAAATAAATACCATGGAATATTAGTCAAGTCATTAATTTGATCATATGCACAAATCTAATTGACATGCATTTTATTCGAGACATAAACAATTTATTCTCGGTTACAACCCCAGCCGAGGATTTCAATGCAGTGTCACAATTAGATCGCATAGGACATCATTATCATACCTTGCATATAACAAGGAGACAGATTTCATATTGCACACACGTGTAACTTCATATATGAACAAATTATGACCATCAGGTGTAAAGACGGATCAACGACCCGGCATTATGTGCACCCGTGGACCATAGTTGTTCAATACACAAGTTAACAATGTGCCTCAGATCTAAGGATTATTTACACAAGACCAAAGCATAAACAATTAGACATTGACCACGCTAAAAGCTTCCATGTCGCTAATCGTTCCATATGCGTCACGTTCAGTGAATTTGTCTAATACAAACACCTGTGTTCTAACTCAGGCATCATAATACATAATGACATGTGACTCATCATTCCCTTAAGTATCCAGTACTTAATGGCGAAGTTAAGAACACACCGGTCTCAACAGGATTATTAATATCCACTCAATAATCCATCAACCGAGAATGATTTAAAGATTTAGTCTAACTATGAACCCGTCACATATATTCTTGACGTCTCAAGAATAAGTGTAGTTGCAACTGATCTTATGGAATCATTCATCAATATAAAATAATTGGACAAATGAATGAATACGTCATTGCCATTAATTAAATAATAATAATGAAAGTACAACTGAAATCCCTAATATGTAACCATTACATAGTAGCTTTAGGGCATACATCCAATAGTATCTTGGTCGATCCAAGGTCCAGACAGGTCAGCAGCAACCCTACCTGGCCGCTGCAATCATCGAGGGCCGTCATTGATCGCTTGCCCGAGTGTTGCAGAGGCGGGGAAGAAATGATCGCGGGATTTAGCACAAAAAACAGTGTCAGAGTTGGACATTGATGGTCTGAAAGACCGACACCAAAGGTCCTAGCACAAAAAAATTAGAGTTCTTAAGACTTATAATGAAAGGATTTAGGATGATGGGGGGCCATTGTTGAACAGAAATACGTCCTACCACATTGCAGGATACAAGGTGGCCATAGGCAGAGAAGATACTATGAATTCGTGATTTCCACTTCATTTTGCCGGGAAGAAGAACGGCCATGCGTGACTTCGTCAGGAGATTACTTCAAAACGCAATCGTAACAACTTTAAGTTTCATTCACCTGGCGGATGTGAGGGCGGCGAGGGTGAAGGACTCGTGGAGGTGGATGAGTTACATCCTTGGAAGAAGATGAACAGCAGAGAGGAAGGATAATATAGGGAAAAAAGGAATAAAAAAGGGAGAAAAATAAGAACATTGAGAAAATAAACTCAAAACTATGTCATTTTACTTAAGTTTTTCCATGTCATACACTGATCGTTCCACATAGGACCGCCGACAACAATTAGACTTACATGTCATCGCTTTCTAGCCAAAATTGACCAGATAGAATACAGAAATTATTAAAATAATTAAGACTGAATTGGATAATTTTTCAATCCAAGAAGACATCACTTATTTGAAAACATAATCCTTTTTCCTTATGTTTTGAACACGGAATTTTCTAATAGGCTACACTTTTTGAAAGAAGCCGAAGTCACAGCTTATTGAAGTTTGTAAGTTACACAAAAACAATCAAGAACCAACTTCTTGAAAAAATCATTATCAGGTCACTTGATATGATTCTGACAAAAATCACATTTTGGAACAAACTTTGTCAATCGTGTTAAAGTCATGGATTCTTATATCATGTTGAAAATCATCAGATTAAAATGCTCAATAAAATGCAATTTTTTTTTTTACACGTTCTGTTATTATGCCATTTCAGGTATTGTTTAGAAGTTATTGTTTTTATAAATAACTACATAGAAAAAAGAAAACGATCCATAGAAGAGGGAAAAAAGAAGGTAGATGGTGGAATAGCTGAAGAGTAGGGCGACGAGGACGGGTCATTAACCCATATTTTAACTCATATTTATCAAAGTGGAGGGAAAAGTACCAAAAAAGTCATAAAACTATTGCACTGATATCAATTCAATTTTAAACTTTTCAATTGAACTAATTTAGTCATAAACCTTTTTATATTTATACAAATTCAGTCCATCTAGTTAATTTTGGTCAATTAGCGCTGACGTGGATGCCGGTCAAAATTTTTTTCTTTTCTTTTTCTTTTCATTTTCCTTTTCTTTTGTCCCTTCTTCCTTCTCGGTCTGTCCTCGTGGTGGTCGGCAAGCCTCCCGTTCGGTGGCCCTTGAAGCCCTCACCGGTCGTCAGCGATCATTGGGTGAGGGTTGCGAAGCCCTCGCCGATGGCTGGTGAGGGTTGCGGCCCTCACCCGGCCTTGCCTAGGGTCGTGGGTGAGGTGACTTTGCCTAGTTTTGGGCGAGGCTAGCCCCGCCTTGGCTAGGGTCATGACCCCCACCACCGGGAGGATAGTTCAAGGAGGAAGAAGGGATAAAAAAAAAAAGAAGAAAAAAAAACATTAATTAAAATATCCAAAAAAAAAAAAAATACTGGTCGTCATCCACGTCAACATCCATGTCAACACCGGCCAATCCAAATTGACCGAATGGATTGAATTGGTACCAATAAAAAAAGATTTATGATTGAGTTGGTTTAATTGAAAAATTTAGAATTGAATTGGTACTTTTCCCTCAAAGTGGATGGTAAATGGGCCAGGCCAAATCTCAACAAACTTTTTTGTACTGCGGAAGTTTTGATAGTTTAGTCATAAACATTGGTAACAACTCTGCAATGACATCATACCCTATAGGTTTTTGTTATTCAAATAGTCACATAATCTTGTAATAGTTTTTGTCAAATGTATTAATCATTTATAGTCAAAGTACAACACCTTTAAAAGATGCACTACTAAAGTCACACCTGTTAACACAATATATTGACACTTAATTTTGACAACCCATTTTGGTATTTATTACACAGAAAAATTAGGGGCCAACTCGGTCTCAAATATATTAGTTAATTACTTTTAAGTATTAGGAGAATATTGATTAAGTCCATATGATTTCATTAAACTTGAGCTAAATGGATTGATACAAGGGGCTTTTGAGCTTAACTGGATTAATTAAATTGAGCCAATAAAGTGAAAATGGGAATAAGCCCTTAATTGGCCGAAATTCCGAAATGTTTTATGCATTTTGAATTAGGAGATTTTGATTTAGTGGAGCAATCTTGAAGAGTGATTGAACTCTTTATTATCAAAATTTAAATCACATGGGAAAGAAAGGCTAATTTCCTCTTAATAAATATAAGATATATTCTTTGGGTTTAATTTAGAAAAGTAACGAATTTTGTGCTTAAAAGAGAAGTCCTAACTGTTGGAGATATCAATTCCATATCGATTATATTGTCAATAAATTGATTCAGTTAATATATGTTTGGCTTGGTAAAGTGGGAATGTAATCGTAATGTAATCTTGTATATTTCCTTTTCTGTCTTTCTCTTGTAACATATATAGAGCAATGCTCTTGTACATGAATATATAGAAAGAATACAAATCACAATTTCTCCCAAAACACTCTCCAATTTTCTCTTCTTCAATTTCAGTCATGGTATCACAGCATCGATCCTAGACCTAGCTTCCGCAACCTCAGAATCTATCTTTCAAAATTGCCCTCGTTTCTTTTTTTTTTTTTGAGTTTTGTTGTTGCAGTTTTTCTAATTTGCAAAACAAACCCAAAAAAAGCTGAGTTGGAATTCAATTTTCTGATCCATGGCAAAAAGGGGGATGCTTGAGATTTACCTTTGGAAGAGATGTCTTAAGACCAGACTCCAGCTTCATCGATTCAAACCAATCTGAATGAGCAGGAGGATACATCCGTCCCAAAGTCTGAAGATCCTCAGAACACCACCATTCTTCCTTATGTTTCGGTTCAAGCTTCGGAACCGACTCACTGGCCTCCATTTCCATGGTTTCCTATTCAAGGCCAATGGGGCACAGGTCCAGGACAGGCATGGACTCAATATGGGCCATACACGGGAGAGAGCTTGCACGTTGTCGAACCATCGCCAAAGGAAGATCCAAGCATGCACAGAAATGGAGTTGACCCGAATTAGGGAGCGGATCGGAGGGATCCGAACCAAGGGATCGGGTCCATACCGGGTTAAGGGCCAAATCCCTACCCAGTTTATGGACCCGATTACCTATCGTATCTGTTCCTTGTGACATCCAGATTTTCGGGTTCTAAATTCGACTGGATAAATAGGGCCATTTTCGTTTAGTTGAAGCCGGGGATTATGAAATTGAGATGCATGATGGGTGCATGAGTGAGGAAAAATGTCAATTGAAGTATAGAGGTGTCAATTTAAATTATGGAGATTAAATGAGGATAAACGGAGTAAGATTGAGTAACCAATCGGTGCCTTATACTTGCAATTTCGTGTGCCCCTCCCCTCCCTAGCCAAATGGACCAAAAAGAGAAGTCATGGGATGTGTTTTGGTGGACTATTGGTAGCCAAGGGATTATACATGGCCAAGACTAAGTCTTGGAGATATTTTGTGAAGAAAATATCAAGCCAAGAGGCTCCCACCTCTTCCTCATCTCTATCTCTTCTCTTCCTCTCACCCTGACACCACCGTCCATCTCCCTCCTCCCTCTCACGACTTCCTCCTCTCTGTTCTGGCCTCATTTTCATTTTTCATGGGAAAAACCGGCAGCTCCTTCCTTTGAAAGCTGAAGCCCCTTGCAGCGCCACACGTCCACGCCTCCACTTGTGTCGGTCAATGAAAGGAGCTGTCTTCACCGATTATTGACCATCGAAACCCATGTGGCTTCAATCCACCGAAACTCTGCCAACAGCTGCTTCCCCACCGAAGCCCCACGCGTCCGAGCTGCCCCCATTCGGTCAAGTATCCAGCAGCTTCATCAACCCCAGCAGCACGCGCCCACTGCAACGCCCCTCACCCAGCAGCGACATCTGCTGCTTTCCACCGGAGTCCTAGTCCACGCTGCATTTTCAATTGGATTGTTGACCGAGATTTTCTCGTCGGTTGTCCACGACGCCACCTGGCCCAACATCTACGAGCAGCTCCATCTTCGCTGCTTCGCGTGCCTCCAGTCCACATGCCGGTCTCCACTTACCCATCTTCGGCCAGCAAACCCACTTCTTCGGTCAACACTTCTCTTGGTTGAAGCCGCCGGTTGACTGAGCAACCCATTTCCACGAAGCTGCAACCCACCGAGATCTCACTTTGCTGCCATGTGCTTCTCCATCTCACTGCCGTGGAAGCCATGATCCCTCCGCAAAGCCAACGCACGCCAGCTGAAGACCGTCGAAGCACCCCCTCAATCGAATCTCTCTCTGCTGATGGTTGCTCTTTACTTCATCGCGTGGATTGCTGCCTCAACGAAGACCAACTGCTTCGGTCTTCCTTCGCCACACCAGTTGGACCGAGCCCAACGCCACAGCTACTTTTTCATTCAGCCCAATTGAAGACTTGAAGCCCACATGAATTGCAGCAATTCAGCCCATGGGGGTTTAATTTAATTGAAGCCCACATGGAGTTCGGCCCAAGCTCGACAGCCCATTCTCAGTTTATTTGCTCAGCCCATTGAAGTTGTTTTTCGGCCCAGCTCGCAAGATCAGCCTGCAATCCATTGGAGATTAGTTTGAAGCCCAAGCTCAGGCCCAAGTTCAGCTCGTTTTTAGCTCAGAGTTTCTTCGGGCTTGTGAAGTTCTTGGCCCGGCCCAAGTTCGGCCGTCGTTGCATCGTCATCGCAGTATCCCGGTCTTCGTTTTTCGCAAGTGAGTTTTACTCACTAATGCCTTCTTAGTGCGCTAATTATACTTAAAGGTTGATTAGTTTTAATTAAGTGTAATTAGGTTGTTAGATTAGAATTGATTAGTGATTATTAGTTAATTGCTTTGCATATTAGTGGTGTGATTAGTGTAATTAAATAGAGAATTACTTGTAGTATTTATTGGATGCTTCTTGGGATTTTTCCCGTCCCTTATCGGGTGTTAATTAAGCGATTCGGGCCTAGGTGGTATTTTTAGGAATTAAATATTTAATTTTCGAAATTAATTATTTAATTATTTATTTCCCGGAAATTCAATCGGGATGGCCGGTGACCGGGATTTTATGCTGATGATCATGGCGTAGTCCGTTTATTTAATTGAGCTTTATATTGTGCTAAATTGAATTTATTTATTTAATTTTCGAAATTAATTATTTAATTATTTATTTTCCGGAAATTCAATCGAGATGGCCGATGACCGAAATTTCGTGCTGATTGTCGTGGAGCAGCCCGTTTATTTATTTGAGCTCTATTTGGTGCTAAAGTAATTTAAGATTTGAATTTAAGATTTATTCCTAAATTGAATCGGTGAGGGCTACTAGTTCTTGAGAGGGTGGGACCGTAAAGCCACTAGTTCTTGAGAGGGTCGGGTGGGACCGTAAAGCCACCAAATCTAAGGAATTGCTTGGTGTGGGATAAATGACCTAGAAATGATTCGACTAGGTCGATTGATCGATGATTCGATCTGAGAGTGTCTTGATGTGATTCATTGCCTTGGTTTGATGTTGTGAATTGAATGATTGAAGGGAGACGATTGTGAGTGGTCTTCCTGATGTGAAATCGACTAAGTCGATTAGATCGATGCTTCAATCTGTGATGTGATTGCTTGTGTGCTTATTTGATATGTACTAATATGCAGGTGGAATCTGAGGCTAAGGTAAGTCTTCTAACTCATGTTGTGCATAGGCAGCCCTAAGGTGTATTAGTTTACTAATCGGGTCTTAGGAGGTAGAACTTGCTGAGACGTTGTCTCAGTGGTTATTGAATAACCATTTCAGGACCTGGATGAGGAGCCTAAGGAGCATGAATTTGATGAGGAGATCCCTGTTGAGGAACCCAAAAAGGAGTACGTGGAGGAGGACCCCGAGTATGACATCGAGTACGACCCGGATGAGGATCGAAATCCTATCCTGTCTTGTCAGACCTTGTTTGCATGTAAAAAGTTGTAGTTGTGAATTTTCAATAAGAAAAATGTATGGCCTGCTTTTCTATTCCATTGTTTTATTGTCTGGGGAATTGTAACTGCTTCCGCATGTGCATATATAAAAGAAAGGGTCGGCGATACATAGTCCTGGGATATCGCATTTTAAAATCGACCAAAAGTAAGGGATGTGTGCGTGCCTGAGGGTCAGGGCGTGACATTCCCCACTAGCAACTATGGCCGACTCGAAGCCGGCGACCCACTATTCACATCACCGGTGCATGGACTTGATCTGAAGCTCATTTAGCTACAGCTCACTGGTCCCAACAACTACAGCACCTGGGCACGCGATTTCCGTCGAGCCCTCATCACCAAAGACAAAGAGGGATTTCTCGACGGATCCGTGCCCTACCCAATAGAAGAACAACTTCAATGGCACTGGCGTCGGTATAATCAGTTGGTACGTACCTGGATTGGAAATTGCCTTGCATCGGACGTTGCAACGGGGCTTCCTCCGACAAACGACTCGAAGAACTTTTGGGAGTCCATCCGTGAAATGTATGGACGGGTCGATCAGGTGAAATTGTTCACCATAACGCAAGCCCTCTCCGAATTGAAGCAAGGGAACCTCACGGTTACCGCTTGCTTCAATCGGCTTTCAGCCCTTTGGAACGAGCTTGAGGCAGCCGAGGAGAGATTGGACGGACCTGAAGCAACACTTCATCAGTATAGGGATATGAAAGAAAGAGAGAAAGTGACACGATTCTTGCTAAGCCTAAACGAGACATACACTACCTTTAAGTCGCAGATCTTGATGACGGAGCCAACACCCTTGCTTGGATGAATTTATTAGCTGGCCGTTCAAGAAGAAAGTCAGAAGTTGGTGACCACCGAGCACACGCGAGCAGTTGATGGAGTTGCTCTTGCTACTGCGTTCGCTAGAGGCCTTGCTTTGCTCGACCCGACACACGGCGGCCATGGATGAAGCAATAGCTTCAGGAGCTGGTGGTCTTGCGGCTGCAGTGATGAGGAGAACAAGTGGGAACCCTAAGAACCCACTGATGGACGGTCAGGATCAAAAGAAGCCATCCAACGGCTCAATACCCATCTGCCAACTCTTTTGGATCCAACGGTGGGCAGCAAAGGAGATCCGATAGTGGATTTTCTTCCTTTGGTGCGCTAGAATCTAAGGGCTCTAACTTGGCCATGTCGGCTCAAATGTTTGTGGGATCCAACGGCCCATGTCACGCCACGTCATTACACAGACCGGGTGGGCAAATTTCAAAAAATAAAGGAAAATTTTGTGAATATTGCAAATGTCCACACCATACTATAGAAACTTGCTGAAATTGCATGGCAAGCCAGGTGATAAAGAAAAAAAGGAAAAGGAATTTTTTGCTTATCAAGTGTAGGCATTAAGGACTGATGGGGCATACCAACCAATCAACCAAGACCAATACCAGAATATCATGAGGGCTCTGGATCGTTTAACCATAAGTGACAAGAGTGCAGGCTTTTTAGGTACTATCCTTGGTGAAATGAACTCAATACCAATTGATGCATGGATTATAGATTCTGGTGCAAGTGATCATATAATATGCAATGAGAAATTATTTTCCCATGCTCAGAAAAGTCCATATTTATATTATGTGTAACTTCCGAATGGCAATGTTACTCATGTTGCTAAGGTTGGAATTGTTCACCTTAGCTCCAATATTGTCCTTAAAAATGTCCTCCACATTCCAGAGTTTGAGTTCAACTTGATATCTGTTTCTAAAGCTTGTGAAGACAATTCTTGTGGTGTCATATTCAACTCCGACAATTATTTCTTTCAGGATCTTTCGACTAGCAAACCGATGGGCTTGGGTAGTGTTGCACAAGGACTTTACTTTTGGATTAGTTCTTCTAAAGTTTTTTTGATAAAAGCACTTATTGTAATGTTATTATCAATAATAAAAATCTTATTTTCCATCAAGGCTGGGGTCATAGTGCACGTTTTCCTAATCCAAAATGTCCCATTTGTCCCTTAGCTAAACAGTCTCGGACACACTTTCCTACTAGCACATCTCGAGCCAACATTGCTTTCTCTTTACCACATATTGATATTTGGGGACCCTATCACACACCACATCGTGATGGGTCACGATTCTTTCTTACCATTGTTGATGATTATAGTCATGTTGACTTAGGTTTTCCTCATGCAGTCAAAGAGCCAAACTTTCCCAACTCTATCAAAGTTTTTCACTCTTATTGAAAATCAATTCAAAAATCAATTCAAAGAATTCGTACAGACAATGGACGCGAGTTCTATACTAGAGAGTGTGAATCTTTTCTATCATCTAAGGGAATAATTTATGAAAGCTCTTGCACATATACTCCTCAGCAGAATGGGATAGTTGAACATAAACATCGGCACCTCTTAGAGGTTGCTTGTGCTCTTAAATACTAGGCTTCGATTCCTGAAGATTTTTGGGGAGATTGTGTTGTTATAGCAACATATTTAATTAATCGCATGCCAACACGGATTCTCAATGGGGGAACACCTTTTCAATTGCTTTATGGAAAGGAAGCAAGAATTGATCACCTCAGAGTATTCAGATGCTTGTGCCTCGAGATAAAATGGACCCTCGTGCTATTCCATGTATTTTTATGGGATATCCCTCCTTGCAAAAGGGTTATAGAGTCATGGAGATCTCTACAGGGCACTTCTTTGTGAGCAGGGATGTGGTTTTTCATGAAGACATATTCCCATTATGGGAAAGAACCCCCTCATCCTCTATCCCAGCTCCCAATCATCGCCCCTTTTTATCAGAAGAAGATCTATGTATGGAACCTCCATATGTAATCGTTGCACAACCTGCAACCGTGACAACCAATTCATCTCATCATGGAGTTGAATTACCCGTTCTTTCAGATGAAGAAAATCAGCCATCCGGTTCTCCGATCACTTCTTCACAACAGGAGCTACAATGTTCTTCACAAGACTCCTTAAATATCATTACTGAAGAAGAAAGAGTAGTGGAGCCTCAGCGTTTTGGTCGACATACACGACCACCCACCTAGACAAAGGATTACATATGCCCTATGCTAAATTCTCCAGGTACACAATATCCGGTATCTTCGTACGTTTCTTTTGGTCAACTGTCACCGAAACATATATGCTGTATTAGTCGGATTTCTGAGGAATAGGAGCCGTCTTCCTATCACGAGGCGGCACGCGACCCCAAATGGCAGGATGCAATGGAAGCAGAGCTTAAAGCACTAACTGAAAAACCACACATGGGACATTGTTCCTTTACCTCCACATCGAAGACCCATTGGCTGCAAATGGGTTTACAAGATAAAGTTCAAGGTAGATGGTTCCATCTAAAGATACAAGGCTCGGTTAGTTGCGAAGGGTTTCACACAACGGGAAGGTTTTGATTATCATGAAACCTTTTCCCTTGTAGCTAAAGAAGTTACTGTTCGTTCCTTCTTATCTATTGCCGCTATTCGTAATTGGCAACTACATCATATGGATATTCATAATGCCTTCCTACATGGGGACTTAGATGAATAAATTTACATGGAACTTCCGTCGGGTTTATGCAGACAGGGGGAGTCTCTAGTGTGTCGTCTATGCAAATCCCTGTATGGACTTAAACAGGCCTCTAGACAATGCTATGCCAAATTCACTACTGCACTTATTGGCCTAGGATTCCAGCATTCCAAGCACGACTATGCCTTGTTTACTTGGACTGAAGGTACTTCGTCAATTTATTTGTTGATATATGTTGACGACATTCTTATCATGGGGAACAATGAGTTGGCTATCACAAGATTCAAAAAATATTTGCATTCTACTTTTCATATCAAGGATTTGGGATCTCCCAAATATTTCCTAGGTATTGAAATAGCTCGCTTTGATAAAAGAATCGGCCTTAGTCAACGAAAGTTCGTTTTGGAGATAGTTTTAGAAGCGGGATTATCAGGATGCAAACCGGTTGCCATACCGATTGAACAAAATGCGAAGCTAACGATGCATGAATATGATATGAGCTTGCCCTCATCCACAGTTGATCCATTGCTGGAAGATCCATTGAGATATCAACGTCTTGTTGGAAAACTAATCTATCTCACCATGACAAGACCCGATATTTGTTATGCAGTATAGATACTCAGTCAGTTCATGCACAAACCAAAGCAATCTCATATGAATGCTGCATTAAAGGTTGTGAAGTACTTGAAGAGATGTCTAGAACTTGGTATTTTCTTATCTCGTGATTGCGATATGAAGATAATAGCTTTTTGTGATATAGATTATGCTACTTGTCCAATGACGAGGAGATCAGTTACTGGTTTTTGTATCAAACTAGGGAAGTCGCTCATCTCATGGAAAACAAAGAAGCAGTCAACCGTGTCATTATTGTCAGCCGAATCAGAATATCGAGCCATGACAAAGACTGTTTGTGAGATAGTGTGGATACATGGGTTACTTTTCGACCTTGGAGTATGAATCAAGGGACCTAGTGAATTATTTTGTGACAATGATGCTGCACTCAAGTTAGCGGCAAATCCAGTTTTTCATGAGAGGACTAAACATATAAAAGTTGATTGTCATTTCACTCGAGACAAGATTCGAGAAGGGATCATCACGGCAAGAGGAATTGGAACTGTAGAGCAGCCTGTAGATATCTTTACCAAGCCATTATGTCAAAGACAACATACATATCTTCTGAGCAAGCTAGGTGTCCTTGACATATACAGGCCACCAGCTTGAGGGGGAGTGTTGGAAATATAATGGCAGATATCGATTCCATATCGATTATATTGTCAATTAATTGATTCAGTTAATATATGTTTGGCTTGGTAAAGTGGGCATGTTATCATAATGTAATCTTGTATATTTCCTTTTCTATCTTTCTCTTGTAACATATATAGAACAATGCTCTTGTACATGAATATATAGAAAGAATACAGATCACAATTTCTCCCAAAACACTCTCCAATTTTCTCTTCTTCAATTTCTGTCACTAACTTTGTGTCTATATAAATGCTAATAAAAATGACAAAAATAATCCCTACACTTCAGCCTAATGTATAATTTGGTCCATCAAATTTTAATTTGTTTAATGTGCTATATGAACTATAACCCAGTGTGTAATGTGTGCCATAAACTTTTAATTCGTTCAATGTAGTCCATAAACTTTTAATACATGTTTATTACAGTCCCTAAATTATCTATGTAGTCCTGGGTCTTGAATTGATGGAGGGATTACGTTGACCATTTTCATATAGTTCATGGATTATATTAAATATGTACTAAAAAGTTCACAGATTACATCGAGCAAATTAAAAGTTCGACAACTATATTGTACATTGAGTTAAAGTGTAAGGATCACATTGAACAATTTAAAAGTTTATTCATCAAATTACACATTTGATCAAACTTTAGAGAATTGTTTGTATCCTTTTCCCTAAACGTTACCAAGTTGAGAAAACGCAAAAAAGTGAATTTCTCTATATTTCGATGAGGCACTTGGATGAACGCTTACCTTTCCCCACAATTGGAATTCTGAGCTTTACTCAATATACTTGGCCACACTTCGTATGACATTCTCGTTCCGACCTTGATTTTCAAAATGGGATTATATCAACGAACAATTTTCGGACGGAATTACCTTGAGGATTGAGAAACCACTAAACCATTGGAAAGGCTACTTTGGGGTGGAAATTCAATTTCTCATTGAAGGGATGCGAAAATTCGGAGAGTTGGGAACGGGCGACGAGCGAGGACCCGAGTAGGCCCAAGCCCATGTTGGGCGGTCCAACAGACCCAAGCTCACGTAGCTAAGCCTAATTGGGCCCACGCCCATAATGGGCGGCCCATGGGCCACACACCCAAGTTGATTGGGCGGCCCATGAGGCTATGGGCTCTCATAGCCTAATTAAGTCCATCATTACTCAATATTTGTATTAATTGCTTTCAAGTACATGAATAGTATACAATCTTAGTGAAGTGATCGAAATGCCCTTTCTTTTGATTAAGGACAAAAGGGCAAGGATGGAATAGGACAATGGAGGGGGCGGCACATGCATGCAATGGGCGTCCAAAAGCATGAGGGAAGCCACCTAGCTTAAGCCTATCTAGTCTAGCCTAAACCTATGTATTCAAGTGCTTAAATCTTCTCATTAATGCTTAGATTTTTGTTTCTTCGAGAAGCCACCTTTGATGGTAATAAGTCCAAGAGATTTGATGGGCATTAATGGGACTTGGCCTCTTATACTCTCTCCACCGTCGGCCACCTTCTTCCCCTCACCATCACTTTCTCTCATTTTTCTTACTTGAATGTTTGAAGCTCATCCTCTGTCTCCCTTTTTGGCCTAGCCAAAACCCTCCTCCCCATTTTCACTTCCTTCTCAAGTTTTTCCTCTCATTTTCCTCTTATTTTTCCCTTATCAGTGATCGTCCTTTGCACCCCAACGTCGCACCACCCTCCACACGTTGTTTCCATCACCGTAGCTGAGCTTTGAAGCTGAGGAGGCCGCTGTCTAGCCACCACAGCAGCTCCCTCTCCCTTATTTCTTCTCGGTTTGATCCCTTGAGAAGCCCGGAGACTACCGTAGTAGCCGTGCCACCACCGGAGCACCAACTAGCCACCGCCCAGCTCCCCCACGCCCTATAGACATGCAACTAGCAACCCGCAGCTGCTGTCCGATCTTGCCGCTCCTCCCTTAACACTTGTTAAAGCTCGGTGAGTGTGAGTGGCTTTCTAGCCTTTGATTAGGGTTATCATTGCACTTAGAGAGTAGTTTAGGCCTTAATTATTTTTAAATGGTGACTTATTAATGTGATAAGTAAATGTTGCATGATAAGTGATCATTGGGTTTAGATTGGCTATTGAACTTTTACTAATAAGTTATCAAGTTTAAGGTAATAGGTTATCGAGCTTTAGATGATAATCTCTCGATAACCTATCAAGTTATGGACGATAAGCTACCATGTTTAGAGCGATAGGTTATCAGATTCTTGGTGATAGATTATCAGATTTTTTATGATAAGTTATTGGGTTTTGATGATAGGTTATCATGTTTAGGGCAATTTATTATCAGACTTTTGGCAATAGATTATTGGATTTTTGATTATAAGTTATTGGGTTTTGACGATAGCTTATCATGTTTAGGGTGATAAGTTATTGGGTTATGTTAAGTGAAGTTGATATGTTGTTTTAATATGTCATAATATGGTGATGAACTATTATGTAATAAAGATGTTATACGGGTTATGTGTTGTACGTGCTAAATGGATTATACATATTATGTGTTGCACATGTTTGACTTATCATATGTATTATACTTAATATGTGAGTTATACGTGTTGCACATATTATATTAATTGAAAAAATGAATTATGTGATGGGTTATGATGGCTCGTTGATTTGAACATATCACGGATTACGATTACACGTAATAAATCATTTTGATGTATTATGACGACTTTATTCTTTTTTGATAAGTGACTTATATGCCATGGGTTTATGAAATAAATGGTGTAATTATATATGTGATATAATATGATGCACATATGTGACATGATAGCATTTGGCAAGTGATGTTGCATATCGCATGGATATCACGTGGATTAATGTGAAAGATTTGAAAAGAATTATGTGATGGTATGCCCGTGTGATCACCTAAAGATCTTGATGCGTTTGACATGGGGTGTGAACCTGTCCTGATGTGTTTTACACGAGACAATACCCAATTCAGTTTGGATGCCCCCAAGTCAACGGGATACCATTTGTGAATGGATTTTGGAATGAAGCTCCTTATAGGAATGTCGTCTTGATGCATTTACACAGGATGATACTGCACTTGATGGGGTGAGACGATACCTGGTTACGTTGGATGATAGCAAACCTTTGGGTTGACCTTAGGTCTTGAGTGACCGTAATAATATAGATATATTTGTGTGGAAAGTGTATGAGATTTATATGTGATCGGGTCCAGATTATTGCATGGTATAAGCACATGATTTCACAATATTGCACATTCCTATGATTGACTTAGGACTGTGGAGAATGTTATGAGACTTGCATATGTGTTAGATTGATGGCCTTGATTAAGTAGATTCGCTTTCATGAGAATATGGTGAGTAAAGCGAGAGAAGCTTGTTATGTCTTTGCCATCAATAGATAATTGCATGTTTATGGCATTTCTAAGATGAATGACTTCCCTATGCAAGGTTTAGGAAGTTCACTCATTGAGTTTATTTCATTGTTGTTTGATGAATGTTTACAAGCCCTAAGAATGGCCGAGCCTTACTGCTAGATCTGATTCGAACTTCCCGTAAAGCATAGCCAGGAGGTGACCGAGTATCCGATAGGGAAGATTGATGCACGTTACATGTGTTATGTCACAATCATTTGGGTGGATGAAGGTCTACCTAATTTAATGGCTCACTGATTTGTGGCATGGTATTTCTAGTTAGGCAATGAGAGCCATGATCCTATTCGTGGCTTCGATGGTCTACCAGGTGTTGGAGGTTCAGGGGGAAGAATCTGCTGAGATGTCATGAATGTGGATGTTCCTAACTGGGAGGTATTTGACCTTGAACTCGACCCCAATATGGTCGTCGAGCTTGAGCACTAGATTGTGGAGCCCGTAGATAGTTAGGTGGTAGTGGAGTTAGCGACACTTTTTGAATCGCTCTCGTAATATTAGAGGTGCTAGGTGTACCCCGGCCACTTTTTGGTGAAGGTTGTGGGGGCGCTTTTGAACTAGTCGGATGTAGCAAAGCTTGCAAGGATTAAGCTGATTTGATTAACCGGATGTATATGACTTATATGTGATGTGGACCTTAATGCATATATATTTGTATGTATGTATGCACACACATGAGTATGCTTTGACTATCCCTATTTGATGATCGAATGGAGATTTGTTTCTACTTTTGCTTATGCATTATATCATTATTATGAATTGGGTCGACGACGCCTCTTGGGACGTCGCAATCGAATGACCTAAGAAAAAGAATATATTAAACACGGGGCGGCAGGGTGTGACACTTCGAGACGAAGACCTTTCCTGATTTGTTTTCCTCATCTCGCGAACAAAAGAGAAGATGCGCAGCTCCTGTTTTTCTGTGGACCATCACTGAGCACGGTCTCACCTCCATCCGTGACAACGATCCGGCCACCAATCCCCTCGAGTCGTATCGAACTCGTGACGCCCCGTCCCCCGGGCCACGTCCGCAAGTCATCGCACCGCGGTGTCCACGTCCATCGCGGAGTAGCTGCAGCCACTCCATCGAGACCCCCATGGAGACCCCCAGGGTTCGTCGTTAAAACTCTCGTCGTCGCCATCCACTGTTGGACACAATCTTCCGATTTTGGTGACTTTGGAAATTAAGGTCAATTTGAATATCCTATTGCCGAAATCGTGATTATTGTGATTCTAACCTTGATTTGGATTGAATCTTTAGGCGTATCCTGATTAGAATTTTTTTTTTTTTTTTTTTAGTCGTGCATAATAATCGAGGCTTCGATCTTATCTGATCCCCAATTATTTTTATTTTATGATTTAGTCATAGTCAATATTGATTATACGGGCTTGTCATGATGCATGTTGCGAATTCAATAAATTTTTCTATAATGAAAAATACAAAAATGGCATAATATATAGAATAGATTGCAGGCATTCTAGCTCTTAATTTAGGATTGCATATTTAGAAACAGTGTAATTAATTAGGAAATATCTAATTTAGAATATATTTTAATTTAAATGATTTCCTAGTTTAAATTAGGTAAATAGAAATTTTAGTCAGTTTCCTATTTTAGATTAAAAGAAAATATATAAATAACATGCATATCCCATAAAGAATTAGTCTAAATATCACATGCCATGTCATCACATTGCCATGTGATTGCCATGCTATCATTGTGACTGTCATGTCATCATATTGCTGTCATTGCCATGTCATTGCCATGTAATCATTTGCCACGTCACCATTGTCATGTTATCATCATGTCACCATGAGAAATATTAGGTGCCTAAGTAATACACACCTCAGCATTCTACTAGTCCATTTAATATTCGACACGTGTTATATTCAGGCTCACCAAACAAAAGACCTTGCATTCCCTCTCTTCAATTAATGTTTTTACTTTTTTTCCTCTCTTTTTTTCTTCTTCTTCTTCTTCTCTCTCTCTCTCTCTCTCTCTCTCTCTCTCTCTCGCCTCCCTCTCGCCTCCCTCTCTTCTGTGTTTTCTTAAATAGAGAACCAAGAACAAACCCACTCTTTTTTGCCAAAATGCTATCTCACTACCAAGACCCTACTACCTCCGCACGTCGCCTCCATCTTCGCCTGCTTCTTCTCCGACCTCCAGTGCTACCATCTCTGTCCAACTCCTCTTGCACCTTTCACGTTAGTGCTTGTGTTAACTAGGAGCTCAAGGTCCCTCGCTGCGTTGAGGAACCACGCCGTGCCTCTGAATTTGCCTCCACCTCCATCTCCACCTCCGCCTCTGCCTTCTCCTCGTCCATTGCCTATGTCGACCCTAGCTGACCTCGAAGATTCGAGGTTAAGTTGAGCGAGATCACAAATCTAGGATTCACTTGAGCTTAAATCCAAAATATGAGGCTCAAGTTCACTGGTGAAGGCTGAGCTTGATGAGTAGCTCGAGGACTGAGAGGACGGTGAGGTGGTGGTGGAAGGCGATTCACGAGATTAAGTCTCTGGTGTAGTGAAAGGAGGAATTCTTTGGCGGAGTGAAAGGAGGAGGAAGAAGAAAAAATAAAAAAAGAAGAAAAAATAAATAAAAACATTAATTGAAAAGAGATAATGCAATGATTTTTTACTAGTGGGCCCAAAATGACACATATCAGATGTTAAATGGACTAGTTACTAAGGTGTTTGTCACTTGGGCACCTACTATTTTCTCTTGTCACCTTGTCATTATTTCCACATGTAATTTCCATGTCATTTAGTGATTACATGTGTAGGATTATATAACTTAAATTGCACTTGATACTAGATGAGTTCATAATTTTTGTCCGTCATTAAAATTAAGTCATGTCACATTCCATTAGTGTAGTAGTTCATGCATGTTAAACTTAGATTAAAGATAAGTATAGTTTAGATTTCATAGATAAGAAACAGCGTAATGAATCAATTAGAATTGCATAATTACTTAGAAGTCATGTTTAGGCTATGCATTTATTTTAATTAACATCTTGCTGATATTGGGAAATTAGTCATAGTAAGGTTGTGTTTTACTTTGAATTGAGAGTAGCCATATTTCTAGCAATTTATTTATTATTTTATTTTATTGAGTATTATATAATTGATTACACGCCCACACGATCACCCATTGTATATTAGTGGTCTAGGATTAAAACTTGCCAAGACTACTTACTAAATATTTTTTGAAATAAAGAGAAAACGTATCTAAAGGGTAGTAGATTAATCTAGCATAATCAAGTCTCTATATCCATTAATCTCTTATTTGCAAAAGTAAAGTGTTTTCCTGCACTTTACTTGGTTTCTAATCAATCCAAAATAGATTAGTACAGATTCCTAATTGAATTAATATGCATGTTAAATTGTGATTAGATGAAAACTCCAAAGTTGCCATTAGTATGAGCTTGAGATAGTTTGCTCTAAGTATGAGCTTAGTAATTTATTAGCTTTGCTTTTAGTGGTTTACTTTGAGGAAGGTCAGGAGACAACATAGCCACGAGACAGCTACAAATATAAGTTAGAGACTCTAAGCTATTACGATTTATTCTACAAGTAGCGTGGTACTAGCGTGGTACAAATTAAAACATGCATAATAATTTTAATTAAAACTCTTATTAATTGAAAAGTTAAATCATAAATAAACTTCAAAAAACGTCTAGAAAGAATAATGATACATGAATAATGAATTCGTACTTTTATATATATTGGTTCAAAAATGTTATATGCTACGCGAGAAGGCGTCACTTATTTGAAAACATTGTCCTTTTTTTAATCTTTTGAGCATAAAATTTCTCATATGCTAGACTTTTTAAAAGAAGCTCAAGACCCCACTTATTGAAATTTATAAGTTATGGATCAAAACAGGCAATAACCTTTTTTCAAAGAAAATTTACCACCCTCTCACTCGATAAGGTTTGGACAATGATGACGTGGCAAGTGATTACACCGTTCTCTCCGTTTTCCGACCATGAAGCTTGAGAATCTTCAATCTTGGTACAAGCATCGTCACTTAAGTCGATCTTGTCTACAAAAAGTTTCATCCACTTCCCCCTGTCATTGCAACCTTCGATCACGAACAAGATATCTCTTCGTTAAGGAATCAAGGTGCTAAAGTTAACGGCTATTGGTTGATTCCAAGGCCTCCTCTTCGTCCTCCAAGTTTGAAGAATAGGTCCGTTCTTCACCCATGCTTTAGATTTCATTGTCCTAAACTGCGGCGAACAAGAATTGAAGTGTCACCACCCACCTGGGTGGCGTTGCTGGCTTTGGGTCCTAAACTTGCGGCGTCGGCTTTCGGGGTTTCCTGGGTCATCAAAAAAAAAAAAAAAATTGAAGTGTCTCAAAGGTGGACCCCAGGCTGAGACAGAAATCTATTTCTCCACGCGAAAGTAGTGTTGTTCCTTCAGCTCCATATATATATATATATATATATATATATATATATATAGAGAGAGAGAGAGAGTTTCCTAAAGAAAACTACATCGATTTATATATTTTGCTAGGCTGGACAAAAAAAATTTCACATTGAACTTCGATTTCTATTTTTTTTTTAAAGCCATGTCGCAGCAAAAAATTAATTTGAAAAGTCACGTAAGATTTTTGGTGGCAATTTATCATCAGAGGCATTTGAGCGATCGTGTTTTTTTTTTTTTTTTTTTTTTGACACTTAATTGCACTAGTAATAACTTTTGGCCTCAAAGTAAATGTCATACTAAACTTTTGGTACTTCTAATATTCTAATTTCATTTAATGGTTGATGTTGTGTATAGGCTTGCATCATCCGAACCAGTAATTCCTTTGTTCAAACTTAGAGTAGCCAGAACTATAGTAACCCTGTAATAACTGGACACTTTTAACTTGAGTTGTTGTATTTCTAGCGTTTCAATTGCAAACTTTCTGTCATTTTTGGGCACAGATGAATTTATTGCTCTCGTAAACATATCCACAAAAGTAAATGCAGTTTTTGTCATTTGTGGGCACAAAGAATAGTTTGCAATGATGTTAAATAACATAAAATATATTGGTTTGTAGGTCTTATTCTTTTTTTCTTTTTTTTGCACCAAGGTTTGTAAGTCTAATTAACTGTGCATGTTTTTTAAGTATATTTGTGCATGAGAATGATATTTTTCTGATGATAAGATGAATATTATTTCATACATAGGGGCATATATGTCATATACATTGATATGTGATTTCTACGATTAATGGATATCATAAAATATAAAAGATATTTGACTTTAAATTAGCAGTCCACTAAATAGTAAATAGAACATGAAAAAAAACTCTGGATTTCTTATCTTACCTATCTAATCCTATTCTAATTGAGAAATTTAGACGATCAAACCTTAGAATAATGGTTCAATCACCAGGGACCAAACCTAATCATTTGTGGCCCTAGAGCCTAAGTCTGCTTTCTTGCTAGTATAGGTATTCCATAATTCCAGGGATAAATCTTTTTACACTCAAATAATTAACCTCTTATAAAGTAAAAAAAGAATATGCTTGATTGCAATAACTATAACGGCTTACCTTTTCTTTAAGAAAGGTAGTTGTATATAAGGAAAGAATGAACTCCCTCTCGGGAGACTCAAATCTATGGTAAATGAACATCTTACCCTTCTATGCTTGCCTGAAAAGTGTTGCTTTTCATCTATAACATGATCTATACGAAACACTATGAATAAAACCCATTAATAGAACCAATCACTTATACCAAACCGAATATCCAACGTCATGTAAGCACTTAGCAGTAGAAATAGAGCATTCATTATGCCTTCTCAAACGCAGCGACAGTGACGGTGAACGATGGCGAGAAGTGAAGAGTAGTGACGAGCAGCGAAGGACAACTACGCAGATGACGAAAGTATGAGTTCGGATGCACGTTTAGACTGCTCAAAGCTCTTGATCTCCGCAAAGGAGACAAAGCGATGTTATGCAAGAATCGCTTGAAGGCAGTGAGGGCAAGCGGCCAGTGACTTTCTCTGGCAGCTGCCTAGAGAAAAATCGAAAGCTCCGGGTTCTTTTCTCCCTAAAATCTTTACGTCGCTCTCCCCGAGAAAACCCAATGCTTCCCCTCCTCAATGATGTCCACCAAATCCGAAGCTTCGTTGAAACAAATTTGAACCGCCTCTCATGCTCCTGTTCTCAGTTGCGAGTTTCAGTAGTTGATTTTGGGCTATCTATAACAAGAATGAGGGTGCGCGAATTTACCCCAAAAAAATCGAATTAGGATTTTTGAATTCGGAAAATGCTTGATTGTTCGATGTAGGATTTATATTTGAGACAAATCATATAGTGGACATCTTTTAGGAGTATATATGCTAATTGAGCATACCGGTGAGCCACATATATTGAAGAAATTAATTAAATATTGTTGGAAGAATAATTTTGGCATAAAAGTAAACACCTAATGAAGTTTACACTTTCAGTGTCATTATGCCTCCTTTTAACTCTGTACATAATATCACCACTAGAACCAAAATTATCATCATGAAACTTTCGATTCCTCTCATATCAAATGAAATCAATAATCGCACACTATGCAATTTTGCAAGCAACATTAGCTAAAACTTTACGTTTCCAACTAGCACAATTCCATTGCAATTTATCATAACTCTGATTAACTTTCAAATACCATAGCAACTACTGAATAAAGCTCCAAACTTCACAAGAACTAGCACATTAAGAAAACGTTTCAGTCCAAGAAATATCAAAAAGAACATTATTCAGTGTTTTTTTTTGTTTTTGTTTTTTGGTGTTGGAGGAACCGGCTTGCAACCGATAGCCGCGCCGTAAACCCCCAGGTGACACTTAAGCAGGAGGACCCACCACTCCTGAGTCATACTTAATACACCTAGCGCCTCCCCTGGGTTTTGAACCCTTTACCTCTTCATTGAGGATCAGCAGAGTCTTATCCAGTGGAGCCACCGCGGCCGGTGGTCATTATTCAGTGTTGTTCATTGTCATTAAATAACAAAAAAGATTACACAAGAGGCCTATTATTATAGACAAAATTGGGTACAATTTTTCCCTTCCAACTCGCATAAATCCATTGTCTCACCGCTCCAAGTCTACCTAATTCATTGAATACCATAGAAACTATAAATCAAGCTCAAGACTTCACAAGAAATAGCACATTCAGAAAACAAAAATCCAAAGAAAACAAATCATTAGTCATTCTCATCTATCATCTATTGGAGAAGCGTTTCCATAAATATTTTCCTATCGACTCCTTGAAAACCAAGAAATAAATTAATGTTCTCAATATCCTTCACAACTTTTCTACAATTTTTTTTAAATTTTTTTTATCCATATTATTTAGAGACATTTGAAGGAGTTCCTCATTGATTTTTCTCTTATTATCGTCCAAATCTTTAGCATGTTCGATGCAGCTAGCAATCATTTCCATTCTCTTGTTAGCTTTTTCTAAGAAAGAGGTAAAAGTGCTTACAATCTCAACTAATCCAATAGCCTATTTATGACTTGCTTTAACTTTTTTTCTTCTTAAAGGATTATAATCATTTTGTGTTTTAGAAGATAGTGACAGTAAGTTTTGACTTGCATCATTAGTTGCCCCAACATCATGATTCTCACCTTCTTCATGATCTACAGTTGCATGAGCTTTTGAAAGATCTTTATTGAGATTTTCCTTGGTATAGTTGTTAAATTAATGTCTCGAGTTTGAATTTGAATAAAGAACCGAATTTGTTGATAAAGATTTTCTTTGAAGGATTGGAAATTGGATGAAAAAAGAAGAAACAATTTCCTTTCTTGGACTTTCTCTTTTGGATGTGCAAAACAAAACAAAAGAGGAAATAAGAGATAAAAGAAAAAAAAAAAGAAGAAAAAAAAAAGGAAGGTTTTCCTCACTTTTACGTGGAGCATCCCACCTCCCATTGAAGAAGGAAGTCCTCCACATGGAGCCGAAAAGGGTGGTAGGCCCAAGTCAAGACTTCGACTTTTTGGCACATATATATGAACAAAATACAACTTCTTTGCTTGTGTGCGTGGAGCTACTGAAGCTGAAACCCTACGTGAAAATAGGAGTTGCACCACGTCAAGCTGGAGAGGAGCCACCCACGCGATCAAAAAAAGGAGAACGTGAAATCGTACGTATGCAGACCAAAGATGGATGCTGGAGTTCTTGATTTTGGTGTACATATAGCGTTTTACTTTGAGCTTGAACACACGGTAATTTTGTGCCATGAGTTTATGTCTAAGTGAGTTATTTATTCATAAACACTTTGGATTTGAGATTAAATATAGGTGTGGGAAATGCTCGAGCGTGTGGGTGATTATAAACTTTGATTCTCCAATTATAGTGGATTATTTGCTGCTAGCTCTCCCCGTGGACGTAGGTACCGATACTCGGACCGAACCACGTAAATTTCTGGTGTCCTTATTATTTCTCGTTTATTTCTCTGGTAATTTCACGTTGACGTAAATTGCAATAACTTGTTGTTTTCGCGTATTGTATTCCAACAATAGTCTTTTCCAAATGTAGTTTCTAGTTGATCACATTGAGGGAAGTCGCTTCCCTCTCAATGAGGAAGCATCTAGATAGATCCACAAATGAAAATATATTGATTTGTTTTAAAAGAAACAAATAGCACAAAAAAAAAAACATCGGATGAGTGACACAAACCTTGCAATGGTTTTGCCAACTATAAATTGAATGAATAGCAACACAGTGTTTTTCATGATTCCACCCAAAACCACTTTGATCCTTCTTGTCATATATTTGATTGGACAACTTCTTCAAATTCTTCATCTTCAACTCTATGTGAAGATTACCCATTTACTAGAACTAGGGAACTTTCTTCAAACCATTTCTCTAACATAATTATATAACCATTCTTGAAGCTATTATTAGCTGTCATTTCTCACGCAACTAGCTCTTCAAGACTATCTAGGAGCACTTTTTCTTCATCTATTGTCCATACACGTTAGTCTCACTTTGTTCCCCTTCCTTGAGTTTGATTGAGATTGTTACTTTCCATTCCTAAACATCTCATTGCAATTTTAGTAACTGATAAAAAGACAAAGAATGAAAAGAAATTAATGATAGAGGATAGCTAGGTCGATAAAATTTATTGATAGAGGCAGCATAGTACTAAAAATTTGAAATGATAAAGCCATAATTCACACATACATAAGGATCATATATCTCGATAATGACAAACCAACACCATATTACACATGTCTAATAACAATGGAAAAAAAATCAGACAACACAAGTCTTTACAATAATGGGAAAAATGATTTTTAAATAATATCAATTCGTACTACTACCCTATTTCCTTGACTTGCATTCCACTCGTTAAACATTTTACTACCAAAATTGCCTCCATGTTGTCCAATGATCTGACAACTTAACAATATCAATTGTTTCAACATCTTCAATAGTGTTAACAACTTCATCTATTCGTGCCTCAATTGGATTTATAACCATTTATCTTCTTATCAAATTGAGTATGAGGCAACAAGTTATGATTATTCAACCTTGTGTTCCAATTGAATAAATAAATGGGAGTAAACTTGATGACATAATATTTACATGATGGGCAAATATATGTAGGAACATTGCCACTTGTTCTTCTATATTTACAGGTCATTCTTATTTTAACCCACCAAATCTACGTCTATCCATCCTAAATTGTTCCACACAATTGAAGTCATTTCTATTAATGAGACAATCAAGGTGATCTAAATGAGCTTGGCTTCTAATAACTATGCAACACTTTGATAAATGCCTACTATAGTGCCTTTCAATGGCAATTGATACCCCAATCAGATACACCATAAACAAAAGCAACATCTATAGGCTCATCTCATCTCCTCTAATATCAAAATGCTAAAAATTTCTTCTCTATTGTCACAATCCATTTCTAATGAGGAAAAAAAGAACAATAACATTAGGCAAGTAGAAACTAGCTAGTTAGATAATAGCAAAATATCTAGAATAGAATATCTTTTTCAAATCCATAGATTCTCATAGAATCTCACTGAATTAATCAATGATTATTGCCACAAGTACGTAAACACAAAGGAAATGACCAAAAGTTAATTCATGATTATTAATGACTCTTTCTAATCTCTCTCAGCACATAAGAAACGAACTCCCAGTACCAACTCAATCAACAATTTAACGGACTAAACCTTAAGTATGGATCATATCTCAGTTGACAAAAAATTAATAAAAAGTTAAATCATAAGTAATGACTTTGCAAAATCACCATTTATTCTTCGAGGAATGGAAGACATGGTAATTGCAAGGGAAAAGAAAAATCAATTAATCAAGTTATTAAGCATCGAAATCAAAAGGGATATATAAACAATATAAAGAGAATAGAAAGAAAAATATAAGACAAGATTAAATCGTGTTGTCTTGGAAGTTAAAGCTATTTATATCAATGATATTCCAAGTCAATAGTGTTGGAATATAATATGTGAAAATGATATAATCTTGCAATTTAAGTCAATGCACAATCACCAGAGAAATAAATGAGAAATAATAAGGACACCACAAATTTATGTGGTTTGGTCCAAATATCAGTACCTACGTCCACGGGGAGAGCCAGCAACAAATAATCCACTATAATCGGAGAATCAGAGTTTATAATTGCTCACACACTCGAGTGTTTCCCACACCTAGATTTAACTCCAAACCCCAAAGTGTTTATAAATAAATAACTCACTTATATATAAACTCAAGACACAAAATTACCATGTTCAAGCTCAAAACAAAATGCTCTACATATGCCAAAATCAAGAACTCCAATGTTCGTTTTTTGGTTCGCGTACATACGGATTCGCGTTCTTCTTTCTTGATCGTATAGGTGGCTCGTCTTCAGCTTGACGTTGTGCAGCTCCTATTTTTCTCTCGTAGGGTTTCAGTCGCTCTCCTAGAAAAAAAAAAAACGCATTCTAATTTATATGTGTGCCCAGAGTCAACAACTTTGACTCTAGGCCCCACCATGTGCTTCTTTCTTCAATGGGAAGTGAAACGCTGCAAGTAAGCTAAAGAACCCTTCCTTTTACTTCCTTTTTCCTTTAATATACACACACGCGCACACATATAGCGCCCAAAGTCAAGACTCTGACTTTGGGCCCCACGTAGATGACCAAATTTGCCTCCTGCACATAAAGAAAAAACTTTGCTCATTTTTTTTATTCTATTTATTTCCTCTTTTGTAAACTTTCATGGAGTCCAACGAAGCTTCTTCATCTAATTTGAAATCTACTTGGGAAATCTTTATCAACAAATTCGATTTAACAAATCGTTATTTGAATTCAAACTCAAGACATTATTTAATAATTCTCTACATTGGCTCGATATTTGAAACCAAGTTATAATGCTCATCATTTATACTGCTCTCCCAACACCTTGACGGGTGCTCACTCTCCACAGACGCCAATAGAGCTCAAACAAAACTTGAGCTTCGCCAAATGAACAAACTTAGTCATCATGTCTGTCAGGTTATCTGCTGTAGCAATCTTTTTTACAATAACATTACTCTTAGCTAAGACATCTCGGATGAAGTAGTACCTGATGTTGATATGCTTCATTCGCTCATGATAAACTGTATTATATGCCAAATATATCTCACCTTGGTTATCACAGTGTATATCTACACTTTTTTGTTCTAACCCAAAGTCTGAAAGCAAACTTTGTAATCATATCGTCTCATTTGTTACAAAAGTTAATGTCATGTACTCTATCTCGGTCAAAGACAAGGCAATGTGATTTTGTAAAGACGCTTTCCAACTAACTACACTACCCGCTAACGTAAACACATACCATGCTAAAGATCTGTGATCATCTAAGTCACCGGCGTGGTCCGAATTCACAAAACCAGTGGTCTCATTACCATTGTTGTCCATTTGATATACTATACCTACATTGTTGTCCCCTTCAAATATTTGAGAATCCACTTCACAGCTTCCCAATGAGTTTTACCATGACACTTTATATAGCGAATAACTACGCTCATAATTTGTGAAATATCATGTCTAATGCACACTATAGCATACATAATACTATCCATGGCACTAGAATAAGGAACATGTGACATATGCTCCTCCTCCTCCTTCTCAGTTTGCGGTGATAATTTATCTGAAATTTTAAAGTGCTTTGCTAAAGGTGTACTTACAGATTTTGTTGATTGCATATTAGAACATGCCACAATCTTCTCAATATATTTTTATTAAGATAGACGTAAAACTCCTACAAACCTGTCACGTAAAATCTCCATACCCAATTTTTTTTTTGCAGCATCGAAATCTTTCATCTCAAATTCAGCATTTAACCGCATCTTTTTTTTTTTTTTATGGTGACCCAGGGAATCTCCGTGCGCCGTTTCGCGGCGAAGTAAACCCTGGGGTGAACTGGGCCCCCACCACTGACCCAGCCACAGGTGAATCGAGCGAATGCGAACGCGGAGTCTCGAACCCTTCACCCTGGTAAATGGGATACCAAGCCTTAACCATCGCGGCCACCACGGGCGGTGGTATTTAACCGCATCTTTAGCACATCAATATTAGACATATTCTTAGTTGCTATCAGCATATCATCAACATATAAGAGTAGATAAATCAAAGAACCATCATCCAATCTCCTAAAGCAAACGCAGCTATTCATCTTACTTTTCGAGTAGTCTTGACTAGCCATGAAAGTATCAAAATGTTTATACCATTGCCTATGAGACTGTTTTAGCCCATACAAAAATTTCTTTAATAAGCAAACATGATATTTTTTACCCGGAATAGCAAATTCTTCTGGTTGCCTTATGTAAATCTGCTCCTCCAACTTATCATGAAGAAATGCAGTTTTCACATTTAACTGCTCTAACTCTAAATTTTGCAAACAACTAAGGCAAGTAAAACACGAATAATAGTATGCCTTACCACAAGAGAGAACACATCATTGTAACCAATGCCCTCACGCTGTGTATATCCCTTCGTCACAAGTTTCGTCTTATACCTTACTGCCTTGACACCAAGAATGCCCTCTTTTCGTTTAAAGACTCATTTACTCCGACAATTTTTCGGCTCTTGAGTATTTTGACCAGCTCCCATGTCCGATTTCGATGGAGTAATTCCATTTCTTCACTCATAGTCCCTAGCCACTACAACGACTCTGAACTAGCCATCACCTCAGAGTAAGACAAAGGCTCATTTGTCTCCACCTCATCACCTACAGTCAATGCATAAGCAATATTTGTATAATCATAACATACCGGTAATTTAATTTCCCTTCTATGTTTATCTATGGCTATAGTGTCCTGCGGCTTCATCTGCAGTTCTAACTTCTGTTACCTTCGAGGATTCCAGAGTCTCCACCTGAAGCTTCACCTCACTAATGACACTATGATTTGTCTTTTTTGCTAGTTGTGTCACAAAACTCCTTTGTTGAAGCATTGTAGTCTCGTTTAAGATCATATCTTTGCTTATTAGAAAACCGGGTGATCTGAGATCAATGCACCATAGTCGATAGCCTTTCACCCCATGTGCATAACCCATAAATATGTACTTCTTTGCCCTCAGCTCAAGCTTACCATCACTCACATGAGCATATGTAGGACATCATAATATACGTAATCCATAGTTATCAACGGGTTTCCTTGACCATATTTCTTCAGGAGTCTTCCACTCGATAGAAGATGATAGAGATCGATTAACTAGGTAACATACCATGTTCACTGCTTTGACTAAAAATTCCTTACCAAGTCTTGCATGTGAAAGCATACATCGAACTTGCTCAAGCAAAGTTTTGTTTTTCCGTTCTGCCACGCCATTCCGCTGTGGTGTCTCAAGTACTGTACAGTGTCTCACAATACCTTTTTTTCTTGTGAAACTTAATAAAATCTTTACCACAGACCTCCATGTCATTATCAGTTCTCAAGTATTTGATTTGTTTATCTGACTATTTCTCAATCAATATTTTAAATTTCTTGGACTGATCAAACACTTCATAAAGTATACCCACACATTCCTCAAATAGTCATCGATAAATATCAACATATATCGGGCACCTCCTTTTGAAAGAACCGAAGACGGGCCCTAGACGTCTGAATGAATATATTCAACTGGTCATTTAGTGAATGAACAACTATAATAAACTTAATTCGGTGTTGCTTCCGCAACCAATTTTTTCGGGGTGAACCACCTAGGTTTGGCTAATGGATTATTAAGTCTAGACTTAACTCGAGCTCTCCCAAGCCCATACCAATTCGCGACTTAAAAGTTCTTAACATGCAATTGATTTTCAATTAGAGTCGCCACTAATCTATTTTTGGTGGGTCGATTAGAAACCCAAGTAAAGTAACGGGAGATTCACTTTACTCCTACGAACCAGAGACTATGGGTACGGGGACTTGGTTACGCTAGATTTCTCTAACGCCCTTTCGGTACCATTTCTTTTTATTTTGACAAAAAGGTTTTGCAAACAGCTTGAATTGATTTTAAAATATCTCCATAACATGTAAGGTGATCATACGGGTGTGCAAATCACCAATTTAACACTCAAGAAAGCAAATGAATAAAATGCGAGACTTACCTCATAGCAACGAAAGCATCTGCGTTGTTAGTTTAGAATTCACATCAGCAGTCTAAATATGATTTCTAATTAACACGCAATTTTGTTTTGTTTTCACTTAATTAATGAAAATCATGCGATATGCAATGCATGCCACTAATTTAACATGAAATGATATGACATGGCAACATGACTTAGCTGTATGACCTAAGCAATATGACATAACTAAGCATGTAGTCTATCCTAAGCATGAGATGATTTATTCTAAATAATTTTTTTTTTGTATTTTCTATGAGATTCGAAATTAAAGAAATGCAACATTTAAATATGCAATCTAAATTAATCTAATGACCTAATTCTAATGACGGACAATTTCTAATTAAATGCATCTCACAAAAATCACTAAATGACGTGCATTGTATGAAACTAATTCTATATGACGTGCACATGATTTTTATTTTCCTAATAAGCATGCAATCTATTTAGGAGAAATTATCTAAACCTATAATATGCAATCTTAGCATGCAATGACGTGCAAAGAATGCCCTAATTCTACATGGCATATGCATAATGACTTTTTTGTGTTTTTCCTTTTTTTCCTTTTTTTTTAAATTTCGAAATTAATAATTGCCAAATAATTAAACATGCAATCCAAGTTTTAAAGAAAACTAGCAACCTAAATTAATTGATTTGATTTTTTTTATTTTTGAAAATTCGAAATAAAATTCCTATTATGAACATGCAAACCCTAAAACTACATTTTTTTGATTTTTTTTTAAAAAAAGAAAACTAATTTAAATAACACCACAGCAAATCAAGCCATATTGATACCCAAATCGACGAACCATATCTCGCGCATGAGATCGGGTTGGCCAATTTCACATAAATCACGAATTGGATCTCGAGTGGAAGATCGGATTGGCAATTTTTTTAAAGTAATTGCGAATCGGATTTCGAGCTTGAAAATCGGACTGACAATCACTAGTTCCCAGGCAATTTCATATCATGGAATTTCGATTTCACGTTAAAGGAATAATTACACTAAAAAGATAAAATAAAATAGCAAAAATAATAAAACAAAAATAAGATAAAGAAAATACCTAAATTTTCTTTTGTTTTTCTCTTTTTTTCTTTTCTTTTCTTTTCTTTTTTTCTTAAAAAGAAAAAGAAAAACAAAGCTGTGGCCGGTTCGGCGAGGGGGAATCACCGGCTAGGGTTCCGGCGAGGCTCCGGAGTGGCGTGTCGGCAGCGAGGCAGCAGGGAGCGTCGCGGGTCTGCTCGGGCTGGAGCGGATCACCGGTGAAGGCGGGGCAGCGTTGCTGCGTCTGGGTGGAAGGTTCGGGTGGTCAGGGTGGAACTAGGAAGGCTTGAGTCCTGTTCTGGCGATTTGCGTGCGGGCGGCGTCCGAGTCGAACAGGGCGTCGCGGGTCTGCCTGGCGGAGCGGCTCGACTCGAGCTCGGGTCGTCGCGAGGAGGCGATCGGCGATTGCTGGTGTCGCGTCGCCGCGGGTGGAGCGACGGGCGGTGATGGGCAGATTTGGCTCGAGTCCGGTCTGCAGAGCTTTGGTGGACCGGAGCGGCAGATCAGGTTCCGAGCGAGTGAGGGGACGGAGGCCGAGGGGGTCCGGCGGTGCGGCGCCGAGGGTCGGTGATCGATGCGGCTGAGCGATGCAGGCACGGCCGGTGGAGGTGCGAGGGCGTCCGGCGGGCTTCGTGGCTGCGGGTGGAAGAGAGGCGTGCAGTGCGGTGGTGGATTGCGCGATGATGCGGAGGCTTGGCAGCTGCAGGGGCGACGGGCTCTCGGAGCAGCCACACGGGTGCGGTGAACGGCGGTAGTCGCGTGGTGAGGCGGAGGAGCTCCGGGTAGTCGCGGATGGAGCAGCAACGCAGGGGCAGCAAACTTGGAGAGACGATGAACAGTAGGGGTCAAATCACCCCACTTTTTCTGCTTTTCCGCTTCTCCTCTGTCTCTTCCTATCACTCTCCTTTTTCACTTCTGACTTTTCACTTTTTTGCTTTTTTTTTCCTCTTCCTTGATCAAAAGAAAACCTAGCGAAAAGCCCCCTTCTAAACCTCTTGCACACACGGCCTTTTATAGAGAAAGGAATGGATTTTCAAATTCTTTCTCGAATCAATCTTCGTAAATATTTTTCACAAATTTCATCCCATATTGATAAGGATTCGAGATCAAGATGAAATTTTTTCTAAATCCAAATCTTTTAAAGACAAATTGCAATATTTTTTATCCATCTCGCCCTATCTAAAAAATTTCATATCCCGATTGAAATTTCAAAATTAATTTTCCCACGAGATAATTTTCGATCATTAAAAATATGGGCTGGGCCGACTTGCTCGTTTCATGGGCTTAATCCAACTAATTTGAAACCATCCGCCTTCCGTCAATAAAATGCAAAAAATGCAAATAACAAAAATAAATGCAACCTATATTTGTATGTTATGCAATTAATAAAATTAACCCCTAATTTCATATGCAATAAATAAATAAATTAAATCACCAAAATTTAGGTGTCACAAAGCCGCCCCTCTTTGAATGTGAGCTTGTAGATGTTGCATTCAAAGACAAATTGAAACCTAAATTTTGACCATACACATGCGATGAATGATTTTTTTTGTTGGAAAATGAATTCCATTTTAAAATGCAATATATATGATGCTCGAAAATGCTAATGCAAATATATGATGTGAAAGGAAAGAGCGTACCTACAAATTACTTCACCATGTGCCCTAAAGCATTTTAGGTACATGATAAATGAGTTTAGTTAGAGTCCCGACTCTCGAAGTACCCAACTCTCACTCAGGTTCCTTGAAGAGTGTAACAGGTAATAGATTGAGACATTGAGATTGAGAAGAACATTCACATCCAAAGTGAAATGTTCAAAGAATTGAGTTGAGACATCCAGATCTAGACTGAGATGTCAAGATTTTTGAACTCGAAATACCTAGATCCAAACTAAGGTATAACAAGAAGGATCGAAAAACATTCACATCCAGAGTGAAATGTTCAACGGAAATAATTAAGACATCCAGATCCAGACTAAGATGTCAAGAGTTTTGAATTCGAAATACTTAGATCCAGACTAAGGTATAACGAAAAATGTCGAAAAAACATTCACATCCAAAGTGAAATATTTAGACGAAAATAATTAGGACATCCAGATCCGGACCGAGATGTCGAAATTTTGGAAATCGAAATACTTAGATCCGGACTAGGTATAACGAGAATAGTTGAAAAACATTCACGTCAGTGAAATGTTGAATGAAAATAATCAAGACATCCGGCCCCTGGATCGAGATGTCAAGAGTTTGGGACTCGAAATACCTAGACCTAGACTAAGGTATGACGAGGAAGATCGAAGAACATTCACATCCAGTGAAATGCTCTAACGAAAATAATCAAGACATCGGGTCCGAGATAGAGATGTCATGATTTTGGAAGCTCAAAATACCTAGATCCAGGACTAAGGTATAACGAGAAAGATCGAAGAACATTCACATCCAGTGAAATGTTTAATGAAAAGAATCAAGACATCGGGTCCGGACGGAGATGTCATGATTTTTAAAACTCGAAATACCTAGATCCGGACTAAGATATAACGAGAAAGATCGAAGAACATTCACATCCAGTGAAATGTTCAATGAAAAGAATGGAGACATCCGGATCCAACCGAGATGTCTAATTTTTGGAAAATGGTAAAGAAACTTACTTGGAATATCTTACCTTTAAGATGAGTAGAGTGATCCAAAGTAGTTGGTGTTACATATCCAGGACTCGTACTTTTTTACGGTCACCTAGCATTGCAACATTGATTATCTGACCAGGACTCGAACCTTTTCTCGATCACCTAAATCTGAGGAAAACTTCTGGGGGACAACTTCGTCGATTCTAGTGTGGGTGCATTTGAGAGGGAAATGCCTGTGCAACGACGAGTATTCGAGTATTTAAGGTATGGATAGAGATATACTTACCCAGTAACATCTCTGATCCTGGGGGATATGTCTCCTGCAAAACATGGTCGTAGGAGAGGCAATATGCATTTATGATCACAAACATGCATTGATTTAAAGGCGGTTCATGCGCTGTGATTTATATCAAGCCCGCATCACCTAACTTCCATTGGGAAGGATTTCACAAAGAATGTTCCAATCTGAACACATGAGTGTCATGGATGTGCCAAATGGGGGACCTCTTGGTCTAAAAGGACTTTTTACTCATCCTCATTAAAATGGGGTTGTTTTATCCTGACCTTTGATGCAGAATTTTGACATTCATTTCATCTCACTGTCGTCATGCCGAACAAGGGTCCGAGTAATCTCGCAAGTGGTACGAACTTACCAATCTGAGAGGTCTTTAACAGGGACCGTAATGCGGCTTGGTCAACGGCTTAGCAAAAGAGACTCTTTGAGTCAAGGTTATTAAAAAATGAATGATATTTCACCATCATCCTGGGGTTTACAAGCCAAGAAACATGAGAAATGAAGCAGAAATTATCTTACTCGCACTTCTTCAAGCGATGCTTCCAAACATATGAACTTTTACGTTAATTCAAGTGCCCTAATCTGAAGAGATTTTGTAAGGGACGTAACGTAGGTTGGGTTCATGGGTTGAGAAACGAAAGGATCATTTGGCTCAAAAAGTGTTTATGTGGTCAAAGTTGGTGATCATCTTGACATTTCCAGCAATTTTCCTCTCCATCGTCGAAGATTTTCTTCACATCACAACTCCACTAATTGTGACATCTCAACATTTGAGTTTTTTTTTCTTTTAGGTACCCATTTGTTGGGGATACGACTCACTTCATCAAGTGTTTGATTTTTTCTTTGGGCATTGGCCTTGCTTTTACCAGGCACACTGCTTTTTCATGCCCCATTTTTTACACTCTTTTTTTTTTTTTTGACAAAGTCTCCATTTTTATCAGCATTGTAAATTATGCTACTTGAGTGGTTTGATTTTTCCTTGCCCCAGTGTGAGGGATAATCACCAACTAGGCTTAATATGAAACGAATTCATAGGCTCAAATGGGCTATGCAATGGATAATAGTGTGTGGATAGAGAAAGAACTGCTCTTCGTCATTCTAAGGCACTTCAAATTATCGTACAAGTTACACTGCGAAAACAATACTCGAAGATTGATGCAAGTGTGAGTAAGAAAATTCCTAACATTTCACTTCAAACTTTGTCCCAGTATGGGATGATCCTTGACAGGGATAACTTTAGAAGCTTTTCTATGTGTGGGCTCAAAAGGCTGAACAATGGATTTACCTGTAGTGTTTTTGGTAGCAGAAGAAACTGCCTCTCGTCACCTTGGTTGATGTACCCTTTGCGAGATCACCCTTTTCCTTGTGGGCATGGAATTTTCACACAACTCACTGGGGTTAGTGTATGAAATAGTGTACGGAATAAGGCTTGCCTTTCGTCATTCCAAAGTATGCCATTTGACACATTCAATCTATCTCACATGATTCATCAAGGAAAACATGCAATATTTGCAACAAGTTTAGACAATTGAATTTGCAACTCAATGAGGCAATTTATTCATCATAAAATGTTTGCAATTCAAAACATGACATGACAAATTCTATCATGGGTAATACAGTCTCTCCCACTAGATAATAGAGAGTATTCACTTTTTTCCCCTTCATCACTATCATGGCACCTCAAGAGATCTTCAATACTTCACCTTCAGCGGTATACCTACACTCGATGTCATCGAGTGTCCCTAGAGAAATAAGGTTCTTCTTGAGCTCCGATACATGCCTCACATCTGTTAATGTGCGCAACACCCCATCGTGCATCCGAATTCGAATTGTCCCTATCCCCACAGCATTACAGACTGTGTTATTCCCCAAAAGAACTCTACCACCATCTGCAATTTGGTAAGTGGTAAACTAGTTCTTATGAGACGTCATATAATAAGAACAGCTTGAATCTAACACACATTCATCCCCTGATGAAGTAGTAGTCACACATAAAATAGCTTCCGCATTACTATTGCTCCCCTCGGCAGCGTCTACCACATTGCTTGTGGCATTCTGCCTATCAACTTTATTCTTCCGCTTTGGACAATCTCTCATGATGTGCCCCTCCTCATGACACTCAAAGCACTCCACGCATCCCTTGAACTTTTTATGGTGTGATTTCAATTTGCTTTTATCTCTATTGTTACTAGGCCCTCGATATTGTTCTCTACCCCAAATCGTTAATGCTTGCGCTACTCCTTGCGCCAGACCATCATTTCACAAATTTCTCTGCCACTCCTTAGAGAATAAGGCGGACTTTACTACTTCTAAGGTAATTGTAGTACGCCCCTACAACAATGAATCATTAAAGTGCTCCCATGATTCTGGTAAATAGGCTAACAACATCATGCCATGTTCTTCATCATCAAGTATCTTACCGACGTTCTTCAAATCCATCATGAGTTTGTTAAATTCACCTAAGTGGGTTATGATAGACGTACCTTCAGTATATCTAAATTGAAATATCCTCTTTAACATGCATAAACGATTGTTCAAATCTTTCTTTATATCAAGTGCTTAAAATTTTGCCTATAATGCTGCAGCATCTTTCTCCTCAACAACCTCTATTAAGACCTCATCCGATAAATTTAACAGGATTGTGCTTTTTGCTATTTCCATCAACTCTACCCTCTTAAAGGCTTTCATTATAATTGACAACTCATCTTCACCATCTAGTGCCTTGACCAAATCTTGGATTATCAATAATGCCCGCATCTTGATGCTCCATAACCCAAAGTTGTTCCTCTCATTAAACTTCTTAATTTCAGATTTCCTCTCAAATATAATTGCAATAACATAATTTCCAGATAATAATCAAACAAGAAAAAGCTCCAAATCACAATCAAGAAATCCGATCCCAAGCTCTTATATCAATTGTTAGAATATAATATGCGAAAATGACAGAATCTTACAATTTACATCAATGCGCAATTACCAGAGAAATAAACGAGAAATAATAAGGACTTCACAAATTTACGTGGTTTGGTCTGAATATCAATACCTACATTTACGGGGAGAGCTAGCAGTAAATAATCCACTATAATCGGAGAATTATAGTTTACCATTGCTTACACGCTCGAGTGTTTCCCACACCTAGATTTAATTCCAAACTTAAAGTATTTACAAATAAACAAATGACTTGAACATAAACTCACGGCACAAAATTACCGTGTTCAAGCTCAAAACAAAACGCTCTACTTATGCCAAAATCAAGAACTCCAACGTTCGTCTTTTGGTTCGCATACGTACAGATTCGCGTTCTTCTTTCTTGATCTCGTGGGTGGCTCCTCTTCAACTTGACATCGTGCGGCTCCTATTTTTCTCTCGTAGGGTTTCAACAGCTCCCCTGGAAAAAAAAAAGACGCTTTCTGTTTTATATGTGTGCCCAGAGTCAACAACTTTGACTCTAGGCCCCACCATGTGCTTCTTTCTTCAATGGGACGTGGGACGTTGCAGGTAAGTTGAAGAACCCTTCCTTTTTCTTCCTTTTTTTTTTGTGGTACCCAGAGAGTCAACAACTTTGACTCTAGGCCCCAGGCAAGTCGTGGGTTTCTCTCCAACAAGGCAGACAACACATGTGGTTTTTTCTTCATTTTTCTTTATATATAGAAAGTGAGTCAAAGTCTGGGCCCCACGTAGATGACATAATTCACCTCTTGCATATAAAGAAAAAAATTTACTTTTTTTTTAATATTCTATTTTATTTCCTCTTTTGTAAACCTTCATGGAGTCCAACGAAGCTTCTTCATCCAATTTGAAATCTACTTGGGAAATTTTTATCAACAAATTCGATTTAACAAATTGTTATTCGAATTCAAACTTGAGACATTATTTAATAGATATGATTTCTTAGCTTATCAAACCACTTAGAAACATCCTCATTCAAGGAGAATTTTTATGCTTAAAGGCAACAACCTTACCAAAATTGTCAGGGTAGCATAAGCTTGATTTTATATCATAATATTGATCACTTTCGCATCTCGAGGTGCGAAATTTCAAGCGAGCAGTTTAAGTAGAATTAAATAAAACAAACTATTCAACGCTACCATCAGAAGTAGCAGGTATTGACTATGCAATTGTACTTGCTTTAACAACGAATTGATTGCGACAAAAATATAAAATGTTATAGCGTCATCAATGACATAGTAGCCATAGAATAATACCATATCTAGTGAGCGGGAGAGAAAGTGTGATTATTTACCTTCGCGAATTAGAAAAATATAATGCTTCAACTCTTTTGCCACTTTTGTAAAGCTTCAATGTGGATCAGAGAGCTATGGAGAAGAAGGCGCTTCGACTTTTGCTGCTTTCATAAATGAAAGAGTTACAAAGGAAAAAAAAGCTTCGACTCTGTCTCTTTTCTTCTTTTTTTTTTTTTTTTTTTTTTTTTTGTGAAACTTCTACGTGAACAAGTTACAAAGGAGTTGCACATGAAGCTTCAATGTTAACGAAGGAGAACGAGAACGAGAGCATAGGATTTTCTGAAAAATAGGTTATATTATGTATAAAAGAAATCCTATTCACCATTATCTCACTTTCCCCATGGAATTTTTTTTATGGATGCTAAGGAGTATAAAGGGAGATTAACAAGATACTAAGAAGAGAACACAAGAGACCAAGAGTGCAAAATCCAAATTCGGAGAAAACTTAACATTCTTATATTATCTTTTGAGAGCACTAAAATTGTAATCTTTCAGGAAGTGTTGTTACTGTTAATTTGTGCTAATTTGTGCTTAGGTATGAGATAGCAAGACTTATCTGCTCAGTTATAAGCAGCACCACCTTTGAGAAGAAGTGCTTGGTAGGAGTGGTAGGCTCTATTGTGACTATTCAAAGATTCATGGTGGAATCCAACTAATAGCATGTTAATATGGGAGAGTGGACGTAAACCTACACTAAGCCAAACCACTATAAAGCTTTGAGCTCATCGTTCTCTATCTATTTGCTTAAATTCATTACTACCTAATAGAAGCGCACTATACCAGTGGATATAGCCTACTCCTGCATATATGAACTCTCTTTTTTACTTGATTATGCTTATATAAAACTTGAGGGCTTTAATTCCACAATTTTTGATCAAGTTTCGTAAAATCACTTATTCACCTCCTCCTTAGGTGATGTTGTTAACCAACTTAAACTAAACTCTGGCACTAGACGAGATTTAACTCAAGATATTTTCAGAATTTAAAGAAAAACCATATTCATGTTAAATAAGAAATTGTAAGTGACCGAGCTAATTAATACTGCAGAAAAGGTCCGCAATGAAATGTGAAATCTTGTGGTACTAAGCATACACCGTGAACAAACATTTACTTTAATCTGGAAGAGGGAGAACCCATAAGATTTTCGTCCAGGAAAATCTATAAGTATCTTAAGCGGACAAGTAACAATTTTAGTCAGTAAGGAAAGGAATAAATATCTCTATTCGAATGTGCTTAACGGGATGCACAACAAAAGACCCTGAAAACTAATCCATCTCAATGATGTTCCAAGTCTTTCTCATGGGAAACATGATAACCAAATTATGTCCCCAAAACAATGGGAAAAGTCGCACTTAGTTATCTAAATTGGTTTCTTCTACCAGTCAAGCTTCGAGTCTATCCTCAGGGTAAAAACAGAGTTTGAATAAAATCCTACTGTTCTTCCACTTAAAAAAACTACAAACATAACTCTTCGTGACCGATCGTCAGGTTATCGTCTTCGCCAGGACCGAATTCCGCCGCGCCCCAAGAACCCGAGCAGCTCTTGTCCGCCATCAACATCGCTCGACTTCGAGGCCCCCAAAATAAGACACCCACCCCCCGTCCCTTCCTTAGCTGGGCAAAACCTCGCGAAACTTCACTTCACTGGAGCGAATCTTCCACGCAAATTCAGCTCCAATTTCTCCGCGCGACCGACACGACAAGCCCCAATCAAATCCCGCGGATCGGCCAATCAATCAAAAGAGAGGGAAGCGCGGTTTCACACGCAACAACGGCGAGGTAATTTTGACGGAGCGGATCGGGGCGAGGTTTCCAGGAAGCTTTGGCGGCGACGCCAACGTTGACGACGACGACGACGAGAAGACGAGGAAAAAAGTTCCTATGGAGCATGAGGAGTGAGGGGTGTGCGCAGGTTTAAATAGGGTTTGGGGCCTGGGCGGTGCGCAGGATAAGGACCTGCTCGGCATTTCAAAGTCTTTCTCGATCGAAAAAGAAAAGTCTTTCTCTATGTATGGAGTTAAACGAGCGGGAAAAAAGAAGAGGAAGAAAACCTTGGATAAGAATGCTGATTAACATGCACACACGATAGCCCATAGATAATGTCTTTCCTTATGGGGGAAGACTACTCACTGTCATAATGTACAACTTTTTGCGACCCAACACTCTTTAGATATTAATCTAGACCTAATATTTCTTTGCCGAAAAAAAAAAGGTATACCAGATAGTTTTTATACTTATTTTCTAGTTAATTTCAATCATATGGGGACCAAATCGCTTTTATTATGGAAGTGAGACAACTCAACGCATGCACATTATTTACTCTTACTTAGGGGACTAAAAAGATTCCCAAGTGCTTTGATAGATGGCTTGAGCACGAGAAGATTCTGCTCCCAAGACGCACGCCGCTCGAGAACAATAAAAACTGATTTTTCCTTCAGTAAGAAGCGGGATTAGGATAAAAGAAAACTGCAAAAAAAACAGCTTTTGCGATGATAGAAGTGAGATTTGCTTTCACGCTCCCAGATTAAATTATTTTCTTGTCGTGGAAAGTCGTGTAGTTCTCAAGAAGGACAAATAAGGAAGTAGGAACGTGAGAACGTCATCAAAAGTGGGTTCATCAGCCCTTTGTCCCGGCCATTGTAGCACGTGTGTCGCCCAAGGCAAAAGGGACATGATGACTTGATGATTTGATGATACTCCTAAGTCTTTATGGTGAGAGGTTAAATGGCGATAAAATTATGTTGGACCGACACGCGACATGATACGTCGATACGTCATTTCTAAAAATTAGATAATTCCAACGTTACGATATATTGTATATTAAATAAATATTTTTATTTCTAATTAATTTGATTTAAATTCATAAATAAATAATTAATTAAAAAAGAGTCTATAATAAATTTACACTAATAATATTAATAAATCAATTCATTTGAAATTCGAAAGATATATTCATAGTTAATGTGAAACATTTTTTAACTTTAACCAAAGTTATTGATAAAACTAACAATTAATAAGAAATTAAAATCAATTTATTTAAATAAATCCATGATTTTTGACAATGAATAAAATTTATCATTATTCAAAATTCAAAATTTTAATTTTTGGAAATTATTTTTTTAATTTCATTTATTTAATTTTCCATTTTTTTTTTTCCAAAATCCACCCCTTCTTTCCTTCTCCATTTCCCTTCACCCCAAAATTTATTTTATTTTTTTCCCTCCCCCACCACCGATAGGCTGTCAGCCTTCACTTCCCCTCCCCCAAAGCTCAAAAGTCACGCATCGTCCCCTTCTCTTATTATTTTTTTAATTCCTTATCAAAAACCCTAGTTACTAGGGGTGAGCATGGTCCGGGTTCGTCCGGGCCACCCCCTAACCCTAAGATCAACTCGTACAGTGTCGGTCCTCAATTTTTAAGACCGATGACCGACCCTATTGAGCCTAGGACCAAGGACCGGATCGACCCAATGGGTTCGGTCTGGTTCTAGGGTCAACCCGAGACTGATCAATAATTTTTTTCGTCTTATTTTTTATACTTCCTAAAAAAGCAAACCTACAAATTCAAATTACACATCCATCAACAATACGGTATTGTGCAACTAAACTATAAAATACCAATACATATTTAGCAAATTTAAGATGACACGATAATAGAAATTTCGTATCCACTAACCGCTCATCAAGATATGGGACAAGATGGAAAGTTCTTGTAATCATCTATCTTTAATATTTATAACACCATATGCAAAAACGTTTTCCTGATCATGTAGAGTCCATTCAACCAAAAAATGAGCTTCGCACCACTTGACTAGCATTTGATCATGTAGAGTCTACTCAACCAAAACATGAGCTTCACACCACTTGACTAGCAAATCATCGTAGCAACTGCGGTACTACTCTACTCTTCAAAAACTTCTACCATTTGACACAAATTGAAAAGCAAAGTGCAGCTGAAATTCATTAGTAAAATACAATTAAATCATAAAAATTTCAAAATACTTAATATAAACCATGAATATATAACTTCACATCTTGTTAATTCACTTGAACTTCTAAACACTTGAAAACAAAACAAACGACACATAATTAATACTTAACAAAAGTTTTAAATTGAAATTACTATTAGTGCTATTGATAAAACATCTCAATATAATATAATATAATAGACATTTTACTTAGGTTTGAATATATAAAAAAATTATAAATAATATAATATAATATACAAGGTTGGTCCAGGGTTGGACCGACCCAAAACTCTTAGGACCGAGGACCAATCCGTACAGTGTTGGTCCTGGAATTTCAGGACCAAGGACCGACCCAGTCCCTTTGGGAACCAGACCAGGACCAGCGGGGTTGGGCCGGTCCAGGGTCGGTCCAGGGTCGACCCTAAACCGCTGCTCACCCCCTACTAGTTACCCTCTTTTTCCTCCTCCTTCTACCGCTCGCCGCACGACCCCTTTGGCCCTTCCTCTCCTCTTCCTCTCGATCTTTCTCCTGCTCCTCGTCGCCGCACGACCCCCTTCCTCTCTCTCCTCTTCTTCTTGATCCTCCTCCTCCTCGTCGCCGATCCATCGCAACAGTAGTGGCCCTCGCCGCTCTCTCTGGCCATCTCTCGCCATCGCGGTGGTCCGTTCGTGGCTTCGTCTTGCCGGCGGGAGCTTGCTTTCTCTCTCGTGTTTCTCTCTGTTCGGCTCTTTCTCTAGCCATCTCTCGCCGTGGCTCGCGGCCTCTGCTACCTCGCCCTCCCTCGCCTCCACCCTCCATCAGTCTTCCGGACACGCATCGACACGCGTGTCAAGAAAAGTTGACCGCGTCGAAAAATCCACACGCGTTGACCGCGTGTCCGACCGTGTCCAAGAGTGTGTCAACGTGTCCGACCGGCTCCGACATGTGCCGGACACGACACGGAAACACGGACATAGGGGGAGAAGTCAAACTTGGCTGCTTAAACTGGTGTCCTCTGCTTACAATCAAGGAAGAAGGCGTACAAGCAACCGCGCCTTCCATCAATTCCTCAAAATAGGTCCACTGTTTGCTGACATAAAGAAGCAGGAACTAGGATGTTTCAGATTCTTCTGCTTCTAGGATTATTTTTGCTTCATACACAAGCATCGCTACTAACTCCTCGGAGTCTTTGCACACAAAGATGTGGTGACGTTGCCATTTCCTTTCCCTTCGGGATTGGAAGTGGGTATTTCCTCGATGAGTGGTACGAGATCGACTGCCAGAATAACACTGTCCCGATACTGAACAAGGCCAACTTAAGGGTGCTCGACCTTTTGCTACCTGATATCCATGAGAAAAGGAACGGCATGATCAAGGTCAGTCTTCCAATAACCTACTCGTCAAATGTGAGCTGCGGCAGCAATGGAAGCTCCACACCTGTGAGCTTGAAAGGCAGCCAGTTTGTCTTCTCTGCTTCACAAAACGAGTTTGCTGCCGTCGGTTGCAATGTACATGCTCGGATGGATGACGCAGAGCCTATTAACATAAGTTGCGGAAAAGACAACAGCACTGTTAGGAACGCCACTTGTTCGGGCAGTAACGGATACTGTCAAACCAACATTACCTCGGTTTTTCAGGCTTTCACCATAGATTTCCAGCCATACAATAAAACAGCAGGAGAAAATGAATGCAGTTATGCCTTCTTGGGAGATAAGTCGCTGTTCACATCTTCAGTTATGGACTTCAATAAGTCGAGGGCAAGCGGGCATTTCGCAGCTGTCCTAGAATGGGGGATAGCAAATTCCTCAAAAACTGCGTTAGAGATTTACAAATACGGCTCCATCTTCGACGCATCCTACAACTGCAGTTCAGTCAGCTTCAATCCTGCATATCCCATGGCGATGCCCTTTTTGCAGTGTGTTTGCAGCCCGGGCTTCTCTGGTGACCCCTATATAAAAGATGGATGCACAGGTAAAACCAGTTACGTTTTACCACACAAATCATTGGAAACCTAACATCGAAACACTGCATTAATAAGAGAAGTAGCTCTTTGGAGGCTGAAGTAGCTTTACATGCAACCCACTAATGAGACGAACCTCTACTGATTAATTTGTCGTATTTTGTTCATTTGCAGATAGCAAATATATAAGTCCGGCCTACTCCCCCAAACCCGACCTTCCTGCAAAAAGTCCGACCTCCTCCGCCAAACCCGACCTTCCTGCAAAAAGTCGGACCTCCTCCGCCAAACCTGACCTTCCTGCAAAAAGTCCGACCCCCTCCGCCATACCTGACCTTGCTCCAAATGGAACGAAGAAAAGTGGAACAAAGAAAAGTGCGTTTCTCGTCAAAGGTAAGCAAGTTTCTACATCCTGTCATGAGCTATGAACAAGGACTATCCATCGTTTGTACTTCCAGATATTCACGAATAGCACATCCTTTCATTTAAACATTGAGTCTATTACTGATAAAAACCCACAACTCAGAAAAAGCATAGCGCATGGCCCGCTTTCAGTGGATTAGATGTCCCGTGTTTGATTTGGGCATAATTGTGCTGCTCAACTGATTATATGGCTTTCTGTTACGTGCTAAATTTTTCTCATAAGGAGACTAATTTTTCACCAACCACATTAGCATTCTGTTTAATCAAATTAGTGAATATTCAAAAGTCATCTAAGGTAATTCTCTCCAGTATCAGATTAGCGTTTTCTTCTTTTCAAATCGGAGTTGCAATCCTCGATGCTTGCTTCAATTAGTAGTATCTATCAAAACAACCTCAGAACTTTCTTTTCACACTAATACTTGAGAGATAAGAAAACACTTGAACTTTTCTAACGTCGCTGCTTCATATCCATGGAAATATATCCACGGTTCCTACTTATTCTTGTCCAATTTGAATTGGAATTATTACAATCATAGTTAAGATGAATGCTAGTAGAAACTTTTTCACTTTCATCAATGGTTTGCTATATTCCTTGCAAGGGATATCAGTTGCACACTGTAGATGTTTGTATAATAATTTCACCGGGTGGAACTTAAAAGGAGACAAATTATTTTTCTCATGCTTGTTAAGATAGATCGACGTGAAATGAGACTCAGGTTAATCATTTAAATTCTTGATGGTAAGTTCCTCTATAGATTCCTGACAAGCAGGGTATTTTTTTTCTCACTTTTGCCCTTGAGTTTTGGCAATGTAGTGGGCGGGGCTGCCGGGGCAGGCGTTGGGGCACTACTCTTGTGTCTTTTCTCATGGAGTTTGTACAAATACATCAAGAAGAGAAAAGAAACGAAGCTTAAAGAGAAGTACTCCAAATGCAATGGTGGTCTTTTGTTGGAAAGAGAGCTTTCGACACCAGAAGGCAATGTTGAGAAAAGCAAATTGTTCAACTTCAAGGATTTAGAGAAGGCCACTGATAATTTCGATAACAGTAGGATACTTGGGCAAGGTGGACAGGGTACTGTTTACAAAGGAATATTAATAGATGGAAAAATAGTTGCAATTAAAAAATCAATGGCCATAGACAAGAGAAAAATTGAACAGTTCATAAATGAAGTCCTCATTCTCTCACAAATCAACCACAGAAATGTGGTTAAGTTATTGGGGTGTTGCTTGGAAACAGAAGTTCCGCTTTTGGTATATGAGTTTATACCAAATGGGACTCTATACCAATATTTACATGACCCAAATGCAGAGTCGCCTATATCATGGGACACACGCCTACGAATTGCAACTGAAATCGCAGGAGCCTTATTCTACTTGCATTCAGCAGCCTCTATTCCCATTTATCATCGAGACATCAAGTCCACCAATATCCTCTTGGATGAGAAGTATCAGGCAAAAGTGGCAGATTTTGGTACTTCCAAGTCTATTTCCCTCGATCAAACTCATGTAACCACATTAGTGCAGGGAACTTTCGGCTACCTAGATCCTGAGTATTTCCGATCAAGCCAATTTACAGACAAAAGCGATGTGTACAGCTTCGGAGTCGTCCTTGTTGAACTCTTAACAGGACAAAAGCCAATCTCATCCCAGAGGGAAGAAGAAGGAAGAAGTCTTGCGATGTATTTCATAATTTCGGTGGAAGAGAATCGCTTGTTTGACATCGTCCATGCTCATGTGTTGAAAGAAGGTAAGATGGGAGAGATTGCGTCGGTTGCTAACCTTGCAAAGAGGTGCTTAGACTTGAACGGGAGGAACCGGCCTACAATGAAAGAAGTGGCAATGGAGTTGGAGGGAATAAGGAAGACTCAATATCCTTCCGACATTCAGCAAAATCAAGAGAACTGTGAGACAACCGAATCTCCTGATGCTGTCTTTACGTCTAGCAACTCAAGCAATGACACGAATGTCTCTACATTTTCGGGTGTGCAGACACTCTTACCTAGTGAGACCTAGTGAAGATTTGTCTCGCCTCTTGCTCTTATGGAGCCATATTGCTCTGTTTGTCCTATAAAGCGGCCTTCATAGGAAAAAGCAGAAAAGAAAGTGGGGATGAAGACTTGTTCATTCACCAACAGGAGGACTTTGGTCAGTTATTTGTGGGTAACGTACTTTTTCTCGGTGTTTGGGACCAATAAATTGTTATGTTGTTTTTATTCCGAACTTATTTAGATCTTGTAATTAGCTCCGCATTATTGCACGATAAAGGGGTGAGCATGGTTTGGGTACTGCCCACCCTAAAATCGAGATTCACCCACTAATGATTGGTTTCAAAAAATTGAAACCAAAAATCACTCGTTAGTTTCATAGATGCACCCCAGAATCGGACCACCAAGTCTATAAATTCGATTTTCAATTCCTATAAAATTGCATTAATCAATTAATAAAACACATAGTAAGAAGCAACGGTTTTGCTTCACCATCTCCACTCGTCCTTCTCTCAAAACCCCCCGGAGCACAAAACGCTTCAACCAATCAGACTCCCTTCATTACCAACACCCACTCGGGAAACTCTCGAGATCGAAACCGCACACTCCAAATGTAGCTCGGAGGAAATGTCGATCGTTGCTTCTCAATCCCATGGCCATGGGAGCCGAAGATGCCTCAACTTGGATGTGCAGGGGAAACTACGGCGCACGAGAGAAAGCTTTTACCGACTCTAGGAAGGAAAATCACAGGGGAAGATGACAAACGAGATTGACGTTTACTAAGATGCCTCAGTTTGTTGTTTGTTCCATCCAAGGATTGGCATGCGAGAAAGAGAGGGAAAATGCGGGAAAAAAAAGAGAGTGAACGTAGAATGTTACCGACAGGAGGCAGGAAAGAGAATAAAAGGGAAAATGCTCACTTTTGCTGTAATATACCGGTCCGGTCCAGATAGGCGGATGGACGATTCCACATCTAAAATGAGAAATCGAACCAATAATCACTGATTTCAGTAAATTGGAAATGGGAATTGAACTGGTCCTATGGGAACTGCCGGTCCTTTTTGATTCCAAGTGGTTCCTGATTTCTTTGCACACTCTTAATACTATCGTGCCAATTTGGAAAATTTTACAAATTGCAATAATCTATATCGAGCATGGTGTAGTGATTTTATTTCGGAAAATTATTCGATCGTTTCCTAGACCTAATGTACGGTTATAAACTTTTCAACTTAGTCAATTTAGTCTTGAACTTTTATGTGAAATTTCAATGTAATCATTTCAACAAATTTTGGCCAAAAAATTGTGACGCTGCAGTCCAATCTCCAACGGCCATACTACGTAGCTCCGGCAATGTCCAACACGGAAGAAATTAAGCAAAATGACGTCATTGTACATTTTTTCCGAGCTTATTGAATTTTTACTTTCCATTTGCTTTCCTTTTTTCTTTTAATTTGTGATATTGTTCATCTTCTACGGCGCCTTCTCCGGCTGGCGAAACCATGTCTGCAGCTCTCTCTGGTCACTCCCATCTTAGGCGCGGCGTCGACAAGGACGAGGGATAAGCGGCAACGGGGACAGGTGTGGTCCAAGGGTCGAGTTAGGGGCTCAGTTGGCCTCAGATCTTGGTCGATCCAAGGTCCAGACAGGTCAGCAGCAACCCTACCTGGCCGCTGCAGTCGTCGAGGGCCGTGATTGACCGCTTGCCCGAGTGTTGCGCAGGCGGGGAGGGGATGATCGCGGGATTTAGCACAGAAAAACAATATCGGAGTTGGACATTGATGGTCTGAAAGGCCAACACCTAAGGTCCTAGCACAAAAAAATCAGAGTTCTCAAGACTTAGAATGATTGGGGGCCATTGATGGACAGAAATACATCCTACCACATTGCAAGATACAAGGTGGCCATAGGCAGAGAGGATACTATGAATTCGTGATTTCCACTTCATTTTGCCGGGAAGAAGAACGGCCACGCGTGACCGAGTTCCTCAGGAGATTACTTCAAAACGCAATCGTAACAACTTTAAGTTTCATTCACCTGGCGGACGTGAGGGCGGCGAGGGTGAAGGACTCGTGGAGGTGGATGAGCTACATAGAAGATGAACAGCAGAGAAGAAGGATAATATAGGGGAAAAAAGGAAAAAAAAATAAGGGAGAAAAATAAGAAAATTGAGAAAATAAACTTAAAACTACGTCGTTTCACTTAAGTATTTCCATGTCATATACTGATCGTCCCACATAGGACAGCCAACAACAATTAGACTTACATGTCATCGCTTTCTAGCCAAAATTGACTAGATGGAATACAAAAATTATTAAAATAATTAAGACTAAATTAATCAAATTGAAAAGTTTAAGACTGAATTGGGTAATTTTCCAATCCAATAAGACATCACTTATTTAAAAACATAATCCTTCTTCCTTATGTTTTGAACACGGAATTTTCTAATATGCTACACTTTTTGAAAGGAGCCGAAGTCACAGCTTATTGAAGTTTGTAAGTTACACAAAAACAGTCAAGAACCAACTTTCTTGAAAAAATCATTATCTGGTCACTTGATATAATTTTGACAAAAACCACATTTTGGAACAAACTTTGTCAATCGGGATTCTTATATCATGTTGAAAATCATTAGATTAAGATGCTAAATAAAATGCAAAAAATGAATTTTTACACGTTGTCAATTGCCAAAGGCCACTTGGAGGAAAAGTACCAAAAAGTCATAAACTTATTAAATTGACCAACGGCTTTTCAAGCGTCCTAAACATTTTTACAGCGGCCCTCACCCAACTTTGCCTTCTTCCTCCTTGGGTCGCGGGCAAGGCAACTTCACTCAAATCTGGGCGAGGCTAGCCTCGCCTCGATGAGGGTTGCAGCCCTTGCCCAATGGTCGGCCAGCCTCGTTCGAGGCTCGCCGACCACCGGAAGGATAGTCCAAGGAGGAAGGAGGGATAAAAGAAAAAGAAAAAGAAAAGAAAAAATTAATTAAAAATTCAAAAAAAAATATTGGCCTGCATCCATGTTAGCATCCATGTCAACGCCAGCTGACCAAAATTGACCCGATAGACTGAATTGATACTAATAAAAAAAAAGTTTATAAATGAATTGGTTCAATTGAATAGTTTATGACTAAATTAGTATCAATGCAATATGTTTGACACTTTTTTGGTACTTTTCTCTCAAAGTGGATGGTAAATGGGTCAGGCCAAATCTCAACGAGCTACATGGCTACATCTCGAGTTCCATGCTGGGGGAGGATTCAGGGTACACATTGGTTTTTTATTTTATTTTATTTTATTTTTTGCAAAGGGGTACGCATCGGTTGTGCAGGTAGGAAAGTGCCTGAGCTACATCTAAAGCATTCTTCTGAAGTACCCTGTTGACCTTCTTGTACAAATTTCTGGAGCACCATTGCTACATCTGGAAGAAGCTCCAAGGAGATCGAATATCTGGAACTTTCTTGTTTGGATTTCTGGACCTCTCTGGAAAGAATTTTAAAGCAATCTCGTGAAGTATCATCCAATCCACAGGCCTTCGACTCAGCCTCCAAAGGAGCTCCATGGCCACTTCTGTAGCTCCTCCATGGAGGAACTCGACTCGATGCCATGGAACTGGCCATTGAGATCAGGACAGCCACAGACTCGGTGAGGTCGGGGGCGGCCTTGGACAAATCCTCCCACCTTCCCTAGGATCATTAAACGTGTCATGACCATCAAGAATGGCCTACCAAATAAATGGTGAGTTCCCATTTCCTCTACCTCTCATATATGTTACATTCCTGAGCTTCTTAGCAGAGCCCCACAGGAAGTCACTATCCAATTTGTCAACAGCAAAAAGGAGAAGCACGACACATTGCATGGAGCAGCTAGGGATGGATTCGAACCCATCTGGCCCTTCCACCCGGAAGACGTTCTCCGACTTCATCAACGACAAAACTAAAGCTCACCTGCACTGCTCCTACCCTAGCAAGAAATGGGGAACCCCAAATATTTAGCACAGAAACGATGTAAACAGAAGTTTTGTAGGGCAGTTTTTATGATTTGCACGATTAAATACATCATTTCATCAGCAAAGAACGATGAGAGAAAGCATCTCTTAATTGACCGATTGATATAGGATCCCATAACTTAGCAGCACACGCTTCATCGATTTCATAACCGAGAATTCCATACATCAAAAGAAAAACAAGCAGGGCAAAATGGAGTCTCCTTGATGAATGACTTGAGAGCGTTGAATTTCCACCAGACGGCCTCCATTAAGCATTACAGGGATAGAAGAGGTGGTAAAACTTCGTGAATGATGAAGAAGTAAAGCACTTCACAGAATAAAACAAGGTTTAATGCTATCATAAGCTTTGGCAAGATCAATTTTAACAAGCACGGAACCAGCCTTACCAGATTTTTTTTGTCATGGCATGGACAATTTCTTTCACCACATCACTGACCCTTTAATCTAGGACCACTGCAAAGAATGACAGTAATGAATTTCTACGACTCCAAGTTCGGGTCTGGTCCTACACGTTTAGGATATTTGTTGAACTATGGATGCAAACCGGCTGGCCAGCCGCGCAAGGAGGGACTTGGCTGGCCCGGAAAAGGAGAAAAAAAAGCAGCCTGCAATGTAATTACTCGGTTCGGTCCAGGCAGATTCAGGCTTTCAGCCCAAAATTTTATTGCATTTTAATATTCTTTTTCATGAGATGACGCGTTATCAAGTTTCTAGAGTCTAACGTATATTTATCAATCGCTAGCATAAAGTTACCTAAAATTCACGAATTTAATGAAACGAAATTCGCACATCTCAACTATAGGAAATGGATTCGTGAAAAAAAACGAACCGATACTCGAACGATTGAATACAAAAAACAAATGCGGAAACGTGCTCGAGAAACATGTAACACCAATCGAAAAATATATCACAGAGACGGACATACCTTATTTGCCACACATTAAGTACTATTGTAGTCTCAAAAGAATTAATCAAGATCCTGGAATTCCGTTCGTCAACAGAGAAAACACTGTTGTCCAATGAGATAAAAAGTACATTCTTGTTTTTCACTGTTTTTTTATTCAACATCCTCAATTTTTTATATTTATACAATAGTAATTGCACTATCTCTCTCTTATGGGTCCTTTATTTATGGGCCGGGTTTTGGCCCAACATGGGTGGATGGGCTTGACTTGGCTTATCAAATAAAAAAACCTATTATCTCCCACTTGCACATGGTGGGTCGAACAAAACTCTTTTTTCTCCCCTCTACAACATTTATACCAGTAAATAATCCGTGCAACTAGCATACTTCAAGAGCTCGTAATCATACATCTATCAAGAATATATAGTAGCTCATAATAGGTATCACATTCTTTAGTAGATAGAGTATGCGGTACTCTAGATCAATCGATCACATTTATATCTCTCTTGATCTCTTTTTAATAATAATATATTGTATTCACAATTATGATTATCTCAAAACAATCATAATTGGCTGACTAGTAAAAACAAAACTAGAATGTGATTCTCCAAATTCAATATTCATCTTTCTTTGAAACTCTCAATTTCAGTTCAACTTACTTTTCTAGAAATGTCCAATTAGATCGAATCAATTCATGATCATTGGTAATATTATAATATAACAAATATTGAATAAAATCCGAAGAATAAGTAAGAGTCATGAGGACACTTAATTGAGGAAATTTTCCTCAAGAGTCTCATACGGCATAAAAGTTGAGATCAAAACTTTTGCCATTCATATTGATCATTTCATACATATGTAGTATGAAATACGTATTACAGTATTAACTCATTGTCCATGGAGCATATATCTACATTTTTAATACCGTACAAATGATACTTTAGACATACTTAATGTCTTATTTGAGTTCACGTATCTACTCCCTTAAAAAATCCATCTAAACTCATATTTGGTATCAAAGACAGATAAAGTAAAATATTTGAATTATTTTACTTTCAGACATAGTAAATATTATGCCATCATCTTAACACTTAGTTGAGATAATATCTATATTTTAAGTTTGAGCTCTCGATTATCACTTAGGTAATAAGCTTAAAAACCACATCGTCTCTATTTATCACATAGTAAATAGAAGTGATTACTTGTGTGAGTAGGCTAATCTCTTATTGTTCGATATCTTTCTCAATTTTATATGATATACTAAGTATTGAGATGCAGAAATGCATAAACATCAAACAAAGACTCATAGGTATTAATAATGAAACATAAATTCATTAAATGTGAACACTTAAGGGAAAATACAATATTCAGTACATCAGCCTCTACGCAGTCTTAGAAATTTTATATAGCCACATAACACAATTCTAAGTATTGGCTTCGTCATTAGATTTGCTATCATTTTATATGTAGATATATATGGTAAGTTAATATCTTTTTGTACAATCATATCTTTGACAAAATTATACTTAGTATCTATATGTTTGGTTTTGACATGATATTTTGGATCTTTGGTGTACGTTATTGCTACTTGACTATCACAGTTAACTAACAATGAGTTTGCAGCATTCTTAACAAATACATAAATGATATAAAAATCTTTTAAACCAATCACTTTCCTGTATTGCTGCTGATAATGTCACAAACTCAGCTTCCATCGTGAACAAGACTAAATACGTTTGGTTCTTACTGCTCTAAGATATGACGTATTTAGTCAGTAAGAAAACAATTCCAATGGTAGATTTATTTCATCTAAATCTCTATTTCAATCAACATCTGAATAGCCTTCAAGTCGCATATCATTTCCTTGATAACTCAATGTATAATCGGCAATTTCTTTCAAATATCTCAATATTCTTTTGATAACTTTCCAATGTGCTTAACCTGGATTGGATTAGTATCTACTTACCATTCCTACTACAAAACATATGTCAGGTCTTGTACACATTATAGCGTACATTAAGCTTCAAACAACACTAGCATAAGAACCATATTGCATTTGTTCATTCTCTTGTGGACTCTTTGTACACATTCTATGGCTCAATCATTCACCCTTTTCAATAAGAGTATCTATGGGTTAACAATTTTGCATACGAAATCTTTCGAAAACTTTACGTATATACGTTTCTTGCAAAAGAGACAATGATCTCTTCAAAAATTTTCTTGAAATCTTATCTTCAACAATATATGCAGCCCTACATGTTTTTCATCTCAAAGTTGGAATATAACCAACTTTTGACAGTATTAACAAACTCTATATTACCTCCGACAATCATTATATCATCAACATAAAATAATATGATCGCAAATTGATCTTTAAATCTTTTGATATACACATAATGATCATCATCAATCATTATAAAATCATTTACAATTATGGCATTATGAAAGCGTATATACCATTGTCTCGATGACTACTTAAGACCATATATTGATCTCAAAGGTCAACATACCTTTTATTTTTTACCCTTCAAAATGAAATCAACGAGTTGTTTCATATATATTTTTTGTCTAATTATTTATTGAGAAAAGCGGTCTTTATATCCATTTAATGTAACTCAAGATCCATATTAGCTACTATTGCCAAAATAAGACAAATTGAGGTAAATCTCATTACGTGATAAAATGTTTCCTTATAATCAATTCATTCCAGTTGATTCGCTACAAGACGAGCCTTATATCTTTTTATTGAGCCATCAGCTTTACGCTTTATTTTGAGAACACACTTATTCAGAATAGCTTTGCGTCCTTTTGGAAGATCAACCAATTCCCAAATATGGGGATAAGTACACTAATGGTGCCATAAGTGTGTGTACGACGCTCACTTTGGTGCCAACGCCGACGAAATTGGCCGGAAATTCAACGTGGCCTTTTTTTTTTTTATTAATTTTTGAAGTCGACGTGGCTCGTCGGAGAGTTGAGTCAGCATCCAAACACCAAAACGACGCCGTTTGGCATTTTTCCCCCAACTTTGAAACCCTAATCCCCAAATTGAGAGAGAGGGAAGGCTCGTCTTCGTGTTTTCTTCTTCCTTGAAGACCCACACCAGCACCAGCAACAGCATCGACAGCACACCAACAACGACACCAGCAACGCACCAGCAGCAGCGGTGCACTAGCAGCCCCTTCGACCCATCTTCTTCCTCCTCCTCCTCCGCCCTCGCCTTTGATTTTTCTTGCAACAATCTCAGTCTCTCCTCGCTCTCGCTCACTTGGTCGAGCAACTACAATGGTGGCTGAGCGACGGTGGCCAAGCAGAGACGGTGGCCGAGCGACGGCGGGCGAACAATGGTGGCCGAGCCGCGGAAACCCTAATTTTTCCCCATGTGAGCTAAACGGCATCGTTTCCATGAAGCCATCCATGTAGGACGGCAAAATGACGTCATTTAAAGGCCTATCGATTTTTTTTAAAAAATCATTTTGGTCGGAATCTTTCGCCGGTGGCCGGAATCTTTTGCCGGTGGCACCAAAGTGAGCGTTTTTCCTCCGATTTCGCACTTAAGTGATCCGACGGAAACTTTTGACACCAAAGTGAGCGCCGTACACAACTTATGGCACCATTAGTGTACTTATCCCCCCAAATATGGTTTGACATTATTGACTCCATTTCCTATTCCATTGCATGCATCCATTTTTTCTTATTTGATTAATTTAGAACCTCACTTACATTTCTTGGCTTATATTCATATTGTGGAGCAATTATAAACGTTTCCACTTTAATGTCAAAACGTCAAGAGGGGACACTTTTGCAACTTGTTCACCGTATGGGAGATTGTATACTTTGCAAATTATTCTCTATTATTGATCCCACTCAGATTAAATAATGACGATATTGTCTCATTAGGTGGTTGTAATTAAGAATAAATCGAATTTAATTCCTCACTTCTCACGTTGCTCCCACTTGGATGAACTCTATTAAATTCATTATCTTGATCAAATGTTTCAAATAGGGAGTAGTCCTCACCCATTTTGCCCGTTTTAGGAAATTCATTATCTAAAAATGTGACATCACATGATTCAAATTCAGTTATATTATCACTTTCTTGCTTACTTATAAACACGTATCATTTCGAGTGTTCTGAGTATTTTACGAAAATGCCATTCTTGCCTCTGGGACCCAATTTTCCACACTTGTGAGATGGCTCATGAGTATAGGCAGCACAGTCCCACAGTTTAAGAAAACTTAAGTATGGTTTTGTACCTATCCATAACTTATATGAAGTGGAAATAACTGATTTGGAATGCATGCAATTAAGTATGTATACAACAGTTAATAAAGCATCACCCCAAAAGGTGATAGGTAAGTTGTCATCATAGATCTAACCATTTCGAGTAGGGTTGTATTTCTCCTTTCCGCAACACTATTTTATTGATGAGTATAGAAAATAAACATGTAACACCCTCGATTCCGACCTCATGAGGATCGGCCATAAAGTCCTAAATGGATCAACCATGGGCCATTGGCCATGGATTGAACAGTTCGATCAGTAAGGAATTAAGAATCAGTCATGGTTCAATCGATCGATCGATCGACTAGTCACGAATTGGTCGAGGTGTCGGTTGCGAATTGTCCATTGACCATACCAATGAGATAGGATCACTAACTCATAAGATGATCTTTTGATCATGAGGATTGGTCATGAGATGATTTTGGATTGGCGGATGATCATGAGTCGATCCAATTGGTCATAGTGCTCGGCCGCGGGTGACTTCGCTCGACTATGCACCAATTCACGGACGATCTGACTCGATCAAATGTGATAGTCTTCCAACCAAAAATGCACCATTCCCTATTTAATTCTTAGAGATTGGAAATGAATCTTGAATTGGTGATGTCCGATCGTGAATCGGTAATGCACCTGCCACAAACCATACGGATGGATTGGGTATTGACCGGAATGAGCACAGGGATAGACCCGGCTATTCTATTCTATCACTAATTCTAATGTCCATGAGTGCCTTGGCTTAGTGCTAGGCCATGGATAACCTTGGGATTAGCCTTAAATCGATTGAAGGACAACGAACCATTTAGGCCGACTAACTGTTCAAGGGAACGGTTTGGTCGAGCGTGATGATAGAATTCTTTAGATCACCTTCTTAATGAAGAAAAGGACAAAAGTGAAGAAAATTCTTGATTCCCCTCATTGAATGAAAGAGTGATTTTTTCAGAGAAAACTTAACTTTCTTATATTATCTTTTGAGAGCACTGAAATTGTAATCTTTCAAGAAGTGTTGTTAGTGTAATTTGTGCTTAGGTATGAGATAGTGAGACTTATTTGCTCAGTTATAAGCAGCACCACCTTTGAGAAGAAGTGCTTGGTAGGAGCAGTAGACTCTATTGTGACTATTCAAAGATTCTAGGTGGAATCCAACCAATAGCATGTTAATATGGAGAGTGGACGTAAATCTACACTAAGCCAAACCACTATAAAGCTCTGAGTGCGTCATTCTCTATCTATTTGCTTATATTCATTACTACCTAATAGAAGTGCACTATACCGGTGGATATAGCCTACTCCTGCATATATCAACTCTCTTTTTTACTTGATTATGCTTATATAGAACTTGAGGGCTTTAATTCCGCAATTTTTTGTCAAGTTTCGTGAAATCACTAATTCACCCCCTCCTTAGGTGATGCTGTCAACCAACTTAAACTAAACTCTGGCACTAGACGAGATTTAACTCAAGATATTTTCACAATTTAAAGAAAAACCATATTCATGTTAAATAAGAAATTGTAAGTGACCGAGCTTATATACCGAAGAAAAGGTCCGCAATGAAATGTGAAATCACGTGGTACTAAGCATACACCGTGAGCAAATATTTATATTTACTTTAATCTGGAAGAGGGAGAACCCATAGGATTTTCGTCCAGGAAAATCTAAAAGTATCTTAAGCGGACAAGTAACAATTTGAGTCAGTAAGGAAAGGAATAAATATTTCTATTCTAATGTGCTTAACGGGATCGTCGGGATGCACAACAAAAGACCCTGAAAAACTAATCCATCTCAATCACGTTCCAAGTCTTTCTCATGGGAAACATGATAACCAAATTATGTCCCCAAAACAATGGGAAAAGTCGCACTTAGTTATCTAAGTTGGTATCTTCTACCAGTCAAGCTTCGATTCTATCCTCAGGGTAAAAACAGAATTTGAATAAAATCCTACTGTTTTTCCACTTAAAAAAACTACTAAGGGACTCGGCCCATGTCCCCTTTCTCCATAGGTTCAGGTCACATGCACATACCAAACGTTAATATCATGTTGAACTCAGCATTTCAAAGTCTTTCTCTATCGAAAAAGAAGTCTTTTTCTATGTATGGAGTTAAACCAGCGGGAAAAAAAGAAGAATAAGAAAACCTTGGATAAGAATGCTGATTAGTATGAACACACTAGATGATGTCTTTCCTTATGAGGAAGACTACTCACTGTCATAATGTACAACTTTTTGCGACGCAACACTCTTTAGATATTAATCTAGACTTAATATTTCTTTGCCGAGAAGAAATTAGGTATGCCGGATAGGTTGTTATACTTATTTCCTAGTTTATTTCAATCATATGGGGACCAAGTCGCTTTTATTATGGAAGTGAGACGACCCAACGCGTGATTCACGCACATTATTTACTCTTGGAGGACCAAAAAGATTCCCAAGTGCTTTGACAGATGGCTTGTGCAAGAGAATAGAAGTGGGATTGGAAACTGCAAAAAAAAAACAGCTTTTGCGATAATAGAAGTGACTTTTGCTTTCACGCTCCCAGATTAAATTATTTTCTTGTCGTGGAAAGTCGTGTTGTTCTCAAAAAGGACAAATAAGGAAGTAGGAACGGGAGAACATCATCGAAAGTGGGTTCATTAGCGATTATGATTTGATAATACTCTTAAGTCTTTATCGTGAGTGGCTAAGTGGCGATAAAATTATGTCCCCAACGAGGGGAGAAGTCAAGCTTGGCTGCTTAAACCGGTGTCCTCTGCTTATAAAGCTTTCACAATCAAGGAAGAAGGCGTAGAAGCAACCGCGCCTTCTATCAATTCCTCAAAATAGGTCCACTGTTTCTGACATAAAGAAGCAGGAACTAGGATGTTTCAGATTCTTCTGCTTCTAGGATCATTTTTGCTTCATAAACAAGCATCGCTAGCAGCTCCTCTGGAGCATTGCACACAAAAATGTGGTGACGTTGCCATTTCCTTTCCCTTCGGGATTGGAACTGGGTGTTTCCTCGATGAGTGGTACGAGATCGACTGCCAGAATGACACTGTCCCGATACTGAAGAAGGCCAACTTGAGGGTGCTCGACTTTTTGCTACCTGATATCCACGAGAAAAGGAACGGCATGATCAAGGTCAGTCTTCCAATAATCTACTCGTCAAATGTGAGCTGCGGCAGCGATGGAAGCTCCACACCTGTGAGCTTGAAAGGCAGCCAGTTTGTCTTCTCTGCTTCACAAAACGACTTTGCTGCCGTCGGTTGCAATATACATGCTCGGATGGATGACGCAGAGCCTACTAACATAAGTTGCGGAGCAGACAACAGCACTGTTAGGAACGCCACCTGTTCGGGCAGTAACGGATACTGTCAAATCAGGATTACCTCGGTTTTTCAGGCTTTCACCGTTGATTTCCAGCCATACAATAAAACAGCAGGAGAAAATGAATGCAATTATGCCTTCTTGGCAGATAGGTCGCGGTTCATGCCTTCGGTTATGGACTTCAATAAGTTGAGGGCGAGCGGGCATTTCCCAGCTGTCCTAGAATGGGGGATAGCAAATTCCTCAACAGCTGAGTTAGAGATTTACAATTATGGCTCCATCTTCAACGTACCCTACAACTGCAGTTCAGTCAGCTTCGATTCTGCATATCCCATGGCGATGCCCTTTTTGCAGTGTGTTTGCAGCCCGGGCTTCTTTGGTAACCCCTATATAAAAGATGGATGCAAAGGTAAAACCAGTTACGTTTTACCACACAAATCATTGGAAACCTAACATCGAAACACTGTATTAATAAGAGAAGTAGCTCTTTGGAGGCTGAAGTAGCTTTACATGCAACCCACTAATGAGACGAACCTCTAATGATTAATTTGTCGTATTTGTTCATTTGTAGATGAACTCAAAATAAGTCTTTGGAGGCTGAAGTAGCTTTACATGCAACCCACTAATGAGACGGACCTCTACTGATTAATTTGTCGTATTTTGTTCTTTTGTAGATGCAGTCGAAATAAGTCCGACCTCCCCCGGAATACCGAACTCCTCCGCCCTACGTGACCTTGCTTTATATGGACATATGACAAGTTCGGTTTCTGTCATAGGTAAGCAAGTTTCTACATTCTGTCATGAGCTATGAACAAGGACTATCCATCGTTTGTACATCCTTTCACTTAAACATTGAGTCTATTACTGATAAAAACCCACAACTTAGAAAAAACATAGCGCATGGGCCACTTTCAGTGGATCAGATGTCCCGTGTTTGATTTGGTCGTATATTCTGCTGCTCAACTGATTATATGGCTTTTCTGTTACGTGCTAAATTTTTCTCATAAGGAGACTAATTTTTCACCAACCACATTAACATTCTGTTTAATCAAATTAGTGAATATTCAAAAGTCGTCTAAGGTAATTCTCTCCAGTATCAGATTAGCATTTTCTTCTTTTCAAATCGGAGTTGCAATCCTCGATGCTTGCTTTTGGTTATGCTCATACCACTTTGGTAAACCAGGAATTGGAACAGGCCTAGGAGCACTACTCTTGCTTCAATTAGTAGTATCTATCAAAACAACCTCAGAACTTTCTTTTCACACTAATACTTGAGAGATAAGAAAACACTTGAACTTTTCTAATGTCACTGCTTCATATCCATTGAAATATATCCACGGTTCCTACTTATTCTTGTCGAATTTGAATTGGAATTATTACAATCATAGTTAAGATGAATGCCAAATTCATCTGCAAGGGATATCAGTTGCACACTGTAGAAGTTTGTATAATAATTTCACCGGGTGGAATTAAAAGGAGACAAATTATATTTTTCATGCTTGTTAAGATAGATCGACGTGAAAGGAGACTCAGGTTAATCACTCCTGAATGTTTTCCTTTTAGTCAGATTCATTTAAATTCTTGATGATAAGTTCCTTTATAGATTCCTGTCAAGCGGAGTACTTTTTTTCTCACTTTTGCCCCTTGAGTTTTGGCAATGCAGTGGCCCTGGCTAGCGTGGTAGGCCTTGGGGCACTACTCTTGTGTCTTTTCTCACGGTGGTTGTACAAATACATCAAGAAGAGAAAAGAAACCAAGCTCAAAGAGAAGTACTTCAAACGCAACGGTGGTCTTTTGTTGGAAAGAGAGCTTTCGACACCAGAAGGCAATGTTGAGAGAAGCAAATTGTTCAACTCCAAGGATTTAGGGAAGGCCACTAATAATTTTGATAATAGTAGGATACTCGGGCAAGGTGGACAAGGTACTGTTTACAAAGGAATGTTAACAGATGGAAAAATAGTTGCAATTAAAAAATCAATGGCGATAGACAAGAGAAAAATCGAACAATTCATAAATGAAGTTGTCATTCTCTCACAAATTAACCACAGAAATGTGGTTAAGTTATTGGGGTGTTGCTTGGAAACAGAAGTTCCACTTTTGGTATATGAGTTTATACCAAACGGGACTCTATACCAATATTTACATGACCCAAATGCAGAAGCGCCTATATCGTGGGACACACGCCTACGAATTGCAACTGAAATCGCAGGAGCCTTATTCTACTTGCATTCAGCAGCCTCTATTCCCATTTATCATCGAGACATCAAGTCCACCAATATCCTCTTGGATGAGAAGTATCGAGCAAAAGTGGCAGATTTTGGTACTTCCAAGTCCGTTTCCCTCGATCAAACTCATGTAACCACATTAGTGCAGGGGACTTTCGGTTACTTAGATCCTGAGTATTTCCGATCAAGCCAATTTACAGACAAAAGCGATGTGTACAGCTTCGGAGTCGTCCTTGTTGAACTCTTAACAGGACAAAAGCCAATCTCGTCCCAAAGGGAAGAAGAAGGAAGAAGCCTCGCAATGTATTTCATAATTTCGGTGGAAGAGAATCGCTTGTTTGACATTGTCGATGCTCATGTGTTGAAAGAAGGTAAGATGGGAGAGATTGCATCCGTTGCTAACCTTGCAAAGAGGTGCTTAGACTTGAACGGGAGGAACCGGCCTACAATGAAAGAAGTGGCAATGGAGTTGGAGGGGATAAGGAAGACCCAATATCCTCCGGACATACAGCAAAATCAAGAGAACTGTGAGGCAACTGAATCTCATGATGCTGTCTTTACATCTAGCAACTCAAGCATTGAAATGTCTACATTTTCGGGTGTGCAGACACTCTTACCTAGGGAGACCTAGTGAAGATTTGTTTTGCCCATTGCTCTTATGGAGCCATATTGCTCTGTTTGTCCTGTAAAGCGGTCTTCAAAGGAAAAAAGAAAGGAAGAAAGGGGGGATGAAGACTTGTTCGTTTACTAACAGAGGGACTTTGGTCAGTTTTTTTATGGGTCATGTACTTATTCTCGGTGTAAGGGACCAATAAATTTTTTAAGTTGCACTTATTTTCGATTTCAATCAGGTCTTGTAATTAGCTCCGCATTATCATGCAAAAGGAGTGAGTATGGTCCGGGTGGGCGGTTCCTCCGTCCACTAAAGGCTGGTTTTTTAAAATTGAAATCGGATACCACCCATTGATTTCATGAATCTAGTCAGGAATTGAACCTCCACTTAGGTCCAGTTCTTGGATGAGTCCATGGAATCGGTCCTCAATCCCTATAAAATTACATTCATCAATTAATAGAACACATAGTAAGAAGCAATAGTCCGATTCGCCATCTCCACTCGCCCTTCTCTCCGATCCCCCCAAACTCAAAACGCGTCAACCAATCAGTCTCCCGACATCACCAACACCCGCTCTGGAAACTCTGTTGAGATCAAAACCGCGCACTCCAAATGCAGCTCGGAGGAAATGCCGATCGCTGCTCCTTAATCCCGCGGCCATGGAAGCTGAAGATGCCTCAGCTCGGATGTGCATGGGAAACTACGGTGCAAAAGAGAAAGCTTTCGTTGACTATCGGAAGAAAAATCGCAGGGGAAGATGACAAACGAGATTGACGTTTACTAAGATGCCTCAGTTCGTTCCATCCAATGATTGGCACGCGAGAAAGAGAAGGAAAATGTGGGAAAAAAGAGAGAAAATCCCAAGAGGAAGGGGGATTAGTCGGAGAGAGTGAGACAGACAGAGTGAATGTAGAATGTTGCGGAAAAGGGGCAGGACAGAGAAAATAAAAGGGAAGATGCTCACTTTCACTGTAATTTACCAGTCTGGTCTGAGTAGGTAAGTGAGCGATTCCACGCCTGAAATTGAGAATCGGATTAGTATTCACCGGTTTCGGTAAATTGAAATCGGGTTCTACGTCAAAAACCGAAAATTGGATTAGTATTCACCGGTTTCAATAAATTAGAATTGGGAACCAAATCAATCCTCATGGGAATTGCCAATCCGATCTGGTTCTAGATGGTTCTTGATTCCTTTACACACTCCTAATATCGTGTATATGCCAATTTGGAAATACTTTACAAATTGCAATAACCTATATCACGCATGATGCAGTGATTTTATTCCATACAATTATCCAATCATTTCCTAGACTTGATGCACAGTCATTAATTTTTCAATTTAGTTAATTAGTCTTGAACTTTATCTAAAATTTCATTATAGTCCATCTAGCGAATTTTGGCTAGAAAATTGTGACATGATAGTCTAGTCTTCAATGGTCGTCCTTTGTAGCTCTATCAGTCCAACGTGGAAGAAATTAAGCAAAATGACGTGATTTTGCATTTTTTTCTGCACTTATTGAATTTTTACTTTCTGTTTTTTTCCTCTCTTTTTTTTTGTTTTTTTATCCTATTGTGATATTGTTCATCTTCTCCGCACCTTCTCCAGCTGACGAAGCCATGTCTGCAGCTCTCTCTGGTCACTCCCATCTTGGGTGCGGCGTCGACGAGGACGAGGGATAAGCAGCAATGGGGACAGGTGTGGTCCAAGGCTCGAGTAAGGGGCTCAGTTGGCCTCGTATCTTGGTCGATCCAAGGTCCAGACAGGTCAGCAGCAACCCTACCTGGCCGCTGCAATCATCGAGGGCCGTCATTGATCGCTTGCCCGTGTGTTGCAGAGGCGGGGAGGGGATGATCGCGGGATTTAGCACAAAAAAACAGTGCCAGAGTTGGACATTGATGGTCTGAAAGACCGACACCAAAGGTCCTAGCACAAAAAATTAGAGTCCTTAAGACTTATAATGAAAGGATTTAGGATGATGGGGGGCCATTGATGGACAGAAATACGTCCTACCACATTGCAGGATACAAGGTGGCCATAGGCAGAGAGGATACTATGAATTCGTGATTTCCACTTCATTTTTCCGGGAAGAAGAACGGCCACGCGTGACTGAGTTCCTCAGGAGATTACTTCAAAACGCAACCGTAACAACTTTAAGTTTCATTCTCCTGGCGGACGTGAGGGCGGCGAGGGTGAAGGACTCGGGGAGGTGGATGAGCTACATCCTTGGAAGAAGAGGAACAGCGGAGAAGAAGGATAATATAGGGAAAAAAGGGAAAAAAAAGAGAGGAGAAAAATAAGAACATTGAGAAAATAAACTTAAAACTATGTCATTTTACTTAAGTTTTTCCATGTCATACACTGATCGTTCCACATAGGACAGCCGACAACAATTAGACTTACATGTCATCGCTTTCTAGCCAAAATTGACAGATAGAATACATAAATTATTAAAGTAATTAAGACTGAATTGGATAATTTTTCAATCCAAGAAGACATCACTTATTTGAAAACATAATCCTTTTTCCTTATGTTTTGAACACGGAATTTTCTAATATGCTACGCTTTTTTAAGGAAGCCGAAGTCACATCTTATTGAAGTTTGTAAGTTACACAAAAACAATCAAGAACCAACTTCTTGAAAAAATCATTATCAGGTCACTTGATATGATTCTGACAAAAATCACATTTTGGAACAAACTTTGTCAATCGTGTTAAAGTCATGGATTCTTATTTAATGTTGAAAATCATCAGATTAAAATGCTAAATAAAATGCAATTTTTTTTTACACGTTCTGCTATTATGCCATGTTAGGTATTGTTTAGAATTATTGTTTTTATAAATAGCTACATAGAAAAAAGAAAACGATCCATATAAGAGGGAAAAAAGAAGGTAGATGGTGGAGTAGGTGAAGAGTTGGGCCGTGTGGACGGGTCATTAACCCATATTTTAACTCATATTTATCAAAGTGGAGGAAAAAGTACTAAAAAAGTCACAAAACTATTGCATTGATATCATTCAATTCTAAACTTTTCAATTGAACTAATTTAGTCATAAACCTTTTTATATTGGTACAAATTCAGTCCATCTAGTTAATTTTGGTCAGTTAGTGCCGACGTGGATGCCAGTCGAAATTTTTTTCTTTTCTTTTTCTTTTCATTTTCCTTTTCTTTTGTCCCTTCTTCCTTCTTGGTCTGTCCTCGTGGTGGTCGGCAAGCCTCCCGTCGGTGGCCCTCGAAGCCCTCACCAGTCGTCAGCGATCATTGGGTGAGGGTTGCGAAGCCCTCGTTGATGGCTGGTGAGGGTTGCGGCCCTCACCCGGCCTTGCCTAAGGTCGCGGGTGAGGTGATTTTGCCCAAATCTCGGCGAGGCTAGCCCCGCCCTAGCTAGGGTCACGATCCTCACCACTGGGAGGAAAGTTCAAGGAGGAAGAAGGGATAAAAGAAAAAGAAAAGAAAAAATTAATTAAAATATCCAAAAAAAAAAATATTGGTCACCGTCCACGTCAACATCCATGTCAACACCGACCGATCCAAATTGACTGAATGGATTGAATTGGTACCAATAAAAAAAGATTTATGACTGAGTTGGTTTAATTGAAAAATTTAGAATTGAATTGGTACTTTTCCCTCAAAGTGGATGGTAAATGGGTCAGGCCAAATCTCAACAAACTTTTTTGTACTGCAGAAGTTTTGATAGTTTAGCCATAAACGTTGGTAACAACTCTGCAATGACATTATACCCTATAATTTTTTGTTATTCAAATAGTCACATAATCTTGTAATAGTTTTTGTCAAATGTATTAATCATTTATAGTCAAAGTACAACACCTTTAAAAAATGCACTACTAAAGTCACACCTCTCAACACAATAAATTGACACTTAATTTTGACAACCCATTTTGGTATTTATTACACAGAAAAATTAGGGGCCAACTCGGCCCCCAAATATATTAGTTAATTGCTTTTAAGTATTAGGAGAATATTGATTAAGTCCATATGATTTCATTAAACTTGAGCTAAATGGATTGATACAAGGGGCTTTTGAGCTTAACTGGATTAATTAAACTGAGCCAATAAAGTGAAAATGGGAATAAGCCCTTAATTGGCCGAAATTCTGAAATGTTTTATGCATTTTAAATTAGGAGATTTTGATTTAGTGGAGCAATCTTGAAGAGTGATTGAACTCTTTATTATCAAAATTTAAATCACATGGGAAAGAAAGGCTAATTTCCTCTTAATAAATATAAGATATATTCTTTGGGTTTAATTTAGGAAAGTAACGAATTTTGTGCTTAAAAGAGAAGTCCTAACTTTGTGTCTAACTAAATGCTAATAAAAATGACAAAAATAATCCCTAAACTTTAGCCTAATGTATAATTTGGTCCATCAAATTTTAATTTGTTTAATGTGCTATATGAATTATAACCCAGTGTGTAATGTGTACCATAAACTTTTAATTCGTTCAATGTGGTCCATAAACTTTTAATACATGTTTATTACAGTCCCTAAATTTTCTATGTAGTCCCGGGTCTTGAATTGATGGAGGGATTATGTTGACCATTTTCATATATTTCATGGATTATATTAAATATGTACTAAAAAGTTCATGGATTACATTGTGCAAATTAAAAGTTCAACAACTATATTGTATATTGAGTTAAAGTGTAAGGATCACATTGAACAATTTAAAAGTTTATTCATCAAATTACACATTTGATCAAAATTTAGGGAACTGTTTGTATCATTTTCCCTAAACGTTACCAAGTTGAGAAAACGCAAAAAAAGTGAATTTCTCTATATTTCGATAAGGCACTTGGATGAACGCTTACCTTTCCCCACAATTGGAATTCTCATCTTTACTCAAGATACTTGGCCACACTTCGTATGACATTCTCGTTTCCACCCCGATTTTTAGAATGGGATTATATCAGCGAAGAATTTTCGGACGAAATTACCTTGAGGATTGAGAAACCACTAAACCATTGGAAGGGCTACTTTGGGGTGGAAATTCAATTTCTCATTGAAGGGACGCGAAAAATTCAGAGAGTTGGGAACGGGCAACGAGCGAGGACTTGAGTAAGCCCAAGCCCATGTGGGGCGGTCCAACAGACCCAAGCTCACGTAGCTAAGCCTAATTGGGCCCATGCCCATAATGGGCGGCCCATGGGCCACACACCCAAGTTGATTGGGCGGCCCATGAGGGCTATGGGCTCTCATAGCCTAATTAGGTCCATCATTACTAAATATTTGTATTAATTGCTTTCAAGTATATGAATAGTATACAATCTTAGTGAAGTGATCGAAATGCCCTTTCTTTTGACTAAGGACAAAAGGGCAAGGATGGAATAGGACAATGGAGGCGCCGGCACATGCATGCAATGGGCGTCCAAGAGCATGAGGGAAGCCACCTAACTTAAGCCTATCTAGTCTAGCCTAAACCTATGCATTCAAGTGCTTAAATCTTCTCATTAATGCTTAGATTTTTGTTTTTTCGAAAAGCCACCTTTGATGGTAATAAGTCCAAGAGATTTGATGGGCAATGGGACTTGGCCTCTTATACTCTCTCCACCGTTGGCCACCTTCTTCCCCTCACCCTCACTTTCTCTCATTTTTCTTACTTGAATGTTTGAAGCTCATCCTCTGTCTCCCTTTTTGGCCTAGCCAAAACCCTCCTCCCCATTTTCACTTCCATCTCAAGTTTTTCCTCTCATTTTCCTCTTATTTTTCCCTTATCAGTAATCGTCCTTTGCACCCCAACGTCGCACCACCCTCCACACGTTTTTTCCATCACCGTAGCTGAGCTTTGAAGCTGAGGAGGCCGCTGTCTAGCCACCACAGCAGCTCCCTCTCCCTTATTTCTTCTCGGTTTGATCCCTCGAGAAGCCCGGAGACTACCATAGTAGCCGTGCCACCGCCGGAGCACCAACTAGCCACCGCCCAGCTCCCCCACGCCCTATAGACGTGCAACTAGCAACCCGCAGCTGCTGTCCAATCTTGCCGCTCCTCCCTTAACACTTGTTAAAGCTTGGACATGAGTGTGAGTGGCTTTCTAGCCTTTGATTAGGGTTATCATTGCACTTAGAGAGTAGTTTAGGCCTTGATTATTGTTAAATGGTGACTTATTAAAGTGATAAGTAAATGTTGCATGATAAGTGATCATTGGGTTTAGATTGGCTATTGAACTTTTACTAATAAGTTATCGAGTTTAAGGTGATAGGTTATCGAGCTTTAGATGATAATCTCTCGATAACCTATCAAGTTATGGACGATAAGCTATCATGTTTAGAGCGATAGGTTATCAGACTTTTGGTGATAGATTATCGGATTTTTGATGATAAGTTATTGGGTTTTGATGATAACCTATTATCAGACTTTTGGCAATAGGTTATCGGATTTTTTATTATAAGTTATTGGGTTTTGACGATAGGTTATCATGTTTAGGGTGATAAGTTATTGGGTTATGTTAAGTGAAGTTGATATGTTGTTTTAATATGTCATAATATGGTGATGAACTATTATGTAATAAAGATATTATATGGGTTATGTGTTGTACGTGCTAAATGGATTATACATATTATGTGTTGCACATGTTTGACTTATCATATGTATTATACTTAATATGTGAGTTATACGTGTTGCACATATTATAGTAATTGAAAAAATGAATTATGTGATGGGTTATGATGGCTCGTTGATTTGAACATATTACGGATTACGATTACACGTAATAAATCATTTTGATGTATTATGATGAATTTATTCTTTTTTGATAAGTGACTTATATGCCATGGTTTATGAAATAAATGGTGTAATTATATATGTGATATAATATGATGCACATATGTGACATGATAGCATTTGGCAAGTGATGTTGCATATCGCATGGATATCACGTGGATTAATGTGAAAGATTTGAAAAGAATTATGTGATGGTATGCACGTGTGATCACCTAAAGATCCTGATGCGTTTGATGTGGAGTGTGAACTCGTCCTCATGTGTTTTACATGAGACAATACCCAATTCAGTTTGGATGCCCCCAAGTCAATGGGATACCGTTTGTGAATGGATTTTGGAATGAAGCTCCTTATAGGAATGACGTCTTGATGCGTTTACACAGGATGATACTGTACTTGATGGGGTGAGAAGATACCTGGTTACGTCGGATGACAGCAAACCTTCGGGTTGACCTTAGGTCCTGAGTGACCGTAATAATATAGATATATTTGTGTGGAAAGTGTATGAGATTTATATGTGATTGGGTCCATATTATTGCATGGCATAAGCACATGATTTCACAATATTGTGCATTCCTATGATTGACTTAGGATTGTGGAGAATGTTATGAGACTTGCTTATGTGTTATATTGATGGCCTTGATTAAGTAGACTCGCTTTCATGAGAATATGGCGAGTAAAGCGAGAGAAGCTTGTTATGTCTTTGCCATCAATAGATAATTGCATGTTTATGGCGTTTCTAAGATGAGTGACTTCCCTACGCAAGTTCTAGGAAGTTCACTCATTAAGTTTATTTCACTGCTGTTTGATGAATGTTTACAAGCCCTAAGAATGGCCGAGCCTTACTGCCAAATCTGATTCGGACTTCCCGTAAAGCATAGCCGGGAGGTGACTGAGTATTCGATAGGGAAGATTGATGCACGTTATACGTGTTATGTCACAATCATTTGGGTGGATGAAGGTCTACCTAATTTAATGGCTCACCGATTTGTGGCATGGTATTTCTAGGTAGGCAATGAGAGCCATGATCCTACTCGCGGCTTCGATGGTCTACCGGGTGTTGAAGGTTCAAGGGGAAGCATCTGCTGAGATGTCATGAATGTGGACGTTCCTGACTGGGAGTTATCCGACCTTGAACTCGACCCCAATAATGGTTGTCGAGCTCGAGCGTTGGATTGTGGAGCCCGTAGCTAGTTAGGTGGTAGTGGAGTTAGCGACACTTTTTGAACCGCTCTCGTAATATTAGAGGTGTTAGGTGTACCCCAGCCACTTTTTGGTGAAGGTTGTGGGGGCGCTTTTGAACTAGTCGGATGTAGCAAAGCTTGCAAGGATTAAGCTGATTTGATTAACTGGATGTATATGACTTACATGTGATTTGGACCTTAATGTATATATATATGTGTGTACACACACATGAGTATGCTTTGACTATCCCTATTCGATGATCGAATGGAGATTTGTTTCTACTTTTGCTTATGCATTATATCATTATTATGAATTGGATCGACGATGCATCTTGGGACGACACAATCGAATGATCTAAAGGAAAAGAATATATTAAACACGGGTTGTCACGCGGCAGGGCGTGACACTTCGGGACGAAGACCTTTCCTGATTTGTTTTCCTCATCTCGCGAACAAAAGAGAAGATGCGCAGCTCCTGTTTTTCTGTGGACCATCACTGAGCACGGTCTCACCTCCATCCGTGATTTTCCTTTGGTGCTCGTCGCTATTGACAACGATCCGACCACCAATCACCTCGAGTCGTATCGAACCCGTGACGCCCCGTCCATCGGGCCACGTCCGCAAGTCATCGCACCGCGGTGTCCACGTCCATCGCGGAGTAGCTGCAGCCGCTCCACCGAGACCCCCGGGGTTCGTCGTTAAAACTCTCGTCGCCGCCATCCACTGTTGGACACAATCTTCCGATTTTGGTGACCTTGGAAATTAAGCTCAATTTGAATATCCTATTGCCGAAATCGTGATTATTGTGATTCTTGATTTGGATTGAATCTTTAGGCGTATCCTGATTAGATTTTTTTTTTTTTTTGAGTCCCTGCATAATGATCGAGGCTTCGATCTTATCCGATCACCAATTATTTTTATTTTATAATTTAGTCGTGGTCAATATTTGATTATACGGGCTTGTCATGATGCATGTTGCGAATTCTATAAATTTTTCTATAATGAAAAATACAAAAATGGCATAATATATAGAATAGATTGCAGGCATTCTAGTTCTTAATTTAGGATTGCATATTCAGGAACAGTTTAAATAATTAGGAAATTATCTAGTTTAGATTATAATTTAATTTAAATTATTTCCTAGTTTAAATTAGGTAAATAGAAATTTTAGTTAGTTTCCTATTTTAGAGTAAAAGAAAATCGTAAAAATAACATGCATATCAAATAAAGAATTGGTCTAAATATCACATGCCATGTCATCACATTGCCATGTGATTGCCATGTTATCATTGTGACCATCATGTCATGATATTGCCACGTCATTGCCACGTCATCATTTTGGCCATGTCATTGCCATGTAATCACTTGCCACGTCACCATTGTCATGTTATCATCATGTCACCATGATAAATATTAGGTGCCTAAGTAATACATACCTCAGCATTCTACTTGTCCATTTAATATTCGACAAGTGTTATATTGGGCTCACCAAGCAAAAATCTTGCATTCTCTCTCTTAAATTAATGTCTTTTTTACTTCTTCTTCTTCTTCTTCTTCTTCTTCTTCTTCTTCTTCTTCTTCTTCTTAGTTGACCTCAAAGATTCAAGGTCAAACTGAGCTCTAGATAAAAAAAACCTTGGGCTCACTCGAGCTTAAATCCAAAATAGAGGCTCAAGTTCGCTGGTGGAGCTCGAGCTCGATGACTAGCTCGAGGACTGAGATGATGGTGAGGTGGTGGTGGAAGGCAATTTGCAAGAATAAGTCTTTGGTCTAGAGAAAGGAGGAATTCTTTGGCGAAGTGAAAGAAGGAAGAAGAAGAAAAAATAAATAAAAATATTAATTGAAGAGAGATAATGCAATGATTTTTGACTGGTGGGCCCAAAATGACACATATTAGATGTTAAATGGACTACTTACTGAGGCGTCTATCACTTGGGTACCTAATATTTTCTCTTGTCACCATGTCATTATTTCTACACCGTAATTTCCATGTCATTTAGTGATTACATGTGTAGGATTATATAACTTAAATAGCACTTCATTAGATGAGTTCATAATTTTTGTCCGTCATTAAAATTAAGTCATGTCACATGCCATTAGTGTAATAGTTCATGCATATTAAACTTAGATTAAAGATATGTATAATTTAGTTTTCATAAATAAGAAAAAGCGTAATGAATCAGTTAGAATTGCATAATTACTTAGAAGTCATGCTTAGACTATGCATTTATTTTAATTAACATCTTGCTGATATTGGGAAATTAACCATAGTAAGGTTGTGTTTTACTTTGAACTGAGATTAGCCATATTTCTAGCAATTTATTTATTATTTTATTTTATTGAGTATTATATTATTGATTACACACCCACACGATCACCCATTGTATATTAGTGGTCTAGGATTAAAACTTACCAAGACTACTCACTAAATATTTTTTTGAAATAAAGAGAAAACATATCTAAAGGGTAGTAGATTAATCAAGCATAGACAAGTCTTTGTATCCATTAATCTCTTATTTGCAAAAGTAAAGTGTTTTCCCGCACTTTACTTGATTTCTAATCAATTCGAAATAGATTAGTAAAGACTCCTAATTGAATTAATATGCATGTTAAATTGTGATTAAATGAAAATCGCAAAGTTGCAATTAGTATGAGCTTGAGATTGCTTGCTCTAAGTATGAGCTTAGTAATTTATTAGCTTTCCTTTTAGTGGTTCACTTTGAGGAAGGTCAGGAGACAACATAGCCACAAGACAGCTACAAATATAACTTAAGAGACTCTAAGCTATTACGATTTATTCTACAAGTAGCATGTTACTAGCGTGATAAGAATCAAAACATGTATAATAATTTTAATTAAAATTCTTAATAATTGAAAAGTTAAATCATAAATAACCTTCAGAAAACGTCTAGAAAGAATAATGATACATGAATAAAGAATTTACTTTTATATATATATATATATATATATATATATATATATATATATTGATTCAAAAATGTTATATGCTGCGTGAGAAGGCGTCACTTATTTGAAAACATTGTCCTTTTTTAATCTTTTGCACATAAAATTTCTCATATGCTAGACTTTTTAAAAGAAGCTCAAGACCCCACTTATTGAAATTTATAAGTTAGGGATCAAAACAGGCAATGACCTTTTTTCAAAGAAAATTTACCACCCTCTCACTCAATAAGGTTTTGACAATGATGACGTGGCAAGTGATTACATGGCGATCGGGTTGAGGTGAACTTTGGATCCCTATATCATGTTGAAAATGATCAGACATTAAAATGTTAAATAAAGTGCAAAAGACAGAAAACGACAAACGCGAGTACAAATTTGCCATTTTTATGTCACAATCAGGCTCTGTTCTCGGTCCGTGCACCCAGACGTACCGCTATTAATACCACCAGGGATTGGTTATAACTATAGTTTTCAATAACTAAATAAAAATAAGAAAATAATTCATTGCAGAGGGTAAAACAGAAGGGAGACGGGCGAGTAATTGAAGAGTTGGAGTAGATTTGAAGATAACTCCTGTACGATTTTCATATATGTTGCTGCCTATGTCCTTGATCTATTCAGAATGGTTCAAGTTATTTTGGCCGTCCCCAAATTCCAGATCTCAATTATCTTTCAATTCTTCCTAATTATCTTGGATGTTAAAGATTGTCCTATTGATCTCGTCGACTTTGCCCTTAGCTTTGGGCTACCCGACCAAAGTGAACCAGTGTTCAATGTGAAGCTCTTTTCGAAAATTCTTTCTGCTTGATTAGTCCTCCATTCAGATTTTCAATTAAATCAATATGTATGAATGAGTTAGGATGGATTTAGAATGCTTATGTTGGATTGAGAATGCCTTGCTCAAAAGAGCTTAGCAGTGTGCATAGGTCAGCGAGAAATATTCAAAAAACTCGATTTCCTATCTTATCTTAATAAGCTGACTCAAAAGAGGAGTAGACTGGACTCAAATTCCGAGGATTCTTACTTTACTAGCGAGCTAACATTATCAAGGCGTCTATATAGGAATGTGGCAGGTGCTTGTAGGCAGTGATAGGTGTGTGCTAAGTGCTTATATGACGTTGGATATTCTTCGGTTTGGTATAAGGATTGGTTCTCTTAATGGGTTTTATTCATAGTGTTTCATATAGATCATGTTATAGATGAAAAGCAACACTTTTCAGGCAAGCATAGAAGGGTAAGATGTTCATTTATCATAGATTTGAGTCTCCCGAGAGGGAGTTCATTCTTTCCTTATATACAAGTACCTTTCTTAAAGAAAAGGTAAGCAGTTATAGTTACTGCAATCAAGCATATTCTTTTTTTACTTTATAAGGGGTTAATTATTTGAGTGTAAAAAGATTTATCCCTGAAATTATGAAATACCTATACTAGCGAGAAAGCAGACTCTAGGGCCACAAATCATTAGGTTTTGTCCCTGGTGATTCAACCATTATTTCTAAGGTTTGATTATCTAAATTTCTCTATTAGAATAGGACTAGATAGGTAAGATAAGAAATCCAGAGTTTTTTTCATGTTCTATTTACCATTTGGTGGACTGCTAATTTAAAGTCAAATATCTTTTATATTCTATCATATCTATTAATCGTAGAAATCACATATCAATGTATATGACATATATGCCCCTATGTATGAAATAATATTCATCTTATCATTAGAAAAATATCATTCTCATGCACAAGTATACTTAAAAACATGCACAGTTAAAACCTTGGTCCAAAAAAAAAGAAAAAGAATAAGACCTACAAACCAATATAATTTATGTTATTTAACATCATTGCAAACTATTCTTTGTGCCCACAAATGACAAAAACTGCGTTTACTTTTGTGGATATGTTTACGAGAGCAATAAATTCATCTGTGCCCAAAAATGACAAAGTTTGCAATTGAAACTCTAGAAATACAACAACTCAAGTTAAAAGTGTTTAGTTATTACAGGGTTACTATAGTTCTGGCTACTCTAAGTTTGAACAAAGGAATTACTGGTTCAGATGATGCAAGCCTATACACAACATCAACCATTTAATGAAATAAGAATATTAGAAGTATCAAAAGTTTAGTATGACACCCACCCCGTTGTAGGCGCGTTGGTTTAGGCGTTTCCCCCATCCCGGTTGGGGGGAGGTTCAAGTCACCGCGTGCGCAATTGCACGACTTAAGTGCGGCGCCGTGGGAGATGGGTCCCTGCACTAGCGCCACCCAACGTTTATGTTCCCGGCTGCCAGCTGTATGACGGTTCCTAGGTCATAAAAAAAAAGTTTATTATGACATTTACTTTGAGGCCAAAAGTTATTACCGATGCAATTAAGTGTCAAATCGGAAAAAACACGATCGCTCAAATGCCTTTGATGATAAATTCCCACCAAAAATCCTACGTGACTTTTCAAATTAATTTTCTGCTCCGACATGGCTACACTCACTCGCAGACTTTTTTTGCAGGGCGTGGGAGTCGCAACCCACTCGCGAAACTTACGCGTCCCTAAAAGAAAAAGTTGGAAAAAAAGAAATCGAAGTTCAATGTGAAATTTTTTTTTGTCCAGCCTAGCAAAATATATAAATCGATGTAGTTTTCTTTAGGAAACTCTCTCTCTCTCTCTCTCTCTCTCTCTCTCTCTCTCTCTCTCTATGTGGAGCTGAAGGAACAACACTGCTTTCGCATGGAGAAATAGAGCTCTGTCTCAGCCTAGGGTCCACCCTTGAGACACTTCAATTCTTTTTTTGTTTTTTTTTGTTCGCCGCAGTTTAGGACAATGGAATCTAAAGCATGGGTGAAGAACGGACCAATTCTTCAAACTTGGAGGAGGAAGAGGAGGCCTTGGAATCAACCTATAGCCGTTAACTTTAGCACCTTGATTCCTTAACGAAGAGATATTTTGATCGTGATCGAAGGTTGCAATGACAGGGGGAAGTGGAGGAAACTTTTTTCTAGATAAGATCGACTTCAGTGACAATGCTTGTACCAAGATTGAAGATTCTCAAGCTTGTTGGTCGGAAAACGGCGAGAAATAGAGCATTCATTATGCCTTCTCAAATGCAGCGACAGTGACGGTGAACGATGACGAGCAGTGAAGAGTAGTGACGAGCATACAACTACGCAGATGACGAAAGTATGAGTTCAAAAGTAATATTCGATCCACGTTTAGACTGCTCAGAACTCTTGATCTCCGCAAAGGAGACAAAGCATTCTAATGTTATGCAAGAATCGCTTGAAGGCAGTGATGGCAAGCGGCCAGTGACTTTCTCTGGCAGCTGCCTAGAGAAAATCCAAAGCTCCGGGTGCTTTTCTCCCTAAAATCATTACGTCGCTCTCCCCAAGAAAACCCACTGCCTCCCCTCCTCAATGATGTCCACCAAATCCGAAGCTTCGTTGAAACAAATTTGAACCGCTTATCATGCTCCTGTTTTCAGTTGCGAGTTTCAGTAGTTGATTTGGGGCTATCTATAACAAGAATTAGGGTGCACGAATTTGCCCCAAAAAAATCGAGTTAGGATCTTTGAATTTGGAAAAAAGCTTGATTGTTCGATTTAGGGTTTATACAAAACATATAGCCAGCATCTTTTAGGGGTATATATACTAATTGGGTGCATTGGCGAGCCACATCTATCGAAGAAATTAATTAAATATTGTTCGAAAAATACTTTTGGTATAAAAGTGAGCACCTAACAAAGTTTTTGGCACTTTTAGTGTCATTATGCCCCCATTTAACTTTGGACATGATATCACCACTAGAACCAAAATTATCATCATGAAACTTTTGATTCCTCTCATATCAAATGAGATCAATAATAGCACACAATGCAAATTTGCAAGCAACATTAGCTACAACTTTACGTTTCCAACTAGCACAAATCCATTGCAATTGATCATAACTCTTCTTAACTCTTCAAATACTGTAGCAACTATTGAAAAAAGCTCCAAACTTCCCAAGAAATAGCACATTACGAAAACGTTTTAGTCCAAGAAATATCAAAAAGAACATTATTCAGTGTTGTTTTTATTTTTTTGGTGCTGGAGGAACCGGCTTGCAGCCGACAACCGCGCCATAAACCCCCAGGTGACACTTAAGCAGGACCCACCACCCCTGAGTCACACTTAATATACCTAGCGTCTCCCCTGGGTTTTGAACCCTTCACCTCTGGAGCGAGGATCAGTAGGGCCTTATCCAGTGGAGCCACCGCGGCCGGTGGTAATTATTCAGTGTTGTTCATTGTCATTAAATAACAAAAAAAGATTACACAAGAGACCTATTATTATAGACAAAATTGGGTACAAATTTTCCCTTCCAACTCGCACAAATCCATTGTGTCTCACCGCTCCAAGTCTACCTAATTCATTGAATACCATAGAAACTATAAACCAAGCTCTAGACTTCACAAGAAATAGTGCATTCAGAAAACAAAAATCCAAAGAAAACAAATTATCAGTCATTCTCATCTATCATCTCTTGGAGAAGCGTTTCCATGAATATTTTTCTATCAACTCCTTGAAATCCAAGAAATAAATGAATGTTCTCAATATCCTTCACAACTTTTCTACATTATTTTATTTTATTTTATCCATAATGTTTAGAGACATTTGAAGGAGTTCCTCATTGATTTTTCTCTTATTATTCTCCAAATCTTTAGCATTTTCAATGCAGCTAGCGATCATTTCCATTGTCTTGTTAGCTTTTTCTAAGAAAGAGCCAAAAGTGCTTATAATCTCAACTAATCCAATAGCCTATTTATGACTTGCTTTTTTTCTTCTTGAGGGATTACAATCTCAACTAATCCAATAGCCAAAAGTGCTTACATCCTTCGATATATGCTTACTGTAGTGCCTTTCAATGGCAGTCGATACCACAATCAGATACATCATACACAAAAGCAACATCTATAGACTCATCTCCTTTAATATAAAAATGCTAAAAATTCTCCTCTAATATCAAAGTGCTAAAAATTGCTTCGCTATTGTCATGGTTCATTTCTAATGAGGAAAAAAAGAACAATAACATTAGGCAAGTAGAAACTAGCAAGTTAGATAATAGCATAATCATCTAGAATAGAATATCTTTTTCAAATGCATAGATTCTCACATAATCTCATCGAATTAATCAATGATTATTGCTAGAAGTACATAAACATAAAGTAAATGACCTAAAGTTAATTCATGATTATTAATGACTCTTTCTAATCTCTCTCAACACATAAGAAACAAACTCCCAGTACAACTGTCACGCCCCGATCCTTGGTCACGTGCATATCCTTTACTTTTGGTCAATTTTAAAATGTGATATCCCAAGACTACGTATCGCCAACCCTTTCTTTTTCAATAGCACATGTAGAAACAGTTATAAATCCCCAGACAATAAAGCAATGTGATAAAAAAGCAGAGTCATAATTTTCATACTGAAATTCACAACCATACTTTTATACAAGCACCTCATAGTATATAATACAATACTATTCACAGGGATATAATCTAACACTTATCCACAAATAATCAAAGTCTAACAAAACATAATGAGATCTCAGTCCTCATCCGGGTTGTACTCAAGATCCTTATTTGGATCATTTTCTTCCTCTTAATCTTCCTTCTCCTTAGATTTCACATCAGGGTTCTCCTCCTTAAGCTCCTCATCAGGGTCTTGAAATGGTTATACAATAACCATTGAGATCACGTCTTAGCGAGTTCTACTCCTAAGACTTAATTAGTAAATCAATACGCTAACCGAATTGCCTATGCACGCACAGGTCAGATGACTTACCTTGGCCTCAGATTTCACTTGCATATTAGCATAATTCAATAGGCACCTAAGTAATCATATCACAGATCGATATTTTAGTCGATTACATGTCATCTCAACATTTTCTTCCTCTTACTCAAATTCACTGCTGAATTACGGCTCAGCGAGCACATCCTACATAGTCATCTCGAATACTCAACCCCAACGTTGAATTATGGCTTAGCGAGCACGACCTACTAAAACTTTGATGGTAATGCTGAATTACGATTCAGCGGGCATAGCTTACTAATTCTTCGGCAGTTAATGCTGAATTACGGCTCAGCGTGTACACACCCATCATATATTATTTCATTTTTCAATAGTCTGTTCAATGCGACTAATAACCCTCACACGATTAATTACTCTCGACCAAAGACTATGTGCTTCACACTTAGAATCTTCAATCAAAATAATAATTGGCCTATTTCCCTCGTAATAACGATACCCGATAAAAATTTATCGTGTGTGGGTACACGGTCGGGCTTAACCAAAATATCATAATTTTTTTTTTTTTGTACTGGAGGAATCGGCTTGCAGCCGACAGCCGCGCCATAAACCCCCAGGTGACACTTAAGTAGGAGGACCCACCACCCCTGAGTCACACTTAATACACCTAGCGCCTCCCCTGGATTTTGAACCCTTCACCTCTGGGCTGAGGATCAGCAGGGCCTATCCAGTGGAGCCACCGCGGCCGGTGGTACCAAAATATCATAATTCACTTCCACAATTTCCACCATTTTATTTGGTTCACCAAAATATTTTTGGCGTTGTAAACCGACGCTCGGTTAATTTCCAATCAATTACCAAAAGTGATTAATTTATGAATAAAATCTTGAAAACAGAGTTAAATCAATTCAGCACAAACCAATGCTCAAATAAATAAATGGACTGCACCAAGTGATTAGCATAAAATTCCGATCGTCGGCTATCCCTGCCTAATTTTCAAAAAATAAATAACTAAATAATTAATTTCGAAAATTAATAAATAATTACTAAAAATCCAATTTAGGCCCATAATGCCTAATTGAAGCCCAATAAGGGTTGGGAAAATTTTTGAGATGCATTCAATAAATAATAGTACGTCTCTACTTGCTAATTGCACAATTCAATTGTCTAACATGCATCGCAATTATCTAATAATCACTAATCTACTCTAATCTAACCACATAATTGCACTTAATTAAATCTAATCAACCCTTAAGCATAATTAATAAATTAAGAAAGCATTAGTGAGTAAAAATCACTTGTGCAAAGCGAAGATTGGAACACCGTGACAGCGACGCGACGACGGCCGAATTTCGAATTTTTAGCGACAACGACGGACTTGGACCGGGCCTGGAATTGGCCCAACAAAATCTCAGCCCAATTGAGATTTGTTATTGCATTGGACTGGGCTTGCTCTTGGGCTTGGGCTTGCTTCGCGGGCCTCAAGTGGACTTAATTGATGGGCTGAATTCGCTGGTTCCAAAACTGGGCTGCTGAAGATGGGCTTCGCTGGTCTCTTAGGCCTCAAATTGCTGGGCTGCTGCAGGGCTTATGGGCTTCAAATGCTGAAGAGAAGATGGGCTGTTGATGGAAACTTGGGCTGCTGTAGCTAAAGCCCGCGACTTCAATTGGGCTGAAGTTTGCTGCGGCTCAGCGTGCGAAGATGGAAGCTACCGGGGAAACCGCTTCGGTTGATGGGGCGCTACGGACGAAGGCAGCTGCTTCGTTTGCTAGCTTCGTGCAGTTGAAATTCGTGGCCGCGTGGAGGAAGGCTGCAGGGAAATTCGGTTCGATGGAGAAGACGTGGAGAAGCACGAGCACGAGCGGCAAGCGTGAAGACCGAAGCTGCTGGTGTCTTCGGTGGATTTCTTTGGGCGGTGGAGGCTTCGGTCAAAGAAAATGCTTCGTGGAGGGGTGCTGGCTTCTTTGGTGGACGCTGTGGGTTGTTGACTACGAAGGAATAGAAGACACGAGGAGGGGCAACACTTGGTGAACGAACAGCAACGTGGAAGAAGGGATGGTGCGGTCAACAAATTGCTTCTGTGAGTTTGAGGTTTGACCGGCGTGGGGTTACGAAGAGGAAGGAGGAAGCATTCGGCTGCAGGAAAATGAAAAGGATGAAAGGCAGGGGGAAGAAAAAGAGAATGCGTGGCTGAGCTTCGGTTGTCTTTCTGAAAAATAGGTTATATTATGCATAAAAGAAATCCTATCCGTCTTTATTTTACTTTCCCCATGGAATTTTTTTTTTTATGGATGCTAAGGAGTATAAAGGGAGATCAACAAGATGCCAAGAAGAGAACGCAAGAGATCAAGAGTGCAAAATCCAAATTCAGAGAAAACTTAACATTTATTATATTATCTTTTGAGAGCAATGAAATTGTAATCTTTCGAGAAGTGTTGTTAGTGTTATAATTTGTGCTTAGGTATGAGATAGTGAGACTTATTTGCTTAGTTATAAACAACACCACCTTTGAGAAGAAGTGCTTGGTAGGAGCGGCAAACTCTACCGTGATTATTCAAAGATTCATGGTGGAATCCAACCAATAGCATATTAATATGGGAGGGTGGATGTAGCCAAACCACTATAAAGCTTTGAGTGCGTTGTTCTCTATCTATTTGCTTATATTCATTACTGCCTAATAGAAGTGCACTATACCAATAGATATAGCCTACTCTTGCATATATTAACTCCCTTTTTTACTTGATTATGCTTATATAAAACTCGAGGGCTTTAATTCCGCAATTTTTGGTCAAGTTTTGTGAAATCACTTGTTCACCCCCCCCCCCCTCCTTAGGTGATACTGTTAATCAACATCACTAAGAAACTAAACTCTGGCACTAGACGAGATTTAACTCAAGATATTTTCAGAATTTAAAGAATAACCATATTCATGTCAAATAAGAAATTGTAAGTGACCGAGCTAATTAATACTGAAGAAAAGGTCCGCAATGAAATGTGAAATCTTGTGGTACTAAGCATACACCGTGAACAGATATTTACTTTAATCTGGAAGAGGAAGAACCCATAAGATTTTCGTCCAGGAAAATCTATAAGTATCTTAAGCGGACAAGCAACAATTTGAGTCAGCGAGGAAAGGAATAAATATCTCTATTCGAATGTGCTTAACGGGATGCACAACAAAAGACCCTGAAAACGGGATAAGTACACTAATGGTGCCATAAGTTGTGTACGGCGCTCACTTTGGTGCCAAAAGTTCCCGTTGGATCACTTAAGTGCCAAAAAATTTGAAAAACGCTCACTTTGGTGCCAACGCCGATCTGAACCGCCGGAAATCTGACGTGGCGTTTTTTTATTAATATTTTAGGCCGACGTGGCTTGCCGGAGAGCACAATCAACATCTAAACCACAAAAACAACGTCGTTTGGCTTTTTCCCCCAAATCGAAACCCTAAATCCCCAAATTGAGAGAGAGAGAGAGAGAGAGAGGAGGCACGCCGTCTTCTTCCTTGAAGAGCGACACCAGCAGCGAACGACACCGGCAGTAACACCATCAGCGCACCAGTAACAGCACCAACAACGGCACTAGCGGCGGCGGCGACGGCGCACCATTGCGGCACCTTCAACCCCTCTTTTCCTCCTCCTCCTCCGCCTCGCCTCCTATTTTTCTGCCACTTTTTGTTTCAGCAACGATCTGGTTCCCTCCTCGCTCACCTAGTCGGGCATCTACAATGGTGGCCGAGCGACGGTGGCCGAGCGTTGGTGGCGAACAATGGTGGCCGAGCGGCGAGGAAGAAACCCTAACCCTAATTCCAACCCATATACGAGCTAAACGGCATCATTTTTGCGAGGGTGTCCACGTAGAAGAGCAAAACGACGTCGTTTCTTGAAGAGGATGGAAAACGACGTCGTTTAAAAGCCGAGCAACTTTTTTTTTTAAATAAAAATGCCACGTAATCATTTTGGCTGGAATTTCTCGCCGGTGGCACCAAAGTGATCGTTTTTTCTCCGATTTGGCACTTAAGTGATCCAGCGGAAACTTTTGGTACCAAAGTGAGCGCCGTACACAACTTATAGCACCATTAGTGTACTTATCCCCCTGAAAACTAATCCATCTCAATGATGTTCCAAGTCTTTCTCATGGGAAACATGATAACCAAATTATGTCCCCAAAACAATGGGAAAAGTCGCACTTAGTTATCTAAATTTGTGTCTTCTACCAGTCAAGCTTCGAGTCTATCCTCAGGGTAAAAACAGAGTTTGAATAAAATCCTACTGTTCTTCCACTTAAAAACTACAAACATAACTCTTCGTGACCGATCGTCAGGTTATCGTCTTCGCCAGGACCGAATTCCCCGCGCCCCAAGAACCCGAGCAGCTCTTGTCCGCCATCAACATCGCTCGACTTCGAGGCCCCCAAAATAAGACACTCACCCCCCCGTCCCTTCCTTAGCTGGGCAAAACCTCGCGAAACTTCACTTCACTGGAGCGAATCTTCCACGTAAATTCAGCTCCAATTTCTCCGCGCGACCGACACGACAAGCCCCAATCAAATCCCGCGGATCGGCCAATCAATCAAAGAGAGGGAAGCGCGGTTTCACACGCAACAACGGCGAGGTAATTTCGACGGAGCGGATCGGGGCGAGGTTTCCAGGAAGCTTCGGCGGCGACGCCGACGTTGACGACGATGACAACGACGAAGACAAGGAAGGCGACGACGACTTTTTGCGCGTTCGACGTGTACAGAGAGAGAGAGAGGGGGAGGGGGAAGAGGTTGTTAAAAAAGGAAGGGGGCCCTGGGCGGTGCGCACTGCTCGGCATTTCAAAGTCTTTCTCTATCGAAAAAGAAAAGTCTTTCTCTATGTATGGAGTTAAACGAGCGGGAAAAAAGAAGAAGAAAACCCATAGATGATGTCTTTCCCTATGAGGAAGACAACTGTCATAATGTACAACTTTTTGTGACCCAACACTCTTTAGATATTAATCTAGACCTAATATTTCTTTGCCGAGAAAAAATTAGGTATACCGGATAGTTTGTTGTACTTATTTTCTAGTTTATTTCAATCATATGGGGACCAAATCGCTTTTATTATGGAAGTGAGACAACTCAACGCGTGATTCATGCACATTATTTACTCTTACTTGGGGGACCAAAAAGATTCCCAAGTGCTTGGGTAGATGGTTTGAGCAAGAGAACACTCTGCTCCCAAGATGCACACAGCTCGAGAACAATAAAAACTGATTTTTGCTTCAGTAAGACGCGGGATTAGGATAAAAGGAAACTGCAAAAAAACAGCTTTTGCGATATTAGAAGTGAGTTTTGCTTTCACGCTCCCAGATTAAATTATTTTCTTGTCGTGGAAAGTCGTGTTGTTCTCAAAAAGGACAAATAAGGAAGTAGGAACTTGGGAACATCATCGAAAGTGGGTTCATTAGCGATTATGATTTTATAATACTCTTAAGTCTTTATCGTGAGTGGCTAAGTGGCGATAAAATTATGTCCCCAACGAGGGGAGAAGTCAAACTTGGCTGCTTAAACCGGTGTCCTCTGCTTATAAAGCTTTTACAATCAAGGAAGAAGGCGTACAAGCAACCGCGCCTTCCATCAATTCCTCAAAATAGGTCCTCTGTTTCCTGACATAAAGAAGCAGGAACTAGGATGTTTCAGATTCTTCTGCTTCTAGGATCATTTTTGCTTCATAAACAAGCATCGCTAGCAACTCCTCTGGTGGATTGCACACAAATATGTGGTGGCGTTGCCATTTCCTTTCCCTTCGGGATTGGAACTGGGTGCTTCCTCGATGAGTGGTACGAGATTGTCTGCCAGAATGGCACTGTCCCGATACTGAACAAGGCCAACTTGAGGGTGCTCGACATTATGCCACCTGATATCCATGACAAAAGGAACGGCATGATCAAGGTCAGTCTTCCACTAACCTACTCGTCAAATGTGAGCTGCGGCAGCAATGGAAGCTCCACACCTGTGAGCTTGAAAGGCAGCCAATTTGTCTTCTCTGCTTCACAAAACGACTTTGTTGCCGTTGGTTGCAATATACATGCTCGGATGGATGACGCAGAGTCTACTAACATAAGTTGCGGAGCTGACAACAGCACTGTTAGGAACGCCACTTGTTCGGGCAGTAACGGATACTGTCAAATCAGGATTACCTCGGTTTTTCAGGCTTTCACCGTTGATTTCCAGCCATACAATAAAACAGCAGGAGAAAATGAATGCAATTATGCCTTCTTGGCAGATAGGTCGCAGTTCAGGCCTTCGGTTATGGACTTCAATAAGTTGAGGGCGAGCGGGCATTTCCCAGCTGTCCTAGAATGGGGGATAGCAAATTCCTCAAAAGCTGCGTTAGAGATTTACAATTATAGCTCCATCTTCAACGAATCCTACGACTGCAGTTCAGTCAGCTTCGATTCTGCATATCCCATGGCGATGCCCTTTTTGCAGTGTGTTTGCATCCCGGGCTTCTCTGGTAACCCCTATATAAAAGATGGATGCAAAGGTAAAACCAGTTACGCTTTACCACACAAATCATTGGAAACCTAACATCGAAACACTGCATTAATAAGAGAAGTAGCTCTTTAGAGGCTGAAGTAGCTTTACATGCAATCCTAAACACCCACTAATGAGACGAACTTCTACTGATTAATTTGTCGTATTTTGTTCAGTTGTAGATGAACCCGAAATAAGTCTGGCCTCCCCTGCCAAACGACATCTTTCAGATGCAAAAAGGAAATATGCGCTTCTCGTCATAGGTAAGCAAATTTCTACATTCCGTCATGAGCTATGAACAAGGACTATCCATCTTTTGTACCCCCAGATATTCAGGAATATCACATCCTTTCATTTAAACATTGAGTCTATTACTAATAAAACCCCACAATTTAGAAAAACATAGCGCATGGCCCGCTTTCAGTGGATCAGATGTCCCGTGTTTGATTTGGGCATGTATTCTGCTGCTCAACTGATTATATGGCTTTTCTGTTATGTGCTAAGTTTCTCTCATGGGGAGACTAAGGGTGCGTTTGTTTGTGTTTCTATTTAAAAATTATTCCAGGGAACGAAATAGAAAAAAGTGTTTCTATTCAGGGAACAATTTTTGAACAAAAAAAACGCATTTGGTAAACTTGTTTCGGGAATAAAAAATAAATAGAAACACGTTTGGTAAATTTGTATAATTTTTTTATTTCTTTTATTATTAATTTTTATTTCTATTTTTCCTTTTTTTTTTTATTTTTCTTTTTCCTTTTTCTTCTTTTGCCGCCGCCGGCCTCGGCCATGGCCGGCAACCGGCCGATGAGGGCCGGCGGCCTCGCCTTGGCTGGGCGAGCTCGGCCTCGCCGGATCTGGGCGAGATCGAGCTCGCCCGGCCCGACGCGAGGTCGGCCTCGCCATGGCCGGGCGAGCTTGAGCTCGCCCAACCAGGCGAGGCCGACCCTCGCCCGGCTACGGCGAGGCTCGGCCTCGTCGGGGCCGGCAAGCCTCGCCGTGGCGGGCGAGGCCGCCAGCCCTCGTCGGCCGGTCGCCGGCCATGGCCGAGGCCGGTGACCGGCGAAAGAAAAAGAAAGAAAATAAGAAGAAAAAGAAGAAAAAAAAAAAGTGTTTCTAAGTTTTGTTTCAGAAATAAGAAACACAAAATTTGTGTTTCTTATTTCTGTTTCTTTTTTGTTCCTGGGAACAAAAGAACAAAAAAGGAACAAAAACGCACCCAAACGCGTTTCTGTTCCTTTTTTGTTCCCAGGAACAAAAAAACAGAAATAGTGTTTAAAAATAGAAAAAAGAAACACAACCAAACAGGCCCTAATTTTCACCAACCACATTAGCATTCTGTTTAATCAAATTAGTGAATATTCAAAAGTCGTCTAAGGTAATTCTCTCCAGTATCAGATTAGCATTTTCTGCTTTTCAAATCGGAGTTGCAATCCTTGATGCTTGCTCTTGTTTATGCTCATACCACTTTGGTAAACCACGAATTGGAGCAGGCCTAGGAGCACTACTCTTGCTTCAATCAGTAGTATCTATCAAAACAACCTCAGAACTTTCTTTTCACACTAATACTCGAGAGATAAGAAAACACTTGAACTTTTCTACTGTCGTTGCTTTATATCTATCGAAATATATCCATGGTTCCTATTTATTCTTGTCAGATTTGAATTGGAATTTTTTACAATCATAATTAAGATGAATGCTAGTGGAAACTTTCATTTTCATCAATGGTTTGCTAAATTCCTTACAAGAGATATCAGTTGTACAGTGTAGATGTTTGTATAATAATTTCACCAGATAGAACTTAAAAGGAGCCAAATTAATCTTTTCATGCTTGTTAAGATAGATCGATGTGAAAGGAGACTCAGGTCAATCACTCCTGTATGTTTTCCTTTTAGTCGGATTTACTTAAATTCTTGATGATAAGTTCCTTTATAGATTCCTAACAAGCGGGGTGCTTTTTTCTCACTTTTGCCCCTTGAGTTTTTGCAATGCAGGGGGCGGGATAGGCCTTGGGGCACTACTTTTGTGTCTTTTCTTATGGAGGTTGTTGTACAAATTCATCAAGAAAAGAATAGAAAAGAAGTACTTCAAACGCAATGGTGGTCTTTTGTTGGAAAGAGAGCTTTCATCACCGGAAGGCAATGTTGAGAGAAGCAAATTGTACAACTCCAAGGATTTAGGGAATGCCACTAATAATTTCAATGACAATAGGATACTCGGGCAGGGTGGACAGGGTACTGTCTACAAAGGAATGTTAAAAGATGGAAAAATAGTTGCAATTAAGAAATCAAAAGTGATAGACGGGAGAAAAGTCGAACAGTTCATAAATGAAGTCCTCATTCTTTCACAAATCAATCACAGGAATATAGTTAGGTTATTGGGGTGTTGCTTGGAAACAGAAGTCCCACTTTTGGTATATGAATTTATACCAAATGGGACTCTATATCAATATTTGCATGACCCAAATGCAGAATCGCCTATATCATGGGACACACGCTTACGAATTGCAACTGAAGTCGCAGGAGCCTTATTCTACTTGCATTCAGCAGCCTCTATTCCCATTTATCATCGAGACATCAAGTCCACCAATATCCTATTGGATGAGAAATATCAGGCAAAAGTGGCAGATTTCGGAACTTCCAAGTCCGTTTCCCTTGATCAAACTCATGTAACCACATTGGTGCAGGGGACTTTTGGCTACCTAGATCCCGAGTATTTCCGGTCAAGTCAATTTACAGACAAAAGCGATGTGTATAGCTTCGGAGTCGTCCTAGTTGAACTCTTAACAGGACAAAAGCCAATCTCATCCCAGAGGGAAGAAGAAGGAAGAAGCCTCGTGATGTATTTCATAATTTCGATGGAAGAGAATCGCTTGTTTGATATTGTCGATGCTCATATGTTGAAAGAACGTAAGATGGGAGAGATTGCATTGGTTGCTAACCTTGCAAAGAGGTGCTTAGACTTGAATGGGAGGAATCGGCCTACGATGAAAGAAGTGGCAATGGAACTAGAGGGGATAAGGGAGACGCAATATCCTTCAGACATTCAGCAAAATCAAGACAACTGTGAGGCAACTGAATCTCATGATGCTGTCTTTACGTCTAGCAACTCAAGCATTGACACGAATGTCTCTACATTTTCGGGCGTGCGGACACTCTTACCTAGGGAGACCTGGTGAAGATTTGTTTTGCCTACTGCTCTTATGGAGCCATATTGCTCTGTTTGTCCTGTAAAGCGGTCGTCAAACGAGTAAGAGAAGAAAGTGGGATGAAGACTTGTTCGTTTACCAACAGGGACTTTGGTCAGTTATTTATGGGTTATGTACTTATTCTTGGTGTTCGGGACCAATAAATTGTTAAATTGTACTTATTCTGGATTTATTCAAGTCTGTAATTTGCTCCGTAAAATTGAAACCGGAAACCGCCGATTAGTTTTTTGGATCCACCCGACAATTGGAATATTGGTTTCATTTGGTTCTTGGATAAATCCATGGAACCGGTCCCCAATATATATGAAATTGCATTCATCAATTAATAGAACGCATAGTAAGAAGCAATAGTCCACTTCACCATCTCCACTCGTCATTTTCTCAAAACCCCTTGAACACAAAACGCTTCAACCAATCAGACTCCCCACGTTACCAACACCTGCTCGGGAAACTCTGTCAAGATCGAAACCGCGCACTCCAAACGCAGCTCGAAGGAAATGCCGATCCCTGCTCCTAAATCCCGCGGCCACGGAAGTCGAAGATGCCTCAACATGGATGTGTAGGAGAAACTATGGCGCAAGAGAGAGAGCTTTCATCGACTATAGGAAGGAAAATCGCAGGGGAAGATGACGAACGAGATTGACGTTTACTAAGATGCCTCAGTTTGTTCCATCCAAGGAAAGGCACGCGAGAAAGAAAGGGAAAATGCGGGAAAAAAGAGAAAAAATCACAAGAGGGAGGGGGATTAGTCGGTGAGAGTGAGAGTGAGAGAGACAGAGTGAACGTAAAATATTGCGGACAGGAAGCAGGAAAAAGAAAATGCTAACTTTCGCTGTAATATACTAGTCCAGTTTGAATAGATGGGTGGGTAGTTCCATGCCTAGAACTTGGAATCATACCAATTTCATCGGTTCTAATAAATTGGAATCGGAAACCGAACTGTTGAGAACCACTGGTCTAATCCACTTCTCGATGGTTCTTGATTTCTTTGCATGCCCCTAGTATCATGTACGTGCCAATTTGGAAATACTTTACAATTTGCAATACTCTATATTGAGCATGATGCATTGATTTTATTCCAGAAAATTATCCAATCGTTTCCTAGACCTAATGTACAGTCATTTACTTTTCAATTTAGTCAATCTAGTCTTGAACCTTTATGTAAAATTCCAATATAGCCCTTTCGGCAAATTTTGGCCAGAAAATTGTGACATGGCGGTCCAGTCTTCAACAATCGTCCTACAAAGCACCGTCAGTGTCTAACTTGGAAGAAATTAAGCAAAATGACGTGATTTTGCATTTTTTTTTTCCTGAACTTATTGGATTTTTACTTTCTCTTTTCCTTCCTTTTTTTTTTCTTTTGTGATATTATTCATCTTCTGCGGCAACTTCTCCAACTGGCGAAGCCATGTCTGCAGCTCTCTCTGGTCTTTACCATTTTACGCGCGATGTTGACAAGGACGAGGGATGAGTGGCGACGGGGATAGGTGTGGTCCAAGGCTCGAGTTAAGGGCGCAGTTGGCCTCGGATCTTGGTCGATCCAAGGTCCAGACGGGTCAGCAGCAACCTTACCTGGCCGGTGCAATCGTCGAGGGCCGTCATTGACCGCTTGCCCGAGTGTTGCAGAGCCAGGCAGGGGATGATGGTCTGGAAGACCGACATCTAAGGTCCTAGCACAAAAGAATCAAAGCTCGCAGGACTTCCGTTGAAAGGATTTAGGATGACTTGGGGCCATTGATTGACAGAAATACATCCTAGCACGTTGCAAGATACAAGGTGGCCATAGGTACAGAGTATTCTATGAATTCGTGATTTCCACTTCATTTTGCAGGGAAGAAGGACGTCCATGCTTTGACTGAGTTCCTCAGGAGATTACTTCAAAACGCAATCGTGACAACTTTAAGTTTCATTCACCTGGCGGACATGGGGGCGGCGAGGGTGAAGGACTCGTGGAGGTGGATGAGCTACATCCTTGGAACAAGATGAACAGTAGAGAAGAAGGTAATATAGGGAAAAAAGGAAAAAATGAGAGAAAAATAGGAAAATTGAGAAAATAAACTTAAAACTATATGGTTTCACTTAAGTTTTTCCGTGTCATACACCAATCGTTTCACGTAGGATAGCCGGCAACAACTAAACCTACATGTCATCGTTGGCTGGATGAATTACAGTGGAACTTATTAATATATTTAAGACTAAAGTAGCCAAATTAAAAAATTTAAAACTGAATTGACGGCCATACAATAAGCTTATGATTGATTGGATAATTTTTCCATCCAAGAAGACATCGCTTATTTGAAAACATAATCCTTTTTCCTTATGTTTTGAACACAGAATTTTCTAATATGCCAGAATTTTTTAAAGAAACCGAAGATACAGCTCATTGAAGTTTGTAAGTTACACAAAAACAGTCAAGAACCAACTTTCTTGAAAAAATCACTATCGGGTCACTTGATGTGATTTTGACAAAAATCACATTTTGGACCAAACTTCGCCAATCATGGATTCTTATATCATGTTGAAAAGCATCAGATTAAAATGCTAAATAAAGTGCAAAAAGTAAATTTAGACGTTCTGCTATTATGCCATGTCAAGTATTGTTTAGAATTATATTATTTAAATAACTACATAGAAAAAATAAAGCAATCCATAGAAGAGGGAAAACAGATGGTAGATGGTGCAGTAGGTGAAGAGCAAGGCCATAAAACGGGTCAATAACCCATATTTTAACTCATATTTGTTAAAGTGGACGGTAAATGGGTCAGCTCAAATCTCAACGAGCTACATGGCAACGTCTAGTGCTCCATGGCGGCGGAGGATTTGGGGTACCCATTGGCTGTGCAGGTAGGAAAGTGCCCGAGCTTCATCCAAAGCATTCTTGTGAAGTACCTTGTTGACTTTTTAGGACAAATTTCTGGGGCTCCATTGCTACATCTGGAAGAAGCTCCAAGGAGATCGAATATTTGGACCTTTCTTGTTTGAATTTCTGGACCTCTCTCGAACGAATTTTTAAAGCATTCTCATTAAGTATCCTCGAATCCACAGGGGGAGAAACTCGACTTGACAGCCATGGAGCTGGCCGTTGAGATCAGGACAGCCATAGACACGGTGAGGTTGGGGGCGGCCTTGGAAAAATGCTCGCCGCCTTTCCTAGGAACGTTAGGCAACGTAACGTGTCACAACCCGCAAGAAAAGCCTGCCAAATAGGTGGTGAGGTCCCATTTCCTCTTACCTCTCACATTTGTTACGTTCCTGAGCTTCTTCGTAGAACCCCGCGAAAAGTCACTATCCAATTTATCAACAGCAATTAAGAGAAGCGGGACACATTGCATGGAGTAGCTAGGGATGGATTCTGTGAGGGAGTTGATTCAACCCCATCTGGCCCTTCCACCCAGAAGACGTTCTCTGACTTCATCAGCGACAAAACTAAACCTCACCTGCACTACTCCTACCCTAGCAAGAAGTGGGGAACCCCAAATATGTAGCACAGAAACCATGTCAACAGAAGTTTGTAGAGAAGTTTTTATGATTCGCACAACTAAATAACATCATATCATCAGCAAAGAACAGATGAGAGAAAACATGTCTTAGTCCACCGATTGATATAGGATCCCATAACTTAGCAGCACACGCTTCATCGATTTCGTAACCAAGAATTCCATACACAAAAAGAAAAGACGAGCAGGGCAAAATGAAGTCTCCTTGGTGAATGACTGGAGAGCGTTGAATCCCCACCAGACGGTCTCTATCAAGCATTACAGGGATGGAAGGGGGCGAAAAAGCTCCAGGAAAGACGAAGAAGTAAAGCACTTCACAGAATAAAACCAGATTTGATGCTATCGTGAGCTTTGACAGGATCAATTTTAACAAGCACGGAACCAGCCTTACCAGATTTCTTTATCATGGCATGGACAGATTATTGCACCACAACACTAACCTCTAATCTAGGACCATTGCAAAGATTGATAATGATATATTTCTAGGCCTCCCAGTTCGGGTCTGGTCCTACACGTTTAGGATGTTTCCAGATCTAGGGATGCAAACAGGCTGGTGGGCCGTGCACGGAGGGACTTGGCCCGGCGCAGGAAAAGAAAAAAAATGCCGCATCGTAATTACTCGGTTTGGTCCAGGACGATTTAGGCTTTCCGCCCAAACTTTTTTTGTATTTTAATTTTCTACGATATGATGGGTTATCAAATTTCCAGAGTCTAACATACAATTATCAAATGGCAAGCATAAAGTTACTTAAAATTCACGAATTTGATGAAATGAAATTTTCACATATCAACTTTGATATGACATTACCTTTTTATGAGCCATTTGCAGTTTGCATTGATATATTAATATATAACTCTGTTTAGATTTATAAGCAATAAATGACTAACTTTTCAATTTTTAATGTTGAATTTTATAATTTTAGAAATGCTTTATTTTTAAAACAGACATTTTCGGTAGGGCCAAGACTAGTCGAGCCCGAGCATTTTAGGCCCAAAAATATAGACTGGCTCGAATAAAAAATTTGAGGACTAGCTTGAAAACTAGCTTGATCTTAACTTGCACCCCTACTCTGACTTGACCCTCTAGAATAATCAAAGGACACATGTCACAATGCTTCAAATTACCACTGATCCTAGTGCAAGGAAGGTTTTGTCACCATAAAAAGATAGAGATTGTTGAGAAAATCTTTTAATATATTTTGAAATTGATAAAACAATCCGTGATTTCCTACCAGCTTAATATATGCATGAGATGTTTATATTTCAAGTTATATCCGCATAAAAGGAACTTTGAATATGCTAAGTGAGAAGATTTGAAAAAGTTGAAAGAACGTATGTGAAAAAGTATAGAAGAATGCTGAGTTGATAAAGACTTGGAGGCACCAAGGTAAACGGACTACAGGTTCTACATTACGATTGTACTCAAAGTGCCAAATGAAAAGCACTTGGATACAATCGAGAAGTCTAATCTGACCGGAGTCTTGTATAAGCATAAGTCTAATATAAGCAAGAGTTTTATATCATTGGAAAGCTAATATAACCGAGGACTGTTGATATAAGCAAAGCAACTACACTACTTGCAACAACAATCTTGTCACAAGCCTTAAGATAAATATCCCAAGATAACTTATCTTTTGATAGCTTGTGATATGCTATGGATTTCTTATTTAGAAGAAAATAATTGACCAATAATCTCAAAGATTATCTCCATAGAAAAAATTAGTTATGTGTGACATCTTGGATGATTGACAATCATCCCGAAGGCAAGATACTTTCTAAAGCCAAGCTACTCTATATTTGGAACAAATGATTTGATTATATGCACAACCAAATCTATGGAAACTAAAGATTGATTGGCTCCAACAGCTTAATTAATCCACTAGGCAATCGTCCAACGGTCAACTTGGCAATTGATTCTCGTGAAGGATGTCCAATGGGAAGATTGGATGCTAAGGAATACAAAGGGAGATTAACAAGACATTGGGAAGATAACAGAAGAGATCAAAAGTGCAAAATCCAAATTTAGAGAAAGCTTTACATTCTTATATTTTCTTGTGAGAGGACTGAAATTGTAATCTTTTGAGAGGTGTTGTCATTGTTATAGTTTGTGCTTAGGTGTGAGATAGCGAGATTTATCTACCTAGGTATAAGCAGCACCAATTTCAAGAAGAAGTCCTTGGTATGAGTGGCACACTCCATTGTAACCACTCAAATATAGCTAATGGAATCCAACCAATAGGATGTTAGTATAAAAAAGTAGACGTAGGCTTGTACTAAGTTGAATCATTGTAAAACTCTAGCTGCATTGTTCTCTATCTCTCTACTTATATTCATTATTGCCTAATAGAAGCACAATGCACCAGTTGATATAACCTGCTCCTGCATATATCAACTCTCTTTTTTACCCAATTATGCTTATATCAAACTTTATAGCTTTAATTCCACAATATTTTGTCAAGTTTCCTAAAATCACTTATTCACCCCCCTCCCCCTCTAGGTTATACTGTTAACCAACAACATTAAGAAATTAGACTGGTTTAACTCAAAATATTTTCTCAAATGACCTAGCATGCCCAAACTAAGATTAATATTTTTTACAGAAAAATCATATTCATGTTAGATAAGAAGTTGCAAGTGACCGAGCTAATTAATACTGAAAAAAAGATTGGCGATGAAATGTGAAATCTTGTGGACTAAGCATAGACAGTGAAGAAATATTTACTTCAATCTGGAAGATGAAGAACCCATAAGATTTTCATCTAGGAAAAACTAGAAGTATCTTATGCGTACAAGAAACAATTTGAGTCAGTGAGGAAAGGAATAAATATCTCTATTCTTATGTTCTTAACGGGATGCACAACAAAAGATCCCAAAAACTAATCCATTTTGGTGATGGTCTAAGTCTTTCTCATGAGAAAGATGATAACCATATTATCTCCCAAAAGCAACGGGGAAAAGTCGCTCTCAATTATTTAAACTGGTGTCTTCTACAGGTCAAGCTTTGATATTTCTAACCTCAAGAAAAAGACAGAATAAAATCATGCGTACCTAGTACATGAAATCCTACCGTTCTTCCACTTAAAAACACTACTAATGGACTCAGCCCATATCCCCTTTCTACATAGGTTTAGGTCCCATGCACGTACGTTAAAATCATGTCGAACTCGGCGTTTCAAAGTGTTTCTCTAAGTATGACGTCGAAAAAGAGGGAAAAAGAGAGGAGAAAAACCCTGGATAAGAATGCTGATAAGATATGCACACGATACCCTATCGATAATGTCTTTCCTTATGGGGGAAGAGTACTCACTGTCATAATGTAACGACTTTTTGCGATCCAACACTCCTTAGATATTAAACTAGACATAATATTTCTTTGCCGAGAAAAAATTAGGTCTCCCAGATAGTTTGTTATATTTAATTTCTAGTTTATTTCCATCATATGGGGGCCAAATCGCTTTTATTATGAAGTGAGACGACTCAACGCCTCATTCACGCACATTATTTACTCTTCTTTGGGGGACCAAAAAGATTCCCAAGTGCTTTGATAGATGGCTCGAGCAAAAGAAGCATTCTGCTCCCACGATGCACGACGCTCGAGAACAATAAAAAATGATTTTTGCTTCAGTAAGAAGGGGGATGAGGGTAAAAGGAAACTGCAAAGAAACAGCTTTTGCGATAAAAGAAGTGAGTTTTGCTTTCACGCTTCATTGTTTCTTGTCCTGGAAAGTCGTGCGGTTCTCAAAAAGGACAGATAAGGAAGAAGGAACATGAGAACGGGGCCATCGAAAGTTAGTTCATTGGCGATTATGATTTGATAATGCTAAGTGGCGATAAAATTGTCCCCAACAAGGGGGGAAGTCAAACTTGGCTGCTTAAACTGGTGTCCTCTGCTTATAAAGCTTTTACATTCAAGGAAGAAGGCGTACAAGTAACCGCGCCTTCCATCAATACCTCAAAATAGGTCCACTGTTTCCTGACATAAAGGAGCAGGAACTAGGATATTTCAGATTCTTCTGCTTCTAGGATCACTTTTGCTTCGTAAACAAGCATCGCTAGCAGCTCCTCTGGTGAATTGCACACAAAAATGTGGTGGCGTCGCCATTCCCTTTCCCTTCGGGATTGGAACTGGGTGCTTCCTCGATGAGTGGTACGAGATTGTCTGCCAGAATGGCACTGTCCCGATACTGAACAAGGCCAACTTGAGGGTGCTCGACATTATGCCACCTGATATCCATGACAAAAGGAACGGCATGATCAAGGTCAGTCTTCCACTAACCTACTCGTCAAATGTGAGCTGCGGCAGCAATGGAAGCTCCACACCTGTGAGCTTGAAAGGCAGCCAATTTGTCTTCTCTGCTTCACAAAACGACTTTGTTGCCGTTGGTTGCAATATACATGCTCGGATGGATGACGCAGAGTCTACTAACATAAGTTGCGGAGCTGACAACAGCACTGTTAGGAACGCCACTTGTTCGGGCAGTAACGGATACTGTCAAATCAGGATTACCTCGGTTTTTCAGGCTTTCACCGTTGATTTCCAGCCATACAATAAAACAGCAGGAGAAAATGAATACAATTATGCCTTCTTGGCAGATAGGTCGCAGTTCACGCCTTTGGTTATGGACTTCAATAAGTCGAGGGTGAGCGGGCATTTCGCAGCTGTCCTAGAATGGGGGATATCAAATTCCTCAAAAGCTGCGTTAGAGATTTACAATTACAGCTCCATCTTCGACAATTCCTTCAATTGCAGCTCAGTCAGCTTCGATTCTGCATATCCCATGGCGATGCCCTTTTTGCAGTGTGTTTGCACCCGGGGCTTTGCTGGTAACCCCTATATAAAAGATGGATGCAAAGGTAAACCCAGTTACATTTTACCACACAAATCATTGGAAACCAAACGTCGAAACACTGCCCTAATAAGAGAAGTAGCTCTTTGGAGGCTGAAGTAGCTTTACATGCAATCCTAAACACCCACTAAAGAGACGAACCTCTACTAATTAATTTGTCGTTTTTTGTTCATTTGTAGATGAAGGCATAATCTATTTAATCCCTGCCACACCGGTAGAGGCGGCAACGCCTTCCTATCCTTCCTATCCTGTAGGTGGAAGAAAGAAAATTGCGTTTCTCATCATAGGTAAGCAAATTTCTAAATTCTATCATGAGCTATGAACAAGGACTATCCATCTTTTGTAACCCCAGACATTCACGAATATCACCTCCTTTCTTTTAGACATAGAGTCTTTAAAAAAAAAAAAAAAACCCACAATTTAGAAAAAGCATAGCGCATGGCGCGCTTTCAGTGGATCAGATGTCCCGTGTTTGATTTGGGCATATATTCTGCTGCTTAACTAATTCTATGGCTTTTCTGTTATGTGCTAAGTTTCTTTTTCATATGGAGACAAATTTTTCACCAACCCCGTTAGCATTCTGTTTAATCAAATTAGTGAATATTCAAAAGTCATCTAAGGTAATGCTCTCCAGTATCAGATTAGCATTTTCTGCTTTTCAAATCGGAGTCGCAAGGCTTGATGCTTGCTTTTGGTTATGCTCATACCACTTGGTAAACCAGGAATTGGAGCAGGCCTAGGAGCACTGCTCTTGCTTTAAAGAGTAGTAACTATCAAGACAACCTCAGAACTTTCTTTTCACCCTAATACTTGAGAGATAAGAAAACACTTGGACTTTTCTAATGTCTCTGCTTCATATCTAATGAAAAATATCCGTAGTTCCTACTTATTCTTGTCAGATTTGAATTGGAATTATCACAATCATAGTTAAGATGACTGCTAGTAGAAACTCTTTCACTTTCATCAGTGGTTTGCTAAATTCCTTGCAAGGGATATCAGTTGTACATGTTAAGATCATATATCAACAGAGAGCAGATGATGCTGCTGAGACTGCTGAAGTTAGAACAGAGGATGCTGCGAAGGCTGATAAAGCAAGAAGAAAAGAAGTAACTGTGACTGATATCAGTGGAAATGAACGGCTAAGATAAAGAGTAATGAAGTTTGTGATCAACGATGGAAAATCTGTCAAAGAGGATAAACAGGGATTGCGGATTACCTCTATGAAGATATATGGAGTCGTCAGTCAGTTATAACGTGAAAAACAGAAGTTAGTTTGTTCTGTTAGTCTTCATCTTCCTAAATGAGGAAGGTATATATAGCTTCGTAGAGATAGAGAAGAGAGGTGTGTTATAGAAAGATATAGAGAAAGATAGATGAGAGAATAGAGTTTTTTCCTTTCAATTGATGTAAAAGATCTTGAAGTACATTGTGATCAAGTATAGAAGAGAATATACAGAGTTCTTCATTGATCAATCTCAATCTCTACATCTATATCTTCCTCTTCCTGCATTCTTCAATTCTTCTGTACCAGAAGCTTCAGCATTGTTGATTCTTCTGTATGAATGCATCATCTTCACAGTACAGTGTAAAAGTTTGTATAATAATTTCATCTGACGGAACTTAAAAGGAGACAAATTAATTTTTTCATGCTTGTTAAGATAGATTGACGTGAAAGGAGACTCAGGTTAATCACTCCTGCATGCTTTCCTCTTAGTCAGATTCACTTAAATTCTTGATGATAAGTTCCTTTATAGGTTCCTGACAAGTGAGGTACTTTTTTCTCACTTTTGCCCCTTGAGTTTTGGCAATGCAGTGGGCGGGGCTGCCGGGGCAGGCCTTGGAGCACTACTTTTGTGTCTTTTCTCATGGAGTTTGTGCAAATACATCAAGAAGATAAAAGAAACCAAGTTCAAAGAGAAGCACTTAAAATGCAATGGTGGTATTTTGTTGAAAAGAGAGCTTTCGTCACCGGAAGGCAATGTTGAGAAAAGCAAATTGTTCAACTCCAAGGATTTAGGGAAGGCCACTGATAATTTCTATAACAATAGGATACTCAGGCAAGGTGGACAAGGTACTGTTTATAAGGGAATGTTAACAGATGGAAAAATAGTTGCAATTAAAAAATCAATGATGATAGATGAGAGAAAATTGAACAATTCATAAATGAAGTCCTCATTCTCTCATAAATCGATCACAAAAATGTGGTTAAGTTATTGGGGGTGTTGCTTAGAAAAAAAGGGTACCACTTTTGGTATATGAGTTTATATCGAACGGGACTCTATACCAATATTTGCATGACCCAAATGCAGAGTCGCCTATATCGTGGGAGACACGCCTAAGAATTGCAACTGAAATCGCAGGAGCCTTATTCTACTTGCATTCAGCAACCTCTATTCCCATTTATCATCGAGACATCAAGTCCACCAATATCCTCTTGGATGAGAAGTATCGAGCAAAGGTGGTAGATTTCAGTACTTCCAAGTCCATTTCCCTCGATCAAATTCATGTAACCACATTAGTGCAGGGGACTTTCGGCTATCTAGATCCTGAGTATTTTCGGTCAAGCCAATTTACAGACAAAAGCGATGTGTACAGCTTTGGAGTTGTCTTTGTTGAACTCTTAACAGGACAAAAGCCAATCTTGTCCCTAAGGAAAGAAGAAGGAATAAGCGTCGTGATGTATTTTATAATTTCAATGGAGGAGAATCACTTGTTCGACATCGTCGACACTCATGTGTTGAAAGAAGTAAGATGGAAGAGATTGCATCAGTTGCTAACCTTGCAAAGAGGTGCTTAGACTTGAATGGGAGGAATCGGCCTACAATGAAAGAAGTGGCAATGGAGTTGGAGGGGATAAGGAAGACCCAATATCCTTCGGACATTCAGCAAAGTCAAGAGAACTGTGAGACAACTGAATCTTTTGATGCTGTCTTTACATCTAACAACTCAAGCAATGACACCAATGTCTCTACACTTTCGGGTGTGCAGACACTCTTACCTAGCGAGACCTAGTGAAGATTTTTTTTGCCTCTTGCTCTTATGGACCCATAATGCTTTGTTTGTCCTATAAAGCGGTCTTCAAAGGAAAAAGAAGGAGAAAAGAAAAGTGGGGATGAAGACTTGTTCATTTACCAACAGAGGGCTTTGATAAGTTATTTATGGGCTACGTACTTATTCTCGGTGTTTGAGACCAATAAATTGTTATGATGTATTTATTCCGGACTTATTTATATCTTGTAATTAGCTCCACATTATTACACGATATTGGAGTGAGCATGGTTTTGATGGACAATTCCCACCTTAAAATCAAGAATTACCTATTAATGATTGGTTTCAAAAAATTGAAATAAAAAATCACTCGTTGGTTTCATTGATGTGCCCCGGAATCGGACCACCAAGTTTATAAAACCGATTTCCAATCCCTATAAAATTGCATTCATCAATTAATAAAAATACATAGTAAGAAGCAACAGTTTGCTTCACCAATCAGACTCCCTTCATTACCAACACCCACTCGGGAAACTCTCGAGATCGAAACCGCACACTCCAAATGCAGCTCGGAGGAAATGCCGACCGTTGCTTCTCAATCCCATGGCCATGGGAGCCGAAGATGCCTCAACTTGGATGTGCAGGGGAACCTACGGCGCACGAGAGAAAGCTTTTACCGACTCTAGGAAGGAAAATTGCCGGGGAAGATGACAAACGAGATTGACGTTTACTAAGGTGCTGCATGACAACATTTCTTTTCCTCAAAATTTCTGTTCTTTTGTTCCCCAGAACAAAAAAAGAACAGAAACCCGTTTGATAACGCCAAGTTGTTTTCTATTCCCGGGAATAGAAAGTTAGCCCGAGAATAGATTTGGAGCAAAAAAAGTTGCTTCTTGTTCCCGGGAACAATTTCTAGAAATAAGCTAATTTTATTTTTTTATTTTTCTTTTATTTCTCTCTCTTGCCGCGGCCACCTTCAACCACCCGGAGCCATCGCCCACCGCCGGTCGCCGCCCGCCCGCCCACCGCCGCCACCGCCAGCGATCACCACTTTGCCCACCGTCGCCGCCACTCGCCGGCCAGCGGTTGGCGGCCGGCGATCCGTGAGCAAGAATAAAACATTAATAAATACAAAAAGAAAATATTGTGTTACCAAACGCATTTATATTCTTTTTCTATTCCAAGAGTAAAAATTTTGTATAGTTATCAAACGGGTTCTTTTACTCAGAAATTGTTCTCCGGAATAGAAATAGAAAAGAGCTAGTTCTTAAAATAAATAAATAAATAAAATTAAAAAAAAACTCATCCCCAAGAAGAGTTATCATTCACACCTTAAGATGCCTCAGTTTGTTCCATCCAAGGATTGGCATGTGAGAAAGAGAAGGAAAATGTGGGAAAAAAGAGAGTGAACGTAGAATGTTGCCGACAGGAGGCGGGAAAGAGAAAATAAAAGGGAAAATGATCACTTTTGCTGTAATATACCGGTTCGGTCCAGACAAGTAGATGGACGATTCCACATCTAAAACGAGGAATCGAACCAATACTCATTAATTTCAATAAATTGGAATAAGGAATTGAACTGGTCCTATGGGAATTGTCGACATGATTTGGTTCCAAGTGGTTCCTGATTTCTTTGCACACTCCTAATACTATCGTGCCAATTTGGAAAATTTTACAAATTGCAATAATCTATATCGAGCATGGTGCAGTGATTTTATTTCGGAAAATTATTCGATCGTTTTCTAGACCTAACGTATGGTTATAAACTTTTCAACTTAGTCAATTTAGTCTTGAACTTTTATGTGAAATTCCAATGTAATCATTTCAACAAATTTTGGCCAAAAAAAAAATTGTGGCTGCGGTCCAATCTCCAACGGCCATACTACGTAGCTCGGCAATGTCAACATGGAAGAAATGAAGCAAAATGACGTCATTTTACATTTTTCTGAGCTTATTGAATTTTTACTTTCCCTTTGCTTTTTTTTTTTTTTTTTGTGATATTGTTCACCTTCTACGGCGCCTTCTCCAGCTGGCGAAAACATGTCTGCAGCTCTCTCTGGTCACTCCCATCTTAGGCGCGGCGTCGACAAGGACGAGGGATAAGCGGCAACGGGGACAGGTGTGGTCAAGGGTCGAGTTAGGAGCTCAGGTGGCCTCGGATCTTGGTCGATCCAAGGTCCGGACAGGTCAGCGGCAACCCTACTGGCCGCTGCAATTGTCGTGGGCCGTCATTGACCGCTTGCCCGAGTGTTGCACAGGCGGGGAGGGGATGATCGCGGGATTTAGCTCAGAAAAACAATATCGGAGTTGGATATTGATGGTCTGAAAGGCCAAAACCTAAGGTCCTAGCACAAAAAAATCAGAGTTCTCAAGACTTAGAATGATTGGGGGCCATTGATGGACGAGATATACATCCTACCACATTGCAAGATACAAGGTGGCCCATAGGCGAGAGAGGATACTATGAATTCGTGATTTCCACTTCATTTTGCAGGGCAGAAGAACGGTGCGTGACTGACTTCCTCAGGAGATTACTTCAAAACGCAATCGTGATAACTTTAAGTTTCACTCACATGGTGGCGTGGGGGCGGCGAGGGTGAAGGAGTCGTGGAGGTGGATAAGCTACATCCTTGGAAGAAGATGAACAGCAGAGAAGAAGGATAATATAGGGAAAAAAAGGAGAGAAAAATAAGAAAATTGAGAAAATAAACTTAAAATTACGGAAAAAAAAAAAAAAATGCAAAAAAGAATGCGGAGAGGGCGTCCGGTTCAGCTCGCGAACTGGTCTTCAAGCTGTCCCGGCCGATTCAGCCATCCATTGGGCGAGATTTTTTGGAGGAAGGCTCGCCTTTCCACCCTTCGAATCCTCACCGAAGCATTTCGCGTGATATGGCTTGAATCAGGAGATCTCTGCGCTCGATCGTTAGGGTTCTGGTGCGATTTTCGCCTCCTTTCTTGAGTGCGCGGACTGATTCGGGCTTACATTTGATTGCATCCTTTTGAGGTAAGCCTCGCCTCTTTCCTCTTAGGATATATCTTGAAGCTGTCCACGTGCCATGGCCCGCATTTTTGTGTCGGTTGATCGATTGCTGGTTTCGCTGCATTTTCGGGTTTGTTCTTCTTTGTTATGGCATCGACAAGCGAGGATCCTCTTGGTAGGGGAAGGGAAGCCTCGGGCTCCCAATGCACGTAGTAGGAGCGGGGTTCGTTATGTATCTCGTGGCGAGACACAAGACGTCCCAATGCTGGTCGGACAGATCCAACGTTCCTCAGAATCGCTCTTGGGCGAAAGTGGCGAGCCTATCTACTAAGGGCTATGATCTGGACTTTGCTCCACCTATTTCTGTGGGTAGGAAATCGATTGTCCGTTTATCTGATAATGCTAAGCATGCGGGTGACCCTAAATGGGATAGCTGTTTAGTCGGGTATTATGTTGGTAAGAACATTCCGTTCAAGATCACGAAACCGCTTTCTGAAACACGCTGGGGATCGCACCTTGCTGAAGTTCGGCAAATGACGATGGTTTTTACTTCTTCATCATTCCGGATGATGAATTTAGGAGAAGAATTCTTGATGAGTGCCATATAACGGTGGCGAGAGTACCTTTGGTGCTGAAGCAATGGCACCGTGATATGGAACTCAAGAAGGATCTGCAATCTTCTGTTCCAGTTTGGATACGCCTCAAGAATATCCCGTTTGCCTACTGGTCGGCGCCTGGTATAAGTGAGATTGCAAGTGCTATAGGGAGACCCTTGTACGTTGATCCCTTGACAGAAGATGAAACCTGTCCTTCGCCGGGGTATGTGTGGAGATCTCGGCAAAGCTGGAAAGATGTGAGGAGGTTGAGGTGCGGTGGATGATAAAGCTTTTCGGTGGCTGTCCTATATGAATGGAGGCCTAATTCATGTGCTAAGTGCTGTGTGTTTGGGCATGATTGCTTAACAAAGGAGGTACCTAAGATGCCTCCGAAACCCCCTGCTACAATTCCCACTTTGTTGAGCCTACCGATCTGAGGAACGCTTGCGGTAACTCGAATCATCATATACCACCTATTATGGCTGCGATATAGACTGGTTACATCATCCCCATCGGATGATGGATGGAAGCAAGTTTCAATAGAAAGAAGAGGCTGAATGTGGGCCAAAGTGATAAGGCGGTAGTTAACCCCCTATCTCGGTTCTTAAAGCTCCATCTATTGAAAACCGGGCGATCCAGTTGCCTCGATGATCATGACAACCCGAACAAAGGAGAAAATACTGGTTCTATGGCTCGGTAGTCCCCAATCCTGCGGAGGCCTCCGCGGCTCTATCCTACGAAGAGGAATCGAGGATGAGGCAAATGCTGTTAATAGTAGCAGCGGTGAAGGGAGGACCCGGTTAATGTTGCGCCTGAATGTTTGAATGACCCTTATCCTAAACCGAAAGTCCCCCTAATCGAAAGACCATTCCAAAGGCTGCTCTTGAGACTCCCCATTTCGAAGGGCTCGAGCAGGAGGAAGCCCTTCAGGCGTCGGTAAGGGTCCTCTCTCTCTGTTTTTTGACTATGAATTTTGGTGTTTGGAATATTAGGGGCCTTGGTAGCCCCGTTAAGCAAGCCGAAGTTAGAAATTTTGTTAGGTCCAATAATCTCTACTGTGTTGGAATTGTTGAGACCAAGATCTCTGTTGCTTCTTCTAGTTCGGTTTCTCCTATTTTGTTGCCGGGTTGGCGTTGGGTTTATAACTATAGCCACTCTCATAAAGGGAGGATTTGGGTGGGATGGAATCCCCGTGTTGTTGATTTTTTGATTAACTCGCCTCGTCTCAAGCAATCCACGGTAGGTTCTTTGTGGTTACCGTCTGTCTTGTTACATTCCTTTCGGTCATTTATGCCGAGCACGGTTTGTTGCTAGACGTCCGCCTGTGGGAAGACCTTATTGATCAGTGGTACTCTTTCGTCGGTACCTTGGATTGTTCTTGGAGACTTCAATGCCATCCGGGATCCTTCGGATAGAATGGGAGGATCAATGCCCGGATCCCGGCCTTTGAGGAATTCCGTGATTGTTTGAACCAAGCGGCCTTGAGGATTTGCGGTTCACCGGTTATAGATATACATGGGCTGCCTCGTCGGGGACCAACAGAAAGCAAAGGAAGATAGACGGGGTTTTGGTGAACGGGTCTTTGGAATTCGGCGTTCTCATTCTCGGAGGCCTCCTTTTAGCGCCGGGTATCTCCGATCATACGCCTATGGTTGTAAAGGTTATGCCAACTCCCAAGACTTCTAAGCCATTCAAGTTCTTTAATTTTTGGATGACTCATCCGGATTATGCTAGGATGGTTGTGGAAACTTGGGATTCTCCATTCTATGGATCACCTATGTTTATTCTATACTCTAAGCTTCGCCTTCTCAAATGCAAACTAAAAAAGCGAGTTAATAGGGAATCATTTTCGACCTTTCTTTAAGAACTGCCGAAGGCTAGAAGGGTGTTACAAGCAACGCAGGATGAGTTGCAAGTTAATCCTCTCAATGTGGCTCTTGCGGAAACGAAAAGGAGCAGATCCGGTATTTACGGACCTCCGCCTCCGGGAGGAATCCTTCTATCGTCAAAAATCAAGAGTGAGATGGTTGAAAGAGGGTGATCTTAATACTAGATTCTTTCACCAAATGGTGAACAAGCGCCATCTTCAAAACAGAATTATGTCGATCTCCAATGGTGATGTTTCTACCTCTGATCCTCTGGAAATTCAGCGAACTTTTGTCCATCACTTCCAATCTATCCTTGCTGCTTCGCCGACCCCTGTTCGCCCGGTTAAGGAGGAAATCAAAGCGGTGCTTAAGCATTCTCTTAATGAGGACCAGGTATGTCTTCTTTCGCCCCCTTTTGTCTCGGATCTTTGAAGTGCGTGATACTCTATTCTCGCTTGCTCCGGTAAAGCCCCTGGGCCGGATGGGTTCAATGTGGAGTTTTTAAGCACTCTTGGGATGTTGTTGGTGAGTCGGTCATAATGGCGTAAAGGACTTCTTTGTGACGGGTGAACTCTTGAAGCAAATCAACACTACCATTATTTCTCGGTGCCCAAAATCCCCAATGCCTTGTTAATGATTTCAGGCCTATTGCTTGTTGCAATACCATTTACAAGTGTATAACCAAGCTCATTGCTAATCGCTTGACCCGGGTCTCGCCCTCTATTATTAGCCTACCCCAAAATGCATTCATCAAGGGAGACATATTAGCGATAATATCTTACTCGCTCGGGAGCTTTTTAGTGGATTTCATCATGATCCTTATCGAGCTAAATGTGTAATCAAGGTCGACTTTAAGAAGGCGTATGACACGGTTAGCGGGAATTTGTCGAAACATGCCTTCAAGCTTTCGGATTCCCGCAGATTCTTATAGACCGAATTATGACTTGTGTTCGATCCCCCAAGTTTCGATATGTCTAAATGGGGAGCTCCATGGATTCTTTTCTAGTGGGAGAGGAATTCGTCAAGGCGATCCGATGTCTCCTTATTTATTCACGCTTGTGATGGAGGTACTTACGGGAATCTTGGATTCGAAGACTAGTCGATCGACTTCGGATTCTTACGGAGATGCAAATCAACGAAGATGTCTCACCTATTCTTCGCGACGATGTACTCCTCTTCTCGAAGCCACCTTGGCTTCGGTTGGCCTTCTAAAAGCTGGAATTGAATCCTTTTCGAATTGGAGTGGTCTAATACCAAATTTAACCAAAAGTGAAGTGTACATCTCCGGTGGCTCGACTAGTCTTCGGAATGGCATTGTCAATCTTCTCGGTTTCCAGGTTGGTTCTCTTCCTTTCCGCTACACAGGGGTCCCTGTCATTTCTACAAGATTAGGGAAAGCTGACTGTGTAACGTTGGTTAATGCAATAACAGCCCGGATTCAATCGTGGACTCATAGATTCCTATCCTTTGCGGGTAGAATTTTGCTTATTAAGTCTGTGCTTCATTCCATTCAAGTGTTTTGGGCTAGCGTTTTCTTCCGCCCTGTCTTTGTGTTGGATCGAATTGAGAAGATCGTAGGCAATTTTTGTGGAAAGGGCCGGCGTTGGAGTGCAGGTGGGGCCAAAGTGTCGTGGCAAGACATTTGCCTCCCGAGAAGAGAGGGAGGGCTAGGGATTCGGACGCTCGGGGAGAATAATCTAGCCCTTATGCTCAAGCACATATGGAAGCTATTCTCGATAAAGAATCTCTTTGGTGTAAATGGGTTCATGCCGTCTTCTTATCGAGGAAGAACTTGGATATCCCCCGACCCCACCTCTTTTGTTCTTGGGCTGGAAAAGGCTCCTCCGCCATCGTGGCATGTATCAACAACATTTTAGATGGAAGATAGGCAATGGCAAAGCTGTCTCTTTCTGGTTTGATCCGTGGCACCTTAATGGCCCGCTTAACCTCCTTTTCTCCAACCAGCAAATATACAGATCGGGGATTCCTCGAACTGCTTCCGTGGCTGATGGCTGAGGCTTACCTGGATGGCTGTAGGCACTTAAAAGGGGTGGAACACCTGGATAGCCACAGGTGTACAAAGTACTAGAATACTTGAATGAACACAAGTATTTAATGATATAACCTGAGACCACTCAGTTGGTCTAAGTGTAAGGAAGCATACCTGGGTAGGCGCTGGCACACAAAGCAGTGGAATGCTTGAACAGTTGCTATATTTGGGACAACTTGGGCAAGTTAAGTGTCATGAAAAAGAAGTACCTGGACAATGGTGGGTACTTGACGATATAGGGATACCTAGACAGCAGTAGGTATTTCAAGAGATACTTGGTCAGTCACAAGTATCAATACTCTGGGGACAACTCGAACAGGTCGAGTGTCAGGAAAAGGGAGTATCCGAATGGTGACCGGTACTCAAAGACAATATGGATACCTAGACAGCAGTAGGTACTCAATGATAAAGGGATACTTGGTCAGTCACAAGTATCAATATTCTTGGGACAACTCGAATAGGTCGAGTGTCAGGAAAAGGGAGTATCCGGACGGTGGCCGGTACTCAAAGACAATGGGATGCTAAGACAGCAGTAAGCATCGAAACTCAAGGGACAACTTGAATAGGTTGAGTGGCAAGAAGAGAGTACCTAGACAGTGGTAGGTACCTTAAGACAAATGTGGATAGGGATATGCTTACTTGGCAATATCTCTGCTCTCTGAGAGTATGTCCACTATTTGCACAATATGCACACATGATTGTATATGCTATAAATTCATGAGTTCAAATGAGATTCATGCATGATAATTTTGTCAGTTCTGCATCTTTTGATTTCCACTGGGGAAGATTTTGAAAGACAACATTCATTTAAAATGTAGATGTCTTGAGCATGCCGGATGAGGGACTTTCGATGCCGAAAGGACTTTTGCTCACTCTCATGGAAAGGGCTATCGACCATTGATGCGGGATTCATAAGGACCACACTATCTCCTTTGTCATCATGTCGGCGAGGTCGAGTATTCTCGCAAATGGTACGACTTTACCAATGTGAGAGGTCTTTGTTGAAAACTGGGTGATGAAGTCTTGGTCGGTGGCTCATCGAAGGGGACCATCAAGGTTGAAGCGATGGACGAAAATGTTGCACGATCATCTCGGGTTTACAAGTCAAGAACCTGCGAAAAGAGATAGAGTAATCTTGCTCGTACTTCTTCGAGCGATGCTTATAGACATATGAAATCCTGCGTTAATTGAAGTGCCCCTAGTTTGAAGAGACTTTTACAATGTGATGCAACGTAGGCTTGATTCATGTGTAAAAAGGTAGAGCTGGTGATTGTCTTGGCATTTGTCACCAGTCTTTCTTCTCCTTTGTCAAATGGAGGTTCTATGGACCACAAAAGCAACATTTTCTTGGCTGCATTTTTGGTAGGGGGCATTGGCCTTGCTTTTACTAGGCACACTGTTTTTTCATGTCCCTAGTTTTATTCCAGTTCTTCATTTATGGGCATTGACCTTGCTTTTACTAGGTACGCTGCTTTTTTATGCCCATGTTTTTTCATTCTTGTCGTTGGAGGAATTGGCCTAGGCAAGTTCAATCGAAGCACCGTTATTAGACTCTTGAGTCTTCATCTTGATAGGTGCTTTCTGGGCTATCTTTGCTTAAATGGCAGTAACTTTTGTTTTGCCTCCATGTGAGGGTGAAATTACAGACTCAATTGGGTTGTACAATGAATACAAGTGCATAGAGAAGAATTGCTCTTTGTCATTCTAGGGCACTTAAATTAACGTGAGCGTTCATATGCAATAAGGACACCCAAAGATTGATGCAAGTGCGATCAAGAAAATTTCTATCTCTCTTCTCACCTTGTGATGCTGCTTTGTCTCCGATCCGCCCCAGCGTGGGGTGGTTCTTGACGGGGGTATGGAAGAAGCTTCACCAATGTATGGGGCTCAATGGGGTGAGCGATGGAATGCCTCTCACTATTTTGGTTATCGTACCATTCGTGAGAGAACTCTTTACCCCGCAGGCATGGAATCTTCTACACTCATCTCATAAGTGTATAGATGGGGGACTGTGTGGAGGATATGGCTTGCTTGTCATCATTCTGACACGCCTCATCTAGCATGCTCAATTAATCTTGTCTTCTTCACTTAGCTGTCTATTATGATAATCCTTAGTGGAATCAGTGACTTTAACAGACAAAATCATCATGCAAAATTCATTTGGAAATGACATGCAACATTTTGAATATGATGGAGTTTGAACTCTTCAAAACAAGTGCATGGTTTTGACTCGAAAAAGACCCTATTGACAACTTTAGGAGTTAACATAATGGTGTTTCCAAATATGTTAAATTTTGAACATCAAAAGAGTTATTCGCAAATGGGTGTCGATAGTTGTCCCTATTGGTTAGGGATATGACACGTGAAGGATCAGCCAGGGTTGGGGATCTGATAGCGCATCTCCGCTTTTGCCCCTGTAGAAGAGAAGATGTACAAGTAGATCAATTAGTCGGCCAAAATCAAATGTGAGTTGAGGCCTGAAGATTTTCTGTCATTTGCCTTGGCGATTACTCAGGACACCATTTCATTTAGGAGAGTTTGTCATGCCTCTCATTGATTATTATCCTTGTCAAGTGATCTTGCAACAAGACATGCTTCTCGTTGATTTGTTATCCTTGCTTTTGACAGTCAGGTGATCCTGCAACAAACAAGAGGGAATGTGTTAGTCATGAACTCTTTCAAGAGTTGAATAACTGGGATCGATACAACTTTACCCTTCACTTTGGTTTGCAGATGATTGGGTGAACCTGAAGTGAGAAGGGGACACGAAGTCCTATGTCCCTTGTTTCGTTAGGTCAATTATTCTCGAATTGGCTCTGGATGACATGTCTTTTTACACGAAGCCGAGGTAAATTTGATGTAAGTCATTTCCATGTACTAGCTTGGCCAATATTGATTTTCCTAACCATCAAATTTGGCTCTTGAATCTGGTGCTTCCTGCCAATAGGGGAATATGTCAAAAGTGAATTCAAAGAGGGGAGTATTGGAAACGATACCAAATTACTCTTCTCCAAAGTTTGTATTTGCTGACTCTGATGATGTTTGAATGTCGATGACAGCCTTTTCGTCTTGGCATAGTTTGACATTTCTTTCGATTGGCCTTCCTCACTTGTGACCATGTATGCATGATTGCTGGTCGTTGATTCATCTTCAACGCCTTCCTTCGTGGAATTTCTCCTTTGTCTTTAACTATAGCATCATTGGGCAAAAGTCATGTACCTCAAGCTTCTATGGAATTTGAGATGGACAATCAAAACCTCCAATTCTTTGATGGCAATCACTTCCTGCGAAAGCATGCGTCTTAATAGGAAGTCAGGTTTCTAGGTCCTCATTTTGAATAGGGGCTTGAGACCGCTTCAACTGTCTGGATTTCTTCCCCTCTTTTGGTGTAGGATGAGTCTTTCTATTTGCCCATGTTTTCTTGGCATGGTGTCTTTGAATTTGGCGAGTTCACCTGATGCGCTTGCTTCAAATGCCCCCTGTCACACTAAGTCAAAGGGGACGGGAATGATCTTCTGAGACATGAAGTGAGTGAGTTAGAAAGACAAACATGATTAAATTTATCATCTTGTTTTAACAAAAGCTTTTGGGTGATGAAATATTTTTTTATTTTCAAAATACGTCTTTGGGGGGAGAAAAAGCATGAAGAAACCCAGCCCTCAGTATTCTCCTTGGATGATATTTTCTTTTCATGGTTGGATAACATCACCGGGCTAGTTTGAAGTACCGCCTCATGCTCTTAAAACAAAATATTATAACTGTACAATAGAGTACTTTGAATGGAAAATACAACCGTAGCACACTAGATAAGATAAGAAACATGAAATTATAAAAACAAGTAAAACCCATGAAAACTCCTGTGTAAAGGAGTGCTTTGATAGTGTTGGTTCTAAAATCAAGCGCCTTTGAGTTCCTCGCCTCCAGTAGACTCGAAGTATTCACAGGAGAGGACCACTTCATTGAAGCTATGGAAATGCAACCCATACAACCAACAACGATGCTTACGAGGTAAAGCCCATATGAATAGCTTTATCATTTCTTCTTCAGCCAGTTGAGGGTAAGTTTGCATCATAAAAGCCTCCCACCTCCTTGCATACGCTCGGAAATCCTCCATTAGTCTTCTTCGAAGTGAACCAAGTTCGACAAGGCACTTCGGTCCTAATCGCTTTGATCGAACGGGAATGCGAAGACAGCTCATTCCAATCTCTCATGAGGTAGATATCTGATGTGATAAACCATTGTAATGTAGAGCCCGTAAGACTCTCTTGGAAGGTCTGGGTTGTGAATGACATCGGGCCATAATACCGGCTCATTTCAGCATGGAGGTACTACAAGTGGGCCACGGGGCAAGTCGTGCCGTTATATTTGCGGAGATTAGGTATCCACATCTCTCCAGGGGTCATGATCCTATGAGCGTAAGACGGGCTTGATGTATCTTGGTTAGGCCACTGGTTTTCCCACTGCATATCTGTTATAGTGGTGAATTTTTCTGTTTAAGGGAAGTTGGATTCTACCGAGATTACCCAATTGCTTTCTTCTTGGTCAAAATTTCCGAATTAGGATGAAGTATTGAAGCTATCCTCTTGGTCAGGTGACGAGTTTAGTACTTCGTTAGGATCGTAGCGAATAAAGACGTAAGCTTCCTCTTCTTACGGGCCTTCATCCCCGGATGAGAGTAGGAAACAGTTATATGATGAATCGTCAGTTTCATTGTCGAAATAACACTGGAAGTCCTTGGGATTGTATTCTAGAGCCGGGAAGTCTTCAAGGTTGTACTCTAGGGGATGGTAGCCTTCAAAGCTGTATTCTTGGGAATGCTTGAAGCCTTGGTGCGGTGGCTCGTCGGCGAGTCTTTGTATTAATCTGCTTAGGCTTTCTTTTCTTGGCCTTTAGTCCGGACCTTTTGAGTAAGGCCCTTCGTTTTTCCAGCTCGATTGTCAAGGGAAGTGAGAGACATTAGAGTTTCACTATCTGATTCGCTTTCCAGGTTGATAGGGGTCAGTATTTTTTGGACCCTAGCTCTTGGAGTAAGCTTAGGGAGTCGTCCAGTTGTGCCCCGGTCTTGAACAGCCTCTGTGTTTTTGATCTCATACAAAGGCTCATTGCCTTTCTTAGTGGGAAATTTTCCAGTAACAAGGTGTTGTTCAGCTGCCCATTTATCATGCAAGGTTTCATTGACATGCTCTTCTCCTATCTCGGCGACTAACGGTTCCTCGTGCTCCGCGATCATCGGCTCTTCGTAGGGCGGGGTGATGTCAAGATTATACTCTTGGTGAAAAACATGAATTAGTTCCCTCCGGGTTTTAAGGGGACTAATCTTCCGATAATGTACCATCGCAAGGCGGGGCCGATCCAAGCTCGATTGGTACGATCGAATCATCCTTCGGACCAAGTAGGCCTGCAAGTAGGTCTCTAGGCGGGAGGTATCAACATATCTTTCGCATTCAGGTGCTTTGAGCTCTTCAGGAATCTCAACGCCGGCGTAATTGGACAGGTCCATGGGATTCTATTCATGCAGCTGGCTTAACTTTTTCATGATCCTTTCAAATTGTCTATGGTACTGGCCATTTTCTGGCAAATATGTGGGCGTCATGACAGTGCTTAAGGCAACTACAGAGTTGGGCTCAGCTTGAGTGGATTTCATTTGTCTCGAGAGTTGTCGAAGGACAATGGACATCTGTCATACGCCATCTTCAATGTTAATGAGGCGATTTTGTACATCATTCTGATCGGGCCCTAATGCATGAGGCCATTCGCGAGCTATTGGTGGCCGGCAATTCATAATTACCTGCTCATTGTGAAAACAATAAATGAGCACGGAAGTAAACAAAGATTGACCCATGGCAATGATCTAATTGCTTTTTTATTTATCAAAAGAGGATTTGTAGACTGCCAGCTCTTAAAACTTGAAATTGAAATGACAGAATGAAATACTAGATATTAAACAAAAGTCCCTAAACAATGGGACGAAACTTTCACACTATTAATACTAAGGGGCACATGATTGCCAATTTATATGCGATGGGGAGCTTTGTTCTTGCGAGAACGCCTGCTTTCTTGAACTGGCTCTGAGGTATGCATCCAGTCCATTCCCAAATCCCTCTCCATGAGCTCTGCTTGCTCGTGCGGGCTGCTCTCTCTGATTGAGTGAGGGACTAATGGCTTCCATTTTGTCGGGATATGATGGTTGTGGATGTAGGACATGGAGGCGTGGTGGGCTTTTTCTTCTCCCTCAAGCCCTTCGGGTACCACGATCCTTTGCGATGGCACTTGTCCCCGGGTTTCTGAGCGGTAGAAACTTCGAATGCGTAGTCACGACTTGTATTGAAAAGAACTGAAGAGATCTTCCTGATGGAAGGCGATGGGATCTCCTGAAGGGCTCCATATTGTTGTGCCACCCGATAAGGGTGATAGAGAATGGCGCCGGTGTGGCCAAGCAACGGAATTGGGAGATCATGCTTATAAGCGAAGCGAGCTCTTTTTTCATGGAACCAACCAGCACACCATTGGAATGCCTCAGGAGCTGGGTCTCTTAGGAAGTTTACCCAATTTAAATAGCTTTGATTGGGAATATACGGTCCTAAAACCATAAATTTTTGTAATGGATTTTCAAAAGCATTCGTTTCAGATGATCGCATGAAGTCTCGAAATTTGCTTAGGTGAGAAAAAAACCAGACTTGTAAAATTTCAGGAGAGGCTCGCATGATTTTCTCTGAGTTGTCTTTAAAACAATTAAAGGATAAGAATGTTTCAGTTAAAATCACGTTGACATAATTCCCCCTCTTAAGATCGATCAACTATCCATGCCATCTTGGGAGTTATGGCATTTTTGATGGGGGAAGATGATGAGCCCGAAAAGGCCGGGAGGAAAATCTCACTTTTCTGGGTCATAAGCTGATTTTGGAAACATGCATTCATAAATTCCAGTGGGCAAGTATTATGGTTATCTTCAAGAATTTGTATCATAGTATGGACTTCAGTTCTTAAAAGCCGTGCTAACCCACGTATCGGGATGATGCTTGTAGATGGCCTGACAAGCTTTTTCTCAAGAGGCATTCCAATGATGATGTTGTATTCTTCCAGGGTTGGGGTTAGCTCAAACCCACCGAATATAAAAGTAATCGTCTTCGGGCACCAGAAATGTGCCATGGTTTGTATGACTTCAGGGCGAACAGTGATTTGGATCAATGATAGGAGATGACCGACTTTGGCCTTCACGCGCTCTTGGGCAAATTGATCTAATTGACCCCACCATCTGAAGAGCTCCGCCTTGGGAGCAGGAATGAACTGGATATCGTCTTTCCCCATATAAACTGGGACTTGAAAAGTTTGTCCTAAATTGCCATGGGCCAAATAAAAAGACTGAGTAAAAGTAAAGAAATTACTTTTGCTTTTTAAAGAAAAATGGCAAGCACAAAGACATGCGCGTGAGACGTGCAGCTAGATTTCTAACTGAGAAGGATTGTTAAGATTAAAAGGATATCCGCCCGTTGCAGTCTCGCGTTAGCAGCATACCCTCCTAATCTCGGCTAAGAAATTCGGGGAAAAGAAAGGCAACCTCTACATCGCAGTCTCGCGTTCGAGGTCGTATCTTTCTTAACACCATCCTAAAAATCCTATGGCGGCCCAGGTCCGACGGCCGGGTTGTGTGTGCCATGTGTAGTGCTAAAACATTTAAAGATGCACAACAGTTTATAATCACAAAACATTTTATTTTAACAAAATAAAAAAAAAACTTTAAGCTACTACCCTGCACAAAAAAAAAAAAAAAACAAGTCAGTAAAGGGTTTAAACAAGATAAAATGGCCTAAGTCCTCAAATATCCCCGGTGGAGTCGCCAAGGCATCGCGACCCTCCTTTTTCCGGCGCCCACAATCGAGTACGGGCGCCTAAGGAGGCTAATGGCTCGGCTGAAATTTGTTATGCTCGGACTCTCCCAAGTCCACCAATTCACAACTTTAATAATCTAAATTTTTAACCTATAAATTAATTTTAAAACGGAGTCGCCACTAATTGGTTTGGGGTGGGTCGATTAGAAACCCTAAGCGAAGTATCGGGAGAAATACTCGCTCTGCGCAACTAGAGAAATTAGAATCGGTGACTTGATTACACTAGTTAATCACTAATGCCTTTTCGATACCTAATCTTATTTAAACCCTAAGGCTTTTGGATTTTTGAGAGATTTTCCATGCATTTTGGGAGGAAAAACATTTTTGAGTATTTTCTCATTTTTGGACATAAAAGGGATTTTTTTGGTATTTTTGGAAAAATACAAGTCTTTTGGTTTTTTTCTGAATTTTTGGCTTTTTTTTTTTGGATTTTTGGCATTTTTGGAAAATATGGAATATTTTTATTTTTTTGATTTTTTGGAAAATAAAATATTTTTGGATATTTTGATATATTTTTTTGGAAAATAAAACATTTTTAACATTTTAAAACATTTTTGGTTTTTTGGAAATTAAAATATTTTTAAATTTTTTTGAAAATAAATTATTTTTATTTTTCTTTTTTTAAAATTAAAATATTACATAGAATAATATAAAAAGCCGACCCGGGTCGGATCCCGGGTTGGGTCCGACCGGGTCGACGACCCAAAACGCGGGCGGGCCCGACTCAGATTTTCTCCTTTCTTTATTTTTATTTATCAAAACGGCCCGATGGCCCGTCGTTTTGGGAGGGATCCAGCCCGCCCCGCCGACCCGGCAAAACCCCACCTGGATCCGGCCCGAATTCTAGCAATGACCCGGTTCCCGCGAGGAACCCTACCCGACCCGGCTCCGGCACACGACCCGACTCGCTGCCGCCCCCCGATTGCAAACCCTACCCGATTTTCCAGTCGGATCCGCAGCGACCCGAAAAATCGCAAACCCTAGGATTTGCAAATGCAGCTTGCGCCGGGAGAGGGCGAAGTGATACGGCGGCGACGATGGCCACGGCGGTGACGGTGGCGACAATGGGAACCACGGCGACGGCGACGCCCGCGAATGGGGTTGCGATGGGCGGCGGGACGATGGCGGCGGTTTTTACCTTTTCTTGAACAGAGGCGATGACGGCGACGACGGGAGTTGATCTACGATGGTGGCGGCCACGCGGCGGATTGATGGCGGCGGCCGTGGCGGACGACGACGGCGTCGCGAGGCTGGGCTCGGTCGATTTGATCGGGGCTCTCTCTCTCGAGCTCGGGCTCGCTCTTTGAGCTTCGGAGGAGAGGCGGCTCGTGGGGACAGCAGCAGCAAATGGCGTCAGGATCTCAGTCGGGGCGAACGGCGGCGGGACAACATCCGACAACAACAGCAGCAAAAAAAACTCCAGATCTGAGGCGCAGATCTCGGCCGGACCCTCCTCGGCCTTGATTCTCTCTCACTTAGGCGGATTCGAGCCTCCACCGGCGGATCTGACCCTCTCGAAGTTGCTCGCCGCCGGCCTTCCCCGAAGTCTCTCGGTGGAGGGTGGGCTGAGCTCATAACTCGAGTTCTCTCTCACTCGCTCGTCGATTCCTCCCCCGAAGTCTCTTAGTGGGAAGATCTCCAAGCTTGCGATACCCTCCGACGATGCTTGCGGCCACCTATTTATAGGCGAAGGAAATCCGGTCGACAGAGGGGCTCGGTCGCCAGCCTCCGGCTTGCCCACCGGTTCCGCTCGGCTGAAGCGGTGTCTCATCGAGCTTTCCAGCGAAGCTCGCTCAACATTAATGGCGCCTGATCTTATCCTCTCCGGCCGGCGTCGGCCTACTCTCCTCGGCCGTTGGCCGTCCTTCGCGCATCGGCTTCCCTCGCGCGCGTGAGTTGTAGCGGCGAAGGAGAGGGAAGGAAGAAGAAGAAGAGAGAAAAGGGGCTGGGCCAGGGGTGAAAGAAAATGGGCCATAGGGGCCACGCGGAGGGGGAAGAGAAAGGGAAAAAGAAAAATGGGCTGGGCTTTTGCTTTGCTTTGGTTCTTTTTCCTGTTTTTATTATTTTTTTTGTTGTTTTATCTTTTTATTATCTATTTATCCGAAAAGACAAAATTAAAACTTAATTAATAAAAGAAAACTAATTAAAATTGAGGTGTCAACAACGACAAAACTAAAGCTCACCTGCACTACTCCAACCCTAGCAAGAAATGGGGAACCCCAAATATTTAGCACAGAAACCATGTAAACAGAAGTTTTGTAGGGCCGTTTTTATGATTTGCACGACTAAATACATCATTTCATCAGCAAAGAACGATGAGAGAAAGCATCTCTTAATTGACCGATTGATATAGGATCCCATGCACACGCTTCATCGATTTCATAACCAAGAATTCCATACATCAAAAGAAAAACAAGCAGGGCAAAATGGAGTCTCCTTGATGAATGACTTGAGAGCGTTGAATTTCCACCAGACGGCCTCCATTAAGCATTACAGGGATAGAAGGGGTTAAAAAGCTTCAGGAATGATGAAGAAGTAAAGCACTTCACAGAATAAAACCAGGTTTATTGCTATCATAAGCTTTGGCAAGATCAATTTTAACAAGCACGGAATCAGCCTTACCAGATTTTTTTTTTCATGGCATGGACAATTTCTTTCATCACATCGCTGACCCTTTAATCTAGGACCACTGCAAAGAATGACAGTAATGAATTTTACGTCTCCAAGTTCGGGTCTGGTCCTACACGTTTAGGATATTTCTTGAAGTAGGGATGCAAAACGGCTGGCCAGCCGCGCAAGGAGGGACTTGGCTGGCCCGGAAAAAGGAGAAAAAAAAGCAGCCTGCACTGTAATTACTTGGTTCGGTCCAGGCAGATTCAGGCTTTCAGCCCAAAATTTTATTGCATTTTGATATTCTTTTTCACAAGATGATGTGTTATCAAGTTTCTAGAGTCTAATGTACATTTATCAATGGCTAGCATAAAGTTACCTAAAATTCACGAATTTAATGAAACGAAATTCACACATCTTAACGGTAGGAAATAGATTCATGAAAAAAAATGAACCGATACTCAAACGATCGAATACCAAAAATAAACGCGGAAACGTGCCCAGAAAACATGTAACACCAATCGAAAGATATATCATGAAGATAGACATACCTTATTTGTCACAGATTAAGTACTGTTGCAGCCTTAAAATAATTCATCGAGGTCTTAGAATTCCGTTCATCAAGAGAGGAAATATTGTTGTCCAATAATGTGAAAATCATAAAACTCGGTGTTTCTAGTTCCTTTTCTATGTGATTAGATATGTACACACGATAGCCCATGGATAATGTCTTTCCTTGTGGGGGAGGACTACTCCATATCCCGATGTATGACTTTTTGCGACCTAGCATTCTTTAATAAGTAGACCTGATATTTCTCAACCTAGGACTTGTTCTTGGGCGTGGAAGAAAATACTCCAGCTTAGAAATTACTTCCGAACTTCGTTCATGTGGAAAATTGGAAATGGGCTGTCGGTGTCATTATGGCATGATTACTGGCTTCCATGTGGCCCTCTTGATGGCTTTGTTCCTCCCTCTTTCAGGGACAATATGCGGCTCCCAGATTATGCGGTGGCTGCTGATTTATACACTCCTTTGGGCCATTCGTTCAGGGAGTTGTTGATCAGATGGGGCGTCTCTCTACCATTGCGGGTGTCGGACAATGACCGGTTTATTTGGTGTGGTGATCCTCGGGCTCCTTCTCGGTTGCATCTGCATGGAACGCCTTAAGAGCAAAGAAAGATCGGGTGGAGTGGGCTTCTCTTATCGGGATAATGATGTAGCCCCTCGTTACCAATTTATTCTTTGGCTTATATCTCGAAACCGGCTTCCCATGCAGGTGATGCTTTTAAACTATGGCCGCATTGATTTTAATGTATGCGCCTTTTGTAGTGAAGTCCCAAACTCAATCGATCATCTATTCTTCCGGTGCCGCACTTCGGCTTCGCTGGCCTTCTTCTGGGCCGCCAGGTGTAATTTGCCATGGAGGAATAGATGTTGGAAAGAAGTTCTCACCTGGGCCAGGAGATTCCTTACTGGGAAGGACTTCTACCACAGGATAGCTCGATTCTCCTTCGGTGCTTTGTGTCATCTCATCTGGAATAAGAGGAATGCGATCATCTTTAGGGGTGAATCCTTGGAGGTTTTGGCCCTTAAAAATCATCTCATCAAGGTGGTCAGAGACAAAGCCCTCACATTCACGGATGTTCGCCCTTCTCCGAGGATTAGAAGACTGCAGAGGGGGTGGGGTTTCGATCCGCTCGTCTTCTCTACTGTAGCTAAACCTCTTTAGTTGCTTCTGTTGTTCTTAGGCTTCTCCGTTCTTTTCCTTCGATAGAAGGGTCTGAGGTTCGGTCCGCCTAGTTGCCTTCGGGTTGGGTTGGTTTGTTCTCTTTGAGTTCGTTCTTTTGCCTTTCGGCCTTTTGTCGGATCCCATTCACTCTTAAGTCTTTGAGAGTGTATGTTTTGGTTCCGATCTTTGTATATTTGTCCTAGCTCTATATATCTATTACCTTTACCCAAAAAAAAAAAAAAAGTAGACCTGATATTTCTTTTCCAAAAAATAATTAGGCTCTCTGGTCTCTCTCTCTCCCCCCTCATTGGTATCATGAATAGTTTGTTATATCTAGGGCGTGTTTAGTAACAATTATATTTTTAAGAATAATTTTTTTATGAAAAATAGTTTTCTACGATTCTATTTCGAGAATAATTTATGAACAAAAAATGCATTTGATAATTGTGCAAAATTTCTAATCCCGAGATGGAAATGAGTTTGGCAGGATTTTTAATTTTTTGTATTTCTTTAATTTTTTAATACTTCTATTATGTTTTCTTCTTTTCTCTTTTTTTTCTTTTTCCTTTTCTTGTCTTCTTCCTCCTTCTCTGTGGTCGGCGCCAAACCTAGCCCAGCTGGTCATTGGCCACCGTCGGTGGCGGCGGTGGTGGTCAACGGTGGTGGTGACCAAGCGGGATTGGAATGAAGAAGAAGAAGAAAGAAAGAGAAAAGAAAGAAAATAAAAGGTTGGGCTTAATTTTTGAAATTATTTTTGAGAATAAGAAGCAACTTTTTTAACTTTTTGATTTTGTTTTAAATCTATTTTCGGAAACAAAAAAAAGATTTTTATTCCCGGGAACAAAAATTTTACTAAACAGATTTCTGTTGTTTTTTTTTATTACGAGGAACAAGAGAATAGAATTAGTTGTTTCAGAGATCATTACCAAACATGGCCTTAATTTTTAGCTTTCTTTAATCACATGGGACAAAATCACTTTTATTATGGAAGTGACGCAACTCAAGGCCTGATTCACGCACACTATTAACTCTTCTCTGGGGGCAAAGAAGATTCTCAAGTGCTTTATAGATGGCTTGAGCAAGAGAAGCATTCTAATCACACCATAGGGCGGCGATCGAACAAAATATAGACGGAAGAAGAAAAAATAAATCAGATACCAGATTTACGTGGTTCGATCGTAAAGACCTACGTCCACGGGGAGAGCAGCAGCGAATTTCATTATAGATCAAGCGATACAAGAAGATTACACACTCAAGTCACTCAAACACTCTCTCGGTGTTTCCCAAGCCCCAATTACACCCAATAACGCACCCAGTGTTTAGCCTCGAAATTCCTCAAAAATAATCTCTCAATTTCACAAAGGAATTACACGCAAATCTTACCTCAAGATTTAATCGACTACAAACACTAAACTTCTTGGATGTAATTCACGAACGAAAAACCCGCCAAGCACTCGCTTGAATTATGGCACTTCAATATGCGGCTTCACTCAACGATCGGCTTCGTGCGGCAGCAACTTACCATAAAGAAGAAACCCTCTAATATGCAGCTCCTCTACGTAGGGTTCTCTACGTAAGTCTTCGAGCGGCAGCCGCAGAGAAAAAGAAAACCTATATATATAAGTATGCCCAAGGTCAAAGTTTGACCTTGGGCCCTACGAATTCAATCTTCACGGAGGAACTTCACGCCAAAAGGAAACTTATATTATTATAATACATGTGCCCAAATTTCCTTTTTCAAAGGAATTCGAAAATGCAGGGTTCCTTCTTCTTTATTTTATTCTTTTGTAATTCCTTCGAGTCCACCGAATTTCGCGTTTTAGCAAACGCTCAAACTCGAGTCATATTTAACAATCTCCACATTGGCTCGACGTTTGAGCTAAATTATAATCGCTTCATAAAAATTCAAATTCTGCTGCTACTTTCCCATAGCCCCCAATGGGCTCAACCGCCACAGATATTATCCAAATTCAAGCCTCGCTTGAACTTCGCCATAACCGAGGACCTCATCAGAATACCAACTCCACATGCACCTTTAAGCGCTCCGCAAGGATTTTTCGACACAACCTCCTTAACCACGAGATAAAGTAAAGCCATTATTACATCCATATCTATCAGGAGATTGAATACATATCTTGTTAATTTCAGCAGTTACAGCAACCATTGGCTCTATAGGCTCCACCTCGCTATGAGCACCATCTGTGTCGATTACTTTGCTAGTACCTGTACTCGCTACCTCAGGAGTTTCTGGTTGCAACTCCACCTCAAGCTGAACACCGTTCAGATCCGAATTAACACTTGCTATAATCACTCTTGGCCGGAAGTACTTGAGACTCATCAAGGGTAACTTCTCTCTGTTAATGAGTTGAATTTATATTTGGGCACCACAACCGATCACCCCGCTCACCTTGTGCATAGCCATGGAATATGCATCTTGCCCTCCCATCGAGCTTACCATCACTCACTCGAAAATAACATGGGTAACCAAACATTCTAAGAATAGAATAATCAGCAACGTTACCGACAACACTTCTTGAGGAGCCCGCCATTCAATAGTAGTTGATGGGGATCTATTCTCCCGGTAACTTACCGTACTTAGTACATCAATCAGGAATCTCCTAGCCATACCAGCACTAGAGATACGGGCCATCTCTAGTAATGTTCTGCTCATCAATTCTGCAAATTATTGTGATTTACTGGCACTAGTGCGGTGTTTCACTATGCCCTCTTTCATGCAGAATTTATTTGCTAGCTCTGAGCAAAACTCCATGCTATTGTCAGTCCGCACATGCTTGATCGACTTACCAGTCTTCGTCTCGATCAAAGCTCTTGACTGCGAGATCCTGACATCAGCATTAAACTTGTGCCTTGGCACAAACACCCAGGTCTTCTTTGAGCAGTCAAAAGACTCTCGAAGCAGATGCATCCGACGTCTCAGCAGCGAAATTTATCACTGTCTCACCTTGAAGTTTATACAGGCCATCATGCTTGATTCCTTTCATTATCACCAGGGCACCTCGAACAATCTTCAGAACTCCACCTTTTGAAGAATACCTGCAACCAGCTGAATCTAGGGCACCCAAGGAAATTAAGTTCTTTTTTAATTTTGGAACATGCCTCACTCCAGTCAATGTCCTCACGATACCATCATGCATTCTGATTTTAATATCACCAACACCCACAACATCGCACTTAGCGTTGTTCCCTAACTGGACTTTATCACTACCCGTGCAGCGATAAGTGATAAACTAATTTCTATTTGGTGTGACATGAAAAAAACAACCAGAATCCATAATCCATCCATCAAACGATGAATAATCGTGTGAGACAAGACATAATCAGCATTATCTGCTACAGCTGCAACATTATCTCGTAGAATCAACCATAATTCCCTTACCCTTCTCATTCTTCAGCTTAAGGCAATCCCTTCTAAGATGCCCCCTCTTGCCACAGCTCCAACAGACAACATTAGCAGTCCTAGATTGACTACGTCTGTTCATATTAGTACTACCATTACCCACACGTGTTACAGCTCTTCCGCTATTTTCACCTACTAGAGCAGTAGATGCAGATTCGCCAGATTCTCTTCTACGAATGTCCTCGCTCAGAATCAAATCTCGAACCCCATCAAACGTCAAACTTGTTGACCCAGAGTAATTACTAACAGCAGTAACGGTAGTATTCCAACTATCGTGCAATGAGGATAATAGAATCAAAGCACATACCTCATCTTCAAAATCAATCTCAACTGAACTCAATTGACTAACAATCACATTGAATTCATTGATATGATCTCGCAAGCGACGCACCTTCTTTCATCTTCAAGTTAAACAAACGTCGCATCAAACAGACCTTGTTGATCGCAGAGGGCTTCTCATACATATCCGACGGGGCTTGCATCAAATCAGCGGTGGTCTTCTCCTTCGGGATGTTAAACGTGACGTTACGAGCCAACGTCGGCCCGAATAACACCCATAGCTCGTCTATCCAGCAAATCCCAATCAGCTTGCTTCATCATCGCTGGTTTCTCCCCGGACAAGGGCAAGTGCGGTTTCATCGATAAAGATAATCTTCAATCTGCATCTTCCGAAACTAAAATCCTTCCCATCAAATCTGTCGATTCTCACTTTTACTTCTTACGTCGCCATCGATTCGCTTCAACTCAGCCAAGCCTGGCTCTGATACCACTTGTTGAGATAGGGCGAGCGATCGAACAAAATATAGACGGAAGAAGAAAAAAATAAATCGACACCATTTACGTGGTTCGATCGTAAAGACCTACATCCACGGGGGAGAGCAAAGGCGAATTTCACTATAGATCAAGCGATACAAGAAGATTACACACTCAAGTCACTCAAACACTCTCTCGGTGTTTCCCAAGCCCCAATTACACCCAATAACGCACCCAGTGTTTAGCCTCGAAATTCCTCGAAAATAATCTCTCAATTTCACGAAGGAATTACACGCAAATCTTACCTCAAGATTTAATCGACTACAAACACTAAACTTCTTGGATGTAATTCACGAACGAAAAACCCGCCAAGCACTCGCTTGAATTACGGCACTTCAATATGCGGCTTCACTCAACGATCGGCTTCGTGCGGCAGCAACTTACCATAAAGAAGAAACCCTCTAATATGCAGCTCCTCTACGTAGGGTTCTCTACGTAAGTCTTCGAGCGGCAGCCGCAGAGAAAGAAAACCTATATATATAAGTATGCCCAAGGTCAAAGTTTGACCTTGGGCCCCACGAATTCAATCTTCACGGAGGAACTTCACGCCAAAAGGAAACTTATATTATTATAATACATGTGCCCAAATTTCCTTTTTCAAAGGAATTCGAAAATGCAGGGGTTCCTTCTTCTTTATTTTATTCTTTTGTAATTCCTTCGAGTCCACCGAATTTCGCGTTTTAGCAAACGCTCAAACTCGAGTCATATTTAACACCATGCACGACGCACGAGAACAATAAGAATGATTTTTGCTTCAGTAAGGAGGGAGATTACGACACTCGCAGAGAGCACTAGGGTAAAAGGTAGAGTAAAGAAACCGCTTTTGCGAAAAAAAAAAAAAAAAAAGTGGATTTTGCTTTCACGTTCCGAGATTCGCTGGTTCGACTTCATCTCTGCTCATGTGTTGAAAGAAGGCAAGAGGGAAGAGATTGCATTGGTTGCTGACCTTGCAAAGAGGTGCTTAAACTTGAATGGGAGGAATCGGCCTACGATGAAAGAAGTATCAATGGAGGTGGAGGGGATAAGGAAGACCCGACATCCTTTGGACATTAAATGAATCTCATGATGCTGTCCTTACATCTAGCAACTCAAGCATTGACACGAATGTCTTTCCATTGGCACCCTTCTTACCTAGTGAGATCTGGTGAACATCTATTTTGCCTCTTACTCTTATGGAGTCATATTGCTATGCTTGATCTTCAAAGAAAAAGAAAGTAGGGATGAAAACTTGTTTTGTTTACTAATAGGGGGACTTTGGTCAGTTATTTATGGGTTACGTACTTATTTAGGTGTTCTGGACCAACAAATTGTCAAGTTAAACTTTATTCAGAATTTATTTAGGTCTTGTAATTAGCTACACCATGTACGGTCATAAACTTGTTAATTTAATCAATATAATGTTAAAAATTTTCGTCAAATTCTAATGTAGTTCTTCCGACAAATTTTGGCCAGAAAATGGTGGCTTTGCAATTTTTTTTTTCTAAATTTATTGAATTTTTTTCTATTTTTCCTTACCTTCTTTTTTTCTTGTGCGATATTATTCATCTTCTCCAGCCGGCGAAGCCTCGTCTGCAGCTCTCTCTGGTCACTCCCATCTTTGGCGCGGCGTGGGCGAGGACGAGGGATGAGCGATGATGGGGACAGGTGTGGTCCAAGGCTCGATCAGGGGCTCAGTTGGCCTTGGATTCGAGGTCCAGACGGGTCAGCCGATGCAAGCATCGAGGGCCGTCATTGACCGCCTGCCCGAGTGTTGCAGAGGCGGGGAGGGGATGATCGTGGGATTTAGCAAACAAAAAAACATGAGAGGTGGACATTGATGGTCTGAAAGACCGACATCTAAAGTCCTAGCACAAAAGAATCAGAGTTCGCAAGACTTCAGTTGAAAGGATTTAGGATTATTGGAGGCCATTGATGGACAGAAATACATCTCTTAATCGACCAATCGATATAGGACCCCATAAATTAGCAGCATACGCTTCATCGATTTCATAACCAATAATTCCATACATAAAAAGAAAACAAGCAGGGCAAAATGGAGTCTCCTCGGTGAATGCCTGGAGAGCGTTGGATCCCCACCAGACGGCCTCCATCAAGCATTACAGGGATGGAAGAGGTGGAAAAGCTTCAGGAAAGACGAAGAAGTAAAGCACTTCACAGAATAAAACCACATTTAATGCTATCGTAAGCTTTGGCAAGATCAATTTCAACAAGCATCGAACCAGCCTTACCAGATTTCTTTGTCACGGCATTGACAATTTCTTGCACCACAAACACTAACCTTAAATTTAGGCTGGTCATGGACGTTTAGGATGAATCCTGATCTAGGGATACAAACAGGCTGGCGGACCACGCTGGCAGGGACTAGGCCTGGAAAGAGAGAAAAAGACAAAAGTCTGCATCATGATTACTCGATTCAGTTCGGTTCAAGCTGATTCAGGCTTTCAGCCCAAATGTTTTTGTATTTCACAACATGATATGCTATTAAATTTCTAGATTCTAACATACATTTATCAAATGACTAGCATAAAGTTACCTACAATTAATGAATTTGATGGAACGAAATTCGCACCTCTCAACTTTAATATAATGTTACTTTTTATGGCAAATTTTTAGTTTGACCATCAATATGCTAATATATAACTCTGTTGAGGTTTATAGGTGACTAATTTAAATTTTTAATGTTGAATTTTATAATTTTATAAATGCTTTACTTAATAAATAATTTAAAAAAAAAAAAAAAAAGACATTTCAGCAGGGCTGAGCCTGTTTGAGCTTGAGCATCTTAGGCCCGAAAATCTGGACAGCTTAAATGAAAGTTTCAAGACCAACTTGAAAACTAGTCCGGTCTATACTTGCATTCCTACTCGACTCAACCCTCCCTTATAATCAAAGGACGCATGGCACAACTCTTTAGGTCATCGCTAATCCCAGTGCTCCTCTCTCTATCTCTCTCACACAACTTTAGAGAATATTAGCTTAGTGTATATAACATGATTTAGTACACCGTGTGTAATATGAAATTGTTCAAATCAAGAAGAAAAATTATACATCGAACTATACAAACTTTAAAAGCAAAAGAGCTGGAACTCAACTTAACCCTTAAACGTCAAGTACACCAGAATGTTCAACATGCTTCCTTTTACAAGAAAAAGTATATTCTCTTTGGAATCTTTGTAGGCTTTGGAGTTTGATCTGGTGTACTATTAAAATGGGAAAGACAATGGAGTTCTGTAGCGTACTTTGGCTGATTATCTCTACGCCGCTGGTACAACTGCCAGTCTCTCTCTCTCTCTCTCCAATGAGAACCAACCCTTTGTCAAGGATTTCGCGCTGACAACAGAGGTACAGAATTTGCGCATCGCCGTGTAACAAGCCGGATCTCGTAGCCATCGACTCGGCGGTGGTAGAGGGAGAGAAGGCCAGTGGCGCTGAACGGCGGCGGCAGCCATTAACAGTGGTTGGGGTAGGCGGCAAATAAGGCACGGGCGGTGTAATGGATGCATGCATGCACTAAGTCGACTCGAAAGAAATTCTAATGGCGTGTTTATCTCCAAGTGAAGTCGTTACATATCTTTTACGGAAATTTTTTATCTAAAATTGAGTAGCCCCACATCTACCTAACTTTTTACCTCCTAACATAAAGTGCATGGATAAATGCCCTTCGTTGCTTCATCACTTCATTATATGATTTTAATTTGCTTGAAACAGTTACTTTTGTTTCTCCTCTATAACGAAGCAAATGTCTCAGGCCCACCCCAGCAATTGGTGCAGGTGATAGATCTTAGGGATTTGTTTGGTCAAAGCCCATCATCATTAGATGTATCATCAACGGAGGGCTAATATGTTAGATAAACTACACCGCAAATCAAATGCCGAAGTTGTAGAATATCGGATCATACATATGGTAATTATTGAATTTCAGGTGCGTCATGAGATCGAAGATACTCACGTAAATGCACCAGACAAAATGAGGTTCCGACCTCGTCAAATGGCGAGACTAATGCAACGACTATGGAGGGGGGTTGGGAAGGCTAATGGAATCATAGCTAGCCGTCCAACTGCTACGCCGCACAGCTTGGTAACAACGTTTCAATGAGCCACGCTGGAGAATTTTAGGAAGGTTGACCATGCACAACAACCCTCTTCGATTGTGAATATTTTTGTTCGGTCTAACCGTCTTATTGTCCTCCCCCGTAAGTCAATGCTTTTATTGAGCCATGTCTGGACGTTTTATGCAATTTACATCGCCATGAACCGTCGTGTATTTCAAATCTCGCGATCGGCATGCAAACTACTTTGAATCCGAATCATCTACGAGGGTCAGAGGTGTGAAAAAAACCAATTTATGGGTTTGCAAGATGTTTCATAGGCCTCCGGATAATCGGTATTCTTCACTAGTGCAATTGGACTATTAAAAAAAAAAAAATTAAGTGGAAGATACTGCGTGTTACTCATCCTAATTAAAATAGTTGAAAATATAAAGTTAGAATAGAATGAAGGTTAATATTATTCTAGTACCTCCGAGACACATTACACATTATGTCAAATTAATTTTTGTCTCACAAAAAATATTGACACATTTACCCAATTTAATTTTCATCTCGCCAAAAGTCCCAAACCAGTACCCATGACACGGTTACTTCAATTTAATTTTTTATTTGTTAAAAAAGAAAATCCCAAACCGGTATCTCTAACATGTATCTACCTTTCGTTAGCATTCCCTCCAATATACCGTTGAAATGTACACGTGTCAAAACACATGGCGGACAACTCCACGATGGATCTGATGTGGCGAGTGACATATCTAACGTGGAAAATCCACGTATATCAACGCGTATGTTAACAGGACGCAATATTTCCTTGTACCCAGGCAATGCATGGGCTTGGACTGTTTGGTCGCTCTCTCATATGGTTGTAAGAGGGGTGCATGAAGAGTAGAGAAAAATTATTGTATCACGTGCTCATCGTCTTGCTATTGTTATCAACATTTTATCTTTTTTTCCTGATCATTTCTTTCTGCTGCACATGCTGCGGATCTGGACCACCGAACCGTTGAAAGGAAGATGATCAATAGCACGTTTAAGTTTGATATGCTGTTGACATTGAAGTCTTGGAAAGAAGTACGGTTGAGGAGCTCTCCCACGTTTCGTCGTACCTCCCACAAATGTGTTAGAAAAACAAAAGCATCCGTGCCAATAATTAGGGTTTGGCTTTAGCAAATAAGTAAGCAACGTCATCGACGTGGAAACGAACCGCTCCCTTCACAAGAGTTGAAACTATCAAAAACGGATCAATAAGGCATATGCTGCACATCACTTAACACTTTTGACCCCTCACGTGTTAACTGATCTATGTAGATTACGTGTGATAATAGGCCATGGCTCTTATTCTATGTAAGCAAGTTGTGAATTCCACAATAAATCAATTTGATAGATTGTGCTAGGATTTGAAGTATCGACCCTAACAGATCATACTTTGATACGGACTTAAAGAGAATGGATTTTCCCAAAAGACTTGAATTATTAGAATTACAAGTTGGAAATTTATATACAGCATATAACTGAGTACAAATTAAGCACGAAAAATGTGTCTAAAATTGATTGAAGTATATGCACTATTGATTGTAAAGTAAGCTTATAAAGCTTATATTTGAGGCACCTATTCAGATTTTGATTCGTAACTTACTTACCAGTCAACGTAGTCAGATTGTTTATGGTGTAATTTCTAGTGATAAATGGTGGGCATCTCTTTGGAAGGTGAATCTGTGATTCATTGGCATCGTTTTCCGTTAACGCAAACACGAAAAAGAAAGAAAGTCTCCCGCGCGCGATGTTCTTGCGGTTCGTCTCGAGGAAGCAGGATGAAAACAAAGGACTTAACTCGAATGATTGTTCACATCAACAACCGTTTGTTGGGGAGCGTGGAAAATAATGATGATGATGCTGATTGGGGGACATAACCTAAAAAATAATTATTTAATAAATAAAAAGTTGTAGAATAAATGTATTTTGTAGGATTCAAATATGGTCCAATCTTAATATTACGTCGCGTAAAAGCTAATTAAATGAAAGATATATAAAGTATATGAACAGTAATGTGGATGAATTAATTATATATCTTCAATAGTGAAGAGACTGTCCTAAAAAATTGACTTATCATTAAAGAAATAGTTCCATCGTTTACTAACAAAGATGGCATTTAATTCGATGTGCCACAACATATCAACGGCTGTATTTCTTAATTTATTCTGTCTCTCCAATTAAATAAAATATTTGTGAATCTGTCATATTGACAACATCTTTTTCTTTTTCTTTTTTATAATAGATAGTGTCATTCAAGCTAAAAACATTATGTTGTAGCATGTATTTAAAATTTAAACCAAAAGACTATTTCAATTTGTATATTTTTAGAGATGTTATTTCCATGGTTACTAAACAAATTATATAATGATATTCTCAATTTTTGTAAAGAGTCGTCCTTGTACATGACATATGTGTACATATACATTTTGGGGTTAATACTATGAAAAATCCCAAATTAGTATAACTGTGACAAATTTATTCTAAAATAATTTTTTCAAGACCAAAACCTTAAATTGGTGCATCTGTGACAAGTTTATTTCATTTAGTTTCAGTTAAATTTTACCATCACTTTGCTAAGTTAGATGACATGTTACAGTTAATGGATGTATTAGTTTGGTGTTTTACTCTCCATTTATCACAAATGTTTCAATTTGTGATTTTTTCTGGTATTAATCCAATTTAGTGAAAACTAATGAATGGTAAATTATCACAAATATACCAATTTTAGATTCTTTGGTGGTCAAAAAATTACTCTAGGATAAATTTTTACAAGTAAATCATTTTAGAGTTTTTTATAATAAAAAATTAGTTTGAAATAAACTTGTCAAAAGTATATCAACCACTTACAATACTCTATCACCCCAAAAGTAGTGTTTGTTTAATATTTTTTTTCTATAGCAATATATTTGAAAAAACCATATAACAAATAAATAAATCAGAAATGAAAGGGTATGGTACCTTCGTAGTAAAAAGGCATGGACAGATTATTTAACAAGTAATAAAGCTTGCTTAGAAAAACCCAAATAGAAAATTTAAGTTTTTAGACACTATTCTTATGACATTTGAAGTTTCACATCAAATACCATAAAATAAAATAAAAATTTGTGAGTACTTTTCCAAAGAGATTAATCGCCGTGAAATAAGTCAAATTATTCGGATCGTTACAGAGGGTAGTTTAACTTTCTTTTGATAATATTCACTTGATTATATCTTATTTCTTTCAGAAAGTCTGCTGTCTTCCTTTTAATCTCTACCGTAATGTGTATCGGAGATTGCACTAAACTCTTTGTGGGCTAGTGTAATTATTGAGTGCGTTGCTTTTATCAATGGAAGTAACCTGCAATGCGCAATCAGTTTAAGATATGCTCATGGATGCATTTGCATCCCCCAAAGCCGCACGTCGGCGCTGCCCTTTCGATCTTTCTTGGTGTGAGTGCGATCTTTGTCTTTGTTTTTTTCTTATCAATCCCAAGAATCACACTGATTCATAGAACGATAGTGGTCGTAAAAGACTCAAGCGCCCGTATAACCGCACCGATTCCCAAGATGGTGTTACTGCATATATTTTCTTTTCATTCGATTAATTAATTTAAAATCGCATGCACGCAATTCATGACATTAGTAAATTAGTATTCATTATTTTATTGGCCAGATGCCAAAACAAGTTGGGGCTTAAACCTATAAAAAAAAATAACTCTAAGTTTCAAACCACTCAAAAATTCGCACAAATTTTTGCTGGAAGGATAAAAATGTCCACCAGGTCGAATCCCAAAAGAAACACGAACGTTTAAATCTAGGACGATAATAACCACACTTCAAGCAATATAAAAATGGGACGTACCTTTTGCCTAATGGAAAAAGAATGTTCACCATTAATTGTTCTTGCCCAATTGATGATTGGAAACCCTAATTGGCGAATACAAAGCCCCCGAATTTCACAATGTACCCAAACTTACAAATTCGCTCGAAATCAATCATTTGAAACCTTAATTTGCAAACTCAGTTTGGGGAAAAATACTAGGCATCAAATTTGCAAGCTCGGTTTGGGGTCAAACTCCTTTCAATATTATACGAAATGATCGAGACAAAATCATATTCAAACAACGTCATCTACGTTTTAAATACACAATATCACTTTGACTCAACTAATATGTCCATTATCAATTGTACGCATCAACGTCATTAGCCACGTCCAATGCCACATAATCTTATGTGGCAGAAATAGTTAAAAAGGTGGATAATTTTGTCCATTGAGCAAACGTTGTCCATTGAGCAACTTTTTGTGCGAAAGTTGCGGTTATTTTTATCTTGAACGGTTCATCTTATAACCTTTGATCCTCTGATTTCAATCTCTTTCTCCAAGATTTCCATTTTCTTCTTCAACTTCACCATCAATTTTGTTATCTTTTTTTTTTTAATCTCCGGGGACAATTTATAAAATATATGCAAAAATAGACAGTTCTATAAGGTTCTTAGTAGCAGCGTGACTCTTTCTTCTTTTACTTCGCGGAGCTTTGCGTCACCTTAATAGCCAGAAAAACTCATACCATATGAGCAAAGCAAAAGATCTTATTTGTATCTTTGTTAAAAGGTAGCTAGTAGTTTCAAATATAAACGTATTTGAGTGATCCAGTCTTGAATCTCATCATTTGTATTTTCAGAGATATCCATATCATAGCTCCAAATCAGATAGGCAAACTAATCGTTCAAGTCAATGACTGAGGAAAATTCTCTTCCTTGGATGGTCACTCTCATGATGCCTTTTGTGATGTATCCATGATTAATGTAGCCTCAAATGCTTCAATTGTTTATTCTAGGATTGAATGAAAGGTTATACCTATGAATTATGTATTTGTTGGGGTAAAAGGTCATGCTTTTTATGATATTATGTGCCATATATATATATATATATGATTGATGTACTTTTTACTCAACTGAAAAGGTTATGAAGTCATACTTTTTGGCATTTGGCTTTTGTCGATAATCTAAAGATTATAGAAGGAAGCCATCGACATTAACAATCTTTTAGGCTGCGTTTGGCAGTTGGGATAAAATTCATGATATAATATAATTTATCATATCTCACGTTTGGTACTTGCTCAGGATAGGATAAAGTCGGATATAAAGGAGATATAGAAAGGATAAAATTATCCCATGAGGAAGTGGGATAAAGATGGATAGGATTTTTAATGTCCATAATAGAAAAATTATTTTTCTCAAATAACAAACTTATTAAATTAACAAAATTGAAATTATATTTCAATATAAATAATATTTGAATTATAATTTAAGAAATTAAAAATAAAAAAATAGAAATTTATTTTTAATTAATCTTATTTCAATTTATATATTCAACTTTAATTCTATCTTATAATAAAAATTTAATCTATAAATTAAATATTTATATGTATTATATATTGTAGGTATTTTTGTATTTTAGGTATGTTAGTACAGTTTACTATTTGATAACATTTTATTAAAGAATGATAAAATGGGAAAAAAGAAATAATAAAGAAAATAATGAAAATAGAGGAAAAAAAATAAAATAAAATAAATTAAGAAATAGTGTTACGAGAGATTTTCACCATATCGGTTTATGAATATTTAGGTTCATTTATAATGATATGTCGTTTATATAAAAAAAAAATGTACATGATATGATATGAATATATTTGACTTAAATACTACGATTCACCAAAATTGACATGATATAAAAAATCCCAAGATTTTATATCCTACCCTATCTAGTCCTATCATGATAAAAAAATCCGGATGACCAAACATAGCCTTAGGGGTTGTGTTTAGTTTCGAAATTTTTAATAAGTTATTATTGGACAAGATATGATATAAAATGCATGTATTTTATTATATCATATCCATTATTTGGTGAATTGTAGTAATAAAACTAGATATTTCCATGTGTTATCATATCATTATTTGGTATGAATGATATGTCTATATAACTGAACCTAAAAATTGCACAAATAGATATGGCAAGAATCTTTCATGACACTCTTGCCTACTTCATTTTATTTGTTTATTATTTTATTATTTTCCCTCTCTTTTATTTCTTTTTCCCCTTTCATCATTCTCTTATAAAATTTTATTAAATAGTAAACTATACTAATATACCTAAAATACTTATACTAAATATATACTTATATATTGAATATATATTATAAGATAGAAAGAAATTCAAATATATAAATAAAATATGAATAAATAAAAAATATTGTTAATTTTTGTTATTTTTAATTTTTATATCAGAATTCAAAATTCACATAATATTATTATTATTTATTATTTTTTTATTAATTTTAGAAGTTTTCTTTTGAGAAAAATAACTTCTACATTATAGACATTAGAAATACTATTCATTTTTATCTTACCTCCCCCCCTCGAGATAATTTTGTCCATACTATATTTCTCTTACATCCAACTTTATCTTGTCTTAAACAGCAACCAAATAGAAATAGGCCAAATGTAGTAAAAAAATACGTATAGTGAAAAAAAAAAAAAATTGCTTAGGCCATACATTGCTTTACTAGAGCTAGTCTCTTATCGTTGCATCATTGAAAGCAAGTTATGATAAAATCGCAATTAATCTGCAACTACTATACTTCAAACGAACCAATTTCGGAGATCGAAAAGCAATTAGAATATTTGAAACTATGAAAAAGGCATCTTCAAATTACACAAAACTAAATCATAATATTTCAAGAGTTTATACCACTTAAAATCCCAAATAGGTGCCCACAACACATTTAACCCTATCTTTGCTTCACAAAAAATCTCAAAGCGGTACTCCAATGATGCAATACATTTATTCCAACTAATTTTTCTCATGAAAAAACTCGAAATGGTATTCCATAACATACTTACCCCAAATCTACCCTCCATTAATTGTTGTGGATAATCCTGACATATTTATCCTTCATTAATTGTTTGGGATAGATTTGACATGTATGGTAGATTTGGAGTAAATATGTAATGGGATACTAATTTGGGATTTTCATGAAACAACAATTAATTCAAGGGAAAATATGTCATAGGGTATTTGTTTACATTTTCTGTGCAACCAAAATTGAATGAGGTTAAATATATCTTGAGTATCTATTTGGAATTTTTAGGGCGCGTTTGTTTGCACCGTGTTTCTGTTCCCAGGAACAAAAATTTCTGTTTTTTTGTTCCTGGGAACCAAAAAGGAACAGAAACGCGTTTGGGTGCGTTTCTGTTCCTTTTTTGTTTTTTTGTTCCCAGAAACAAAAAGGGAACAAAAATAAGAAACAAGAAAATTTTGTTTCTTATTTCTTAAACATATTTGAGGAACAAAAAAGAAACAAAATCATGTTCTCCCGCGATCCTCTCCTCCCCGCAAGCGTCTCCACCGTCGTCTTCTCCGGCGCCTCCCACTCTCCGGCGCGAGACGGCCGCCTTTGTCTCGAGACCATCCGCTTCTCCACCGTCATCCTCTCCGCACCGACAGCCGCTGCGAACGTCTCCACTTGTGAGTGGCGACGTAGATGGGTCGCGGTCGGCCGGGCGGCGACGGTGGGCTGCGGTGCGAGGCTCGGCCGTGGGGTCTCGAGCGGCGGACGTCTAGGAGCGGAGCGGTGAGGACGGCCGGTCGAGTCGTGGGCCGGCGTGGGGTCGACGATCGAGTGGATCTCGAAGTCGTGGGTCACGGCGCGGTGAGATCCGATGCGGCGGTGGCGAACGAAGGCTCGAGACCGCAGATGCGTCGATCGGGCGTGAGGCGGAGGGGCGGTCGCCGATGTGGTGGCGGCGAGGAGGTGTCGAGCGCGGTCGCCAATGCGGTGGAGGGAGACGATAGTGTGGCTCTAGGTCACCGTCGGCACGGCGCGGCGAGGCCGACCTCGCGCTCGGGCCGGGCGAGCTCGATCTCGCCTAGATCCGGCGAGGCCGAGCTCGCCTAGTGCCGTCGGGCAAGGCCGCCGGCCCTCATCGGCCGATCGCCGGCCATGGCCGAGGCGGCGAGGCCAAAAGAAGAAAAAAAGGAAAAAGAAAAAGAAAAAAAGGAAAAATAAAAAAAAAAATAAGAAAGAAAATAGAAAATTAAAAATTAAAAAATTAAAAGAAATAAAAAAAAATTATACAAACTTACCAAACGTGTTTCTATTCTTTTTATATTTCTAGAGCATTTACCAAACCCCGTTTTTTGTTCAAAATTGTCTCGAAATGTAAACACTTTTTTTATTTCTGTTAGAAATAATTTTTAAACGTAAACGTTACCAAACGCACCTTTAAGTAAGACTGGCCCTTATTTCAACCTATCTTTGTGAGCCGAGGAGGCAAATCAATTTTCACTTGTGACGAATAAAGGAAGAAGAAAACATCCATCAAAGTCAATGTCCCTGTCTTTTCATTCCTCCCATGATTTCCACTATATTTACGAACGCACCCTTGGTCTGCTCCTAACTACCTTCCCCACGGTCCCGTCCTCTGTCCCCACCTTCCACCTTTGACCGGAGAGCCGCCCACCAAACCTCCCTCCCTCCCTTCCCTCCGCCTCCAGCCACTCTCTCTCTCTCTCTCTCTCTCTAAGCTCTCAACCCACTTTCTCTCTCTACCCTCTCTCTGTTTTCCCTCTTAAACATTATAAAAGCCCACCTTCCCCTTTCTCCTCCACTTATCAGTCCCCCTCCTCCCTTCCTGCCACCACCCCTCTCTCTCTCTCTCTCTCTCTCTAGATCTCCTGATCAAGAAAGCATATTCACAGAGAGAGAGAACAGAGGAACAAGCAAGCATGGCACTCGCAAACACCTCCACCCTCTCCTCCAAGTCGCTCTACAGCGACATGCACGCCCTCTCCCACCAGCCCCACCACCAGCCCGCGGCCCTCTCCGTCGCCGCCCCCAGGACCCACCAGAAGCCCCGCCCCATCTCCGCCGTCCACGCCGCCGAGCCCGCCAAGGGCCCCGCCGCCGCCGCCCCCGCCGTGGCCGCCAAGAAGCCTGCGGCTGCAGCCCCGGGCGCCGGGAAGTGGTCGGTGGACAGCTGGAAGGGGAAGAAGGCGCTGCATATGCCGGAGTACCCGGACGTCAAGGAGCTCGAGTCGGTGCTCCAGACCATCGAGTCGTTCCCGCCGATCGTGTTCGCCGGGGAGGCGAGGAGCCTCGAGGAGAAGCTCGGCGAGGCCGCCATGGGGAATGCGTTCCTCCTGCAGGGCGGCGACTGCGCCGAGAGCTTCAAGGAGTTCAGCGCCAACAACATCCGGGACACCTTCCGGGTCCTCCTCCAGATGGGCGTCGTCCTCATGTTCGGAGGTCAAGTGCCCGTGATCAAGGTAAGGACAGTTTTCTCTGTTTTCTGTTTGTCGGCTGATTTTGCGATTCGTGCTGTCGTCGTTTAAATTGAGGTTTGCATGCAATTTAGATGGGGGTGTCTGGGATGAATTTTAAGATCTTGTGTAAGAACGCGCGCATCAAGCTGTTTCAAAAGCTTGAATCTTTGAAAGGGATCGCTCTGTTTTTAGCCATAGTTATCAGGGGGACCGGGCTGATCGGGATCTCATCTCGACCGTCGAGTCGGGTGGGTCTTGTTGATGCTGGTCTAGATGCATCTGCATGCATGCGATGATCGCCCGTCTCTAGTGTTGTATGACGGGCCGAAGTGAGGTTGCCGTGGACCGGGAATTCTTGATTTGTTCAAAGATTTTGTTTTTGATTTTGTCGTATAAAGACCAGAGATCTATAAATTGGGATCTAGATGAGAAGCTTGTCATACAGATCACTAGATCTGAAACTGTGCATTAGACCACGCTGGAAATGGTTCTCAGTCGTTGATGTTAACTGGAGATATGTTGCTGCCTTGGCTTTCCATTTCGGAACTCGGATTTAGGATTTGGTTTGATATGAATTGATGAGGATGAGTACGAGCCGAATAATTGATGGAATGTGGGGTTATAATTTGCTCAGGTGGGAAGAATGGCAGGACAGTTTGCGAAGCCAAGATCCGACCCGTATGAAGAGAAGGATGGGGTGAAGCTACCAAGCTACAAGGGGGACAACATCAATGGTGATGCCTTCACTGAGAAGTCGAGAATTCCTGATCCTCACAGGATGATCAGAGCTTACACTCAATCCTCATCAACTCTGAATCTCTTGAGGGCGTTTGCCACTGGAGGCTACGCCGCCATGCAGAGAGTCACCCAGTGGAATCTGGACTTTGCAGAGCACAGCGAACAAGGGGATAGGTATAAGGCTTAATTCTCTTGAGAATCTTGTATTTGAAGTGATCTTTGCTTTGCCAAGTATCAGCAATCAAATGGCAAAACTTCATTTAATTGATTTTGGGAATGGTGAACAGGTATCAGGAACTGGCTCACAGGGTTGACGAGGCCTTGGGGTTCATGGCTGCGGCTGGGCTCACAGTTGATCACCCGATCATGACCTCAACCGAATTCTGGACCTCTCACGAGTGCTTGCTTTTGCCTTATGAGCAATCTCTCACCCGACTCGATTCAACCTCTGGCCTGTTCTATGACTGCTCTGCTCACATGCTTTGGGTCGGAGAGCGCACCAGGCAGCTGGATGGTGCCCATGTCGAGTTCCTGAAAGGAATCGCCAATCCCCTTGGAATTAAGGTGTGTTGTCACTAGTTATCTGCTCGACTAGTGTGGCACTGCATGCAGCATGGAATTGTTGCGATAATCTTGTGTCATACTTTGCTTTGTGTGATTTCTTTAATGGTGCAGATTTTGTCTTTCTTGTGCTGGCCGATTTACTGTGTTATCTGGTCATTGTCTGGCTGACATTTAAATCTGTTTTCAGGTGAGCAACAAGATGGACCCCAATGAGCTTGTCAAGCTCGTCGAGATCCTTAACCCAAACAACAAGCCCGGAAGGATCACAGTGATCTGCAGGATGGGTGCTGAGAACATGAGAGTCAAACTCCCGCATTTGATCAGGGCGGTCCGAAGCTCCGGGCAAATTGTGAATTGGGTTTGCGATCCAATGCACGGAAACACAATTAAGGCACCTTGCGGGCTTAAAACCCGTCCCTTCGATGCAATTCTGGTAAGGACTCTTCCATAAATACTTTTACTTAGCAGCGGTATACTCGGAACGGTGCGTTAATGGGACATGTCTGTGATCGGTAGGCTGAGGTGCGGGCCTTCTTTGATGTCCACGACCAAGAGGGAAGTCACCCGGGAGGTGTTCATCTGGAAATGACGGGTCAGAACGTGACAGAGTGCATCGGAGGGTCGCGGACCGTGACATTCGATGACCTGAGCTCGCGCTACCACACCCACTGCGACCCAAGGCTCAACGCTTCTCAGGCGCTCGAGCTGTCTTTCATCATCGCAGAGAGGCTGAGGAAGAGAAGGATGGGAACGCAACGGCTTCTTTCCTTGAGCGTTTAAGCTGATTCTGTCGACATGTCTTAGCTCGGGTTCCGGTGATATTTGCAGTTTAATAGGTGTGTCGTTGTGTTACCAGAAATAGGTGCATTTGCAATGGGGAATGTTGTGTGTTTACTTCTGTATGGATGGTCTGCGAGACTATCATTTGAGATCAAGACGAAAAGCAATAAAATCAAGGCCACTGTGGCATTTGAAGTTGAGTGTGAGTGCCCCCGTTTGGAACTGGTCTTGGTGACATTAGGACAGGAAGCCAATCTTTTAACAATTGATGGATTTTGTCAATGTCCTAGAGCACTACTTTTAAGCAATTGGATAAGAAAACGCTTAATACTATGACAAATCTCAATTTAGTGTTTGGGTTATAACTATCATTTGGAGGGAGATGAATAGGTGATTAAGTGGAATTTTAAAAACAATCGAGTTTAATATTGCAAGTAACCAAAGTCTAAAGAAGAATTGTGCAGTGATCAGATTTTATATAATGCAATAAACTATCAAACAAAATAAATGAGAGATTAAGAGATGGAGAATTGCACACTCTCTACTCAATTATGTGTGATCGTATTTTCTAATCTCAAATTCTTTACAACAACCTCTCAAAAATTACAATCACGAAGACAAGTATGAAAAGTCGAGACTCTTTTTGAACTTTGGAATTGTTGACTTTAGATCTTATTCGTCCTGCAACATCACGATCTCTTTTTTATTCCCCAATTTCCAAGCTAACTGTTAGACAATACTTCTAACGATAATTCAGCCAATCAACTCATTGGACTTGAATGAGATGTGAAGATTTGATTGTTTCTTGGATTAAAAGATTAGAGTCTCCCTTTGATTCCACTGCCCATATAGCAGAGATTGAATTTCTATAAGTAGAGTTCCTTGTTTGGAAAGAGTGTCTCGTCTTTAAAGGATTGTCACATGGATCAAGAATCTTTATTATGGAAGGATTACATTGATATTTATCATTTCTTAATAAATGGATGATCAATATAACTTTATAATGAAATCCAAGTCGATGTTACTAGCCATTGCGCTTCATAAAAGATCTGGAAACTTCTCCTAATGTATGATCATCTAGATAATCCTTGCAAATTATACCATTGCCTTTGATTATAAAAATATAACAATATCTTTGACGTATAGAACCATAACTTCTTATATAGATGAAAGAGAGTCCAAATAGGATGAATAAACTCTTAACCAATTTGTTGCAAGAGTATAACATAGAGATCTTGTTTCCATTAAATTGAATTAATGCCACGGAAAATAAAAAAATTAATCCACTTATAACAAATAAAGGGTAAAATCCCAAACTGCCAAACTGGGTACACTTATTATATGTCACTCAACTCAGTAATCTGATAATAAAATTTAACAAACAATTAATAAATGATAAATTTATCACGGGTATATCAGTTTATGATTTCTTATGGTAAAAAGTTAGTTTGAGATAAAATTTACTGCATGGGTATCAATTTGAGTTTTTCATAATAAGATTATAGGCATTTCCCTAACAAATAAGAACTTAATGACAATGATATTGAGTATTGTTAAATTAATGCTCTATATGTGTATATGTCCATGTAATTAGATTGTTTCGCTAGCAATTATGGATTGTTTCGCTAGCAATTAAGTAAAAACTTTTCTTTAAAGCCGTGTAATATAGTTGACGGCTGCGGTAGAAATCATCAGATTGGACACACTTATAAAGCTTTTAGAATTTTCATCGGAATTTTGTACGAAAGGACTTATATTATCGCCAGAGATTAGTAAGAGAACTAGAATTACTACTGAACAAAGTACAAGGATCAAAAATAAAATGTTCAAATCAACAACAACCAAAAGTGCAATCTCCTCGTTGTGGGTTTCATATGATACCTTATGATCAATGACTATGATCGATCTGATCTCTATGCATCCAAATCCAAACAGTTATCCTATTAGAGGTTAGATGTGCTTCTAATTGCACATTGTCTATACATAAAATTGTTATATTAGTAGATAAGTCTCTTGTAACATAAAACAAGCACAACGTGTTTTACAGTCATATGGGTGATGATGAGCCATGATCTCAAGCGACCTCAAACTAGGATGACGAGCTTTCATCCGAACAAGGGACACTCCCCACCCAAGTGGATAAATCTTTTCGTGATTATTGGTTGACTATCTACATGTTTTACTCACCATAAATTATAATTTTCAGGATTTAAAATTGACTTTATTTGGAAGACAAAAATTGAAAATTGACCTTACCAATTTTATTTTTTTTGAAAATTGCTCTTATAGGACCATTTGTATCTATATGCATAAGAATCCCGATTCACAAATCTCTTGGCTGATATTATAACCGAGCAATGGAGAAATGCTCTCCGGTAATTGGAACTCTAGTGATATGATTTGTGATCTTCAGGTTGTTGTAATTATGGTTATAATTATGGTTAATGGATCAACGGAAGCCAATAATTAAGATACGTTTTTTCTGTTCACGTATCTCTTTTTGGATTCATGAATTTCCTATACTTTTATGTTCACGTATCTATTGAATTCATGAATTTCTTAGATTCATGTATCGTTTAGTTCATGTATTTATTGAGTTCATGAATCTCTTGAATTCACGTATCTTTGGATACATGAATCTCTTGGATTCACGTATCTCTTTATGCATGAATCTCGTGGATACACGCGTCTATTTAATTCATGTATCTCTTTAGTACATGAACTAAAAATCTCTATATATAGATAGGAACATAGAGCTTCATGGGAGTTTTTTGGGTTTTCCCGATTCGATTCCAAAAAAAGAGCTTTGATGTCCTCTTCTACTCTTCTGATTTTTCTGAGTGTGCTGGTTCAATTGAACGGTTCGACAGAGTCCTGTTTGCATAGTGCTAATCCAAACAGGTCCGAGGTGTTGTATCTTGGGAGGCATAGTTCGTGAATCTGCGGGGCACCATTGGCAGGAACTAATCGCCTTAAGGAGATTCGGTTATCCGTACCTCACCTCCAATTTTATGTTATTTTTCAATGATATCTTATTTTATTCTTCTCCAAGAGTTGTAAGTTTACATAAAAGAAGAATATTATATAGCTGTTATCGTCGTCTTTATATTGATGTTCTGATTACAACAAATAGTGTGTATTCTCTGGATATAATTTCCAACAATCTTAAGGCGATTAGTACACTCACTGTTTGTTGTTCTTGTCAGATTATTGAGATGGTTGAAAACAATCAAGTGCCATTCAATGTCCATAATGTTTCAAGAGACGTTCCTATGGTCGATTCGACTGTTGCTATGGAAGATGTTCAACCCTCGGGGTCTGAATTTGTAGCAGTCAATGCTACGGGCCCTTGGGCTAACACCAATTTTGGTGGTGCGGGTATAAGTCATACGACTGGTATGCCCGGACTGTTTTTCAGAACAGTGTAGGCCAAATGGCTTTTGGCTCTATTTCTGGAAGGATGGTTCAACGAACCTTGCCTACCGTGATGGCAACACCTCCAGTTACAACTAATATGAAACCAGAGAAATTCACCGGAGTGGGCTTTAAACAATAGCAGCAAAAGATGTTCTTCTATCTGACCATGCTCAATCTGACGAAATATTTATCGGAGGTGTGCCCGATAATTAGTCCAAATGAGCAAGATGTCACAACGCTCGATGCGTTGGAGGCTTGGAAGCATGGGGACTTCTTATGCCGAAATTATATCCTTAACTGTTTAGTGAATTCTCTTTATAATGTTTATTGTAATATTGAATATGCTAAATAGTTATGGGAGTCCTTAGAGAAACAATACAAAACTGAGGATACTGGCACCAAGAAATTTGTGGTTGCCAAATTCTTGGACTACAAGATGGTGGATTCTCAATCTGTCATGAGTCAGGTTCAAGAATTGCAATTAATTCTGAGTGACATCTTTGCTGAGGGAATGATACTTAGTGAATCATTCCAAGTGACGGCTATGATTGAGAAATTGCCTCCGGGCTGGTCAGACTTCAAAATTATTTGAAGCACAAACGGAAGGAGATGAGCCATGAAGATCTCATTTTGTGCCTCAGAATAGAGGAGGAGAATATAGTTCAATCAATTTGAAAGAGTTTTGTGCTAGTCATGGAATAATTCTCCAAACGACTGCACCTTATACTCCACAACAAAATGGAGTTGCTGAACGATTGAACATGACACTAAAGGAGATGGCTAACGCCATGCTTTTGAGTTCAGGTTTACCTCAGAACTTGTGGGGGGAAGCAGTTTTAACTGCAAATTATATTCTTAATGAAATACCTCACAAAAAGACAAGTAAAACTTCATATGAGTTATGGAATGAAAAGTTGTCATCCTACAATTTTCTAAAAGTGTGGGGGTGCATAATGTGATTTATAACGGTAAATCTAGACACATTCGTCGTAGACACAATACCGTAAGCAGTTGCTCTCAAATTGAATCATTTTTTAGACTTTGTAAAGTTAAAGGAAAATATTGCGGATCCGCTGACAAAAGGTTTGTCAAGAGAGCAGATAAACTGCGCATCGAGGGGAATGGGTTTAAAAGCCTTAACCCAATAAAGAGATTTCAGGGTGGAAACCTAACCTATGCGATTGGAGATCCCATGGACTAGGTTCAATAGGACAACACAAATTTTGGAAACTCTAGTGTAAGCACCGTCTCCCATTCCTAAGATGCAACAGTGCTTTCCTACAGCGTTATTAAGGGTACGCTATGCGTTTAATGATTCCTATAACTTGGGATGTAACATCCAAGTAAGATATGGTAGGATATCTTTAATAGGAATGCACCTATATGCGTGGAGCTGGCCGACTCTATGAAAATCTTTAAAGGCTAGATTTTCTAAAGCACGCACGAATCCCGAGAGGTTCGGGGCCGAAAGAACGAACACAACCGAGAACCAATCTTGAATTGGAAATACTCCGTGTGAGGTTTATTGTCTAGGCTTACACAAACAAGCGGCGATTCAAGGCTTAGTCCATCGACTAGTTAAGTAAGTCCGATAAGCTTTCACTAAAGAAGGTTCAAAGCGAAAGCTACCTATCTTGATGCGGTTTATTTCAACGAGGCATGCTCAGATTCCTTCGAGTCAAAAATGTTTTGTTGATCCATTAATGTGGGGGATTGTTGTAATTATGGTTATAATTATGGTTAATGGATCAACGGAAGCCAATAATTAAGATACGTTTTTCTGTTCACGTATCTCTTTTTGGATTCATGAATTTCCTATACTTTTATGTTCACGTATCTATTGAATTCATGAATTTCTTAGATTCATGTATCGTTTAGTTCATGTATTTATTGAGTTCATGAATCTCTTGAATTCACGTATCTTTGGATACATGAATCTCTTGGATTCACGTATCTCTTTATGCATGAATCTCGTGGATACACGCGTCTATTTAATTCATGTATCTCTTTAGTACATGAACTAAAAATCTCTATATATAGATAGGAACATAGAGCTTCATGGGAGTTTTTTGGGTTTTCCGATTCGATTCCAAAAAGAGCTTTGATGTCCTCTTCTACTCTTCTGATTTTTCTGAGTGTCTGGTTCAATTGAACGGTTCGACGAGTCCTGTTTGCATAGTGCTAATCCAAACAGGTCCGAGGTGTTGTATCTTGGGAGGCATAGTTCGTGAATCTGCGGGCACCATTGGCAGGAACTAATCGCCTTAAGGAGATTCGGTTATCCGTACCTCACCTCCAATTTTATGTTATTTTTCAATGATATCTTATTTTATTCTTCTCCAAGAGTTGTAAGTTTACATAAAAAGAAGAATATTATATAGATGTTATCGTCGTCTTTATATTGATGTTCTGATTACAACAAATAGTGTGTATTCTCTGGATATAATTTCCAACACAGGTGCTCTGACGTATCATCTTTCCTCAATCCACGACAGAACATCGTGTAACATCAAGCTGATTTCTTGAGGCCTGCTCCCTGTAAAAGACGAGTCGACCTTGACTCCTGTGTGGTCTCCTTTCGAGGAAATTCGCCAACATCGTGAGGTCTGCTCCTTGGAAAGCAGAGTCGACCTTGACCTGGTGCGGTCTCACTTCGAGGAAATGGGAATTGCTCGTCACTCAAGCCAACTTTTTCTACAGAAGTTCCACGTTCATCTCATCGTGCTTGTCGTTATGTATGTGGAAACAGAGAGTTAAAACGTAGACATCAGAAACTGCCTGGACATCACACATTGACTTGACTTTTCTGTACGTTGTGGGGGATCGTTATTCATGTTTTGCACGGTGCTCACTTTAAATTTATCGGTGTAGCGACGAGATATATTCCTTTTGAAATATCTTATATTACTTAACTATAAATTTTATATTCCTTTGCATCACTACAGTTGTAGTAGATAAATCTTGTCACAACTTCTTCAATGTTTGTAGACTGAAAATTGTTTATTATTTAGTTGGGGAAAAAAAAAACCAGAGATTCATCAATAAAGAAGCCGGGGATAGATCCATACTTCTAGCTAACGTCACTAGCGAAAGACCTATAACTTCCAAGTCTTCATGGGACACAGAGACTAGATACACCCTGTCCACTTATATAGCTATTTACATAAGTCAGCGCGAGTCTTTTGTTTCTTTCTCATTCTAAAGTTCTATAATACATACAGCCAGTTGACCTTAGAAAATCTTTTTCTTAGGTGATAATTTCTTCTTTTGGTCCCATTAGTTACGTGAATCGTGCATTTGAATCTTGTAGCTCTTAATTTGTGCAATCAAGTCCCATAACCTTAATCTAAGTATTCAATATAGTTCTTTGATTACTAAAGATTCTAAAATTCCAATCAAATTGATGATGTCTTGCTCTTCCTTGATTTCATGGCTTCTTGTTTTATCATCTTGTTTGCCCCACAACAATCAAACAGTAACGTATAATTTTGAAATTAACAAATTGACCACTGATTAGTATTTTTGAAAACACAACATTATATATGGTTGGAAGGATGAAAATACCCCAAGTGAGCGAGCAAATAATAACATCACTCCAGCAATTTCAAAACTAAGCGTGCACCATACTATGACATCATATAGCCAATTGCACAAACATACATATTTTTATACGTCATTGATCATGCTTTCAAAGTAAAAACACGCCTGACAGAGTCACGCTCATTTGTGAAATGATGAGGGAGTTTCCTGATGATATCTCCGAAAAAGTCAAAAATATGTCCTGACGATTGCATTCATAGGATTTAATCAAAAAAATGGTATCGAAGGGGTGTTGTAGTGCTAAACGGACTTAACCAAACTTTGGACCACTTCTCCGACCAAAAAGGAAAAAAAAAAAAAAACTTTGGACCACTTCTCTGGTTTTCGCAAATGACTAATGCATTCACGCTTTAACTTTCTTTTAAAAATGATTGGTGGCGACTCCACGACAATATCTAATGTTGAAACACCAAATTTCCCAGCCCCCCAAAAAAAACCTTGCAAAACTTTTTTCCACTGTAGCCGCTACTTCTCTCGAACCAACCTACTGCCTTCGTAAAGGAGAGGTGCTATTGGAACGGTGACTTTGCCGGAGACTAGTTAGCGGTAACTACCCCAAGGGGGTTCGAGCGCGATTAACATTTCAATAAATTCCTTGCAATTATCAGTTAATTTCCTAAAATCTACACGTTGCAATTGCCCGTTTGCTTTATTCATGTTTAATTATTGGTGCTCTTATCTCTGTAAAATTCAATCATCTGTTTATCTTATTCATGTCTGTTGAAGTAATTCCCAAACTTATGCACATGATCTAATCACGGGCATAACAGCGCATTCACGCCCCCAACAAATGTTGGACCTAGGCCAACCAGGTGCCCTTAGGCTAGAAGCGTGATGATTAACCTACAGACAAACCATCATGTGCACCGTTTATACATGTTTAACTTAGGGTTGATCGGTTTGCAATTGATTTGGTTCTCACCCAGTAATCAGGCACAGGACCAGCAGGATTCTTTGTTTCTAAATTTGAAAACTGGCTTACTTAGTTTTGGAACCGTCCAGTCTGATCCGATTCCCAAATGAGCTAATAGAACCAGTGATTTTTTTTTTTTTGGCAGATAGATTTCTATGATTAAGAGTTTTAATTTTGGTTGAAAAATGAAGATGTTTTGATTGTGCATTTGTCTATTGCGAGTTTACTTATACTGAAATCACCTTGTAGGATACAATATGTTGGCTCATCTGACTATGATTTTAATGGCGCGAAGCATTGGATCCTACCAAAAAGAACTCCAAAATGAAAGAAGCTGCATTCTCATAGCTTTTTAGGATAAATTTCTAAGAAATAAAAAAAAAAAAAATTTGGTTAGGTTCAAGTAGTTCAGGTGGGAATTTCACCCGTGAAACTAGAACCGGACCAAAAATCACCAATTCCAATTTGTTGGAATCACAAACCAGACCAGTGCTCTCGAGATCTGCCTAGAACTGACCAGTTTGGTCTAGTTCAGGCAATTCCTTTTGCTCACCCCTATGTTTAACCTACTGTTGTGGCAAGAAGGGACCTTTCTGTTAAGTTTGACAAGCCGCTGGATTTTGTTTCTTCAAATATAGCCAAGCACGCTGAGACAAACCAAGCTACTGGTTGCCCCCGCCAGATCGGGGGACAACAGCTAATGAGCTTCGGAAGATGAGAAAGTTGGCCCACTTCAGAGAAAAGAGCGAAGCTATACAGGGGCAGAGCGATGTAAGCAAGATTTTCTTTGAGGATACGAGATTCTTCACTAACATCGAGTCCCCAGAAAAGTTCAAGCTACCGAAGTTCGATAAGTACAATGGTACCGGCCGTCCACCTACTCGCCTAAGGCTCTTTGGGATGAAAATGACTTGCTACCAAAAATATGACATTGATGATCCAAAACTTTCGAGAAAGCCTCCCTAGTACGGTGCTTCAACGATTTGCCCAGTTGGACCCCGGTGACCTCTTGGCGTGGAATGACCTTGTCAAAATGCCGGTCCCGTAGTACTGATTTAACATAGAGATCGCTCATACTTGTTAGGACATGGAGAAATTGCCAACTACCAGCTTGAGTAGGCCATCCAAGTCGGGATCTCTCATTGATGATAAGGAGATGATTTTCAGATCTTCATGAGAACCCCTATAGACTAACGGTCCTCCTCCAACTTTGCAGACCTAGTAGGCTATCAGAGAGAGGATTGATGGTGGTCTCCACACCGGTCAGGTCCAAGATGTTGAAGCCTCTATGGAAAACCATTTGAAAATAGCAAGAGAAAGGAATCGATGGCAAGCATGATCCGAAAACTCCCCAGATGTAGAAGCTTTTTGCCATCATAGTGCAGAACCATAAGGATGGTAGCTCCTCTAACTGGAATAACAACCCGCGCCACAACCGTCCAGAGCTCACTCCACTCCTCGTGACTCCTTCTGAACTACTCCAAACTCTGCCATGTAGCAACTTTCTCATCCAGGAGTTACCCAAGCCAGATTATAAGGGGGTCCGGGCCAGACTCGAGCCTTCCCAATGACTACCACGAGGGTGCAAAGGGGCATTCCACTGACATGAGTTTCAGGTTCCACCAGAAAATTCAAGATCTCCTGGATACTAAGTAGCTGGAGTTTGACACCGGGAAAAGAAGGGAAATGGCCAAATGTCAACACCAACACATTCCCGGAGCACAAGTGGGGAGCAAGAAATAAGAGAGGACGTGAGAGAAAAATGAAATGTAATGACTGCCATCAACTTTCCAACTGCGATTTAAGGATAGGTTTAATATCAATTGAGGAAATCGTGATCCTTTTTTAGGAAACCTAATGTAGTTTGCATAATATAGTGGGTAGTAATTAGATCATAATCCAATACTTATGACAAGAAAAGAGGTCTCATCGAAAAATGTTTTTAGGTATTTATGGAATATAACGTTTCCATTCATCCAAATCAATCACCACATACGAAGTGTTATCATATAAAAAAATAAGAAAAAAAAATCATTACACTTGGCACGTGATGATTGACTCGAGCAGATTGTGCATGTTCCAAAAGGCACCTGAAAATTCCTAGAAAATAGAAAAGCTAATTCTTTTCTATACCAAAGACGACACCACGACATTCGAGCAACGGATATTGCACTCGGAAATTCCTGAAGCATGGTGATTCTAGTGGTTGTGGGCTTTACAAGACTTCTAAGATCCATACACTTTCTGGGGAGACTGGAGACTCATTCAGTTTGCGACATAAGGGGAGACTAAGCCCAACGCATTTTTATGGGCTCCTTTGACTGGACCACGGATGTCCAAAGAAGCATTACACCGCTCGACCTAAGAATTAATTACTAAAACATTATAAATCCCATCGTCTCTTTTTCAACCTTCTATTAACTTTCTATCCCAATTAATTTTTTAACAATCAATTTAGACTTTGAGCTTTCCTAGTAGAAATGGATTGTAAAACTGTGCCTAATGAAGTTATTGAATGGTTTCTATATCATTGATCATTTAGACCCCACGATAATGTGTTTTTCCAAAAAAACCATCATGATCTCATATGAGATGTTGATCTGATGAACAAATGGAGAATGAGACCGAGAAAGGAGAGACCAGGGAGAGAAAGTACCGACAGATCAAAGATTTGAAAATTGTCCAAAACAATTATAAATCATTGTGCATTGGTTAATTTAATCTTAAATTTTTCAATTTTGCTAATTTAATCATAAACATTAAAACATTTTTTCAATGTAATTATTTTAGCCAATTTTAATTGAAAATTGCTAATGTGGGTATTGATGTGGACGATGTTTGCAATTTTCTTTTTAATTTTTTTAATTTTTTTATTTTCCTTTTCAATTGTGGCCAATCTGAACAATGACTAGCTAGGGCCGTGCTCATCGGGCACCCATCACCCAAATCTGGCTAAAGTCGCTCTCACTGACCACCCCTCCCCTAGATTTGGGAAAGTGCAAACCTTGCTTGTGGCCCACATTGAGATTGTCCATAGGCAAAAATAAAAAGAAGATTGGAAAAAAAGAAAAAATAATAATTTTTCAAAATATAAAAAAGTTAGCAAAAATTATTCACTTCAGCAATTTTCAACCAAAATTAACCAGAAAAAGACTACGTTGAAAAAATTGTCAAAATGGTTTAGGATTAAATTGGTCAAATTGAAAATTTTAGAACTGTATTAGCCACTATATAATAGGATTATGAACTTTTGACCAATTATACTAATCAAAGACATGAAAAATGAGATGAAGAGTCTCACTAGTGACGTATTGATTGATCAAGCTTCTTGATTCTAGGGTAAGTTGTTCACTTGCTCTCTAGTATCTATAAATAGTGTCTTATGTTATACATATGAACTAAATTAGTTGTATTAGTATGTATTCAATCTGTGGGATATCGAATACGAGATATATGAATTACCGACACCTTGTACATTGGACGCGGTATTGATATTTGTGTATAGTGGGATTTAAGTGGCACACAAAGTGTTAACATGTGGGAGCCACTTCTCGAATCTTGTAAGGGTTAAGTGTCACACAATCGAAGTCACGTTTTGAAACCATAGGGCATCTCTAGAATTATAGAAGCTATGGGTGGATATATAAGTGTCAAAATTTACAAAAGGTACACTTAAGTGCATTTTTCATCTCCAACAAGGCTTGCCGAAAATCTAATGTGGCATATTTTACTAATAAAATTAGTCCATGTGACTTACTAAAATGTCAACTTAGCAATTATTGTCCCAAAATTGCATCGATTTACCCCCCAAATTTGATTTTTAATGTAAATATTAATTACATTTATAAAAGGGAGCAAATAAGAGAGAGCCTCCCTAGCCCTTGCCACCGCTGCCTCACCATCGTCAAAAAGGGTTGGCGATGGTCGGGCAAGGGTTGGTCGAGGTCTAGTTGATTGCAAGCAAGGGCTTGCATGCCCTTGCAGATCTAGCGCAAGGGGTCGCGGCCCTACCTCAAATTAGGCAAAGGCGACCCTCCCCTAGATAAGGTGAGGGTTGTCAGCCCTCAGTTAGATTGGGCCAAGGACTGCTATTGGCTAAGACGAGATCTAGGTGAGGGCATGCAAGCTCTCGCCTATAGTTGGCTAGGGTTGCTAGTCGACCCTCGCCCTACCATCACCGACCCTTTCTGGCAATGGTGGGGCGGCAATAGTGAGGTTTATGGAGGCCATTACTAATTTGCTCCTCTTTAAAATATATATATATATATATATATATATAGTTTTTAAATTTAATATAATTAATATTTATATTAAAATCAAATTTGGACTAAAACAATATCATTTTGGATTTATCTAGTTACGTCAATGCCACTAGGATATATATATATATATATATATATATATTAAAAATAATGTAAAGACCGAAAGCAATATATAAAATATAAAGTAAGAGAATGCATAAACAAAAACCAACCATGAAGGTGGTATGAACTTGTATTATATAAAGCTGAAAAGCTGAAATTACATGTATTGAAGGATGCAGAAACTAAAGCATCAAGTCATCCACTAGGGCGGTAATCCGCACTCCTGGGGAGTATTGATGTTTGTATTACAAGAAATGGTTAACCAACTATCATGTAAGTTGGTAACCCTGTATAAAACTATGTATATGAAAAACTAACTTACTTTGAAACCAGGGGATACAAGGTAAGAGAGCTTGGAGATGGAAGAGATGAGGATGGAGATGGAAGGGAGGATGGTTTACAAGTGAGAAAGAGAGAGAAGAAGAAGAAGAGAGAAATCTGGAAAATTTCGAGCCCCTTCTTCTATGTTGAGAGGGTGTATTTATAGTGGGTGCTACAAAGTAAAATTGCTATAGTTTGAACAAAGTGTAAAGTAAACAAGATCGAGTGAACAGTGTAAAGTGAATAGTGAACAGAGTGTATGAACAGTGTATGTCTATTACGGTACGGTGTATAGCCTTTGCGCCGCTCGTAATAGTGTAGGCATGTGATGTCTTTGAGTTTAATCTCTGTCCGCATTGATCCCGTAGATCGTCTTCATTAGTGTTTCCACTGTGATGTGACTGGGAGGATCCGTCTTGACTGTCTTGAGATTTGGAAGATCCACATTGTGATTCTTCTGCTTCTGAGAGCATTGTCTTGAGGATGTTGTAGTAATCCTCTCTGTTTTGGACTGCTGCAAGTGCTGCACTTGCCATGGATTTTTCCTGTAAGAACGATGTATTTGATGGGGATGCGATTATTTGGGTTTCTAGCTTTTTAGCCATGTTTTAACCGCAGCTTCGGATCCTTGATCAAAAAATCTGAATCCATCCCACCATTTTGTTTTGTATTTTCGGACAAGTACTGGTACACCTGGTTTATTGGATGTATTGTATTCAAATTCCCATGCTGTTACCCAAGAGATTCTGAATATTATGAAGAAATGCAGAAGGCATGGGAACCTTATATCATGAGGTGTTGGTATGAATTGTTCACTGAAAACCTTGTATCCTTGTTTGACTATGGGGTGTAATATTATGTCTAAATGACCAAAGAGATCCCACCAGGAGTCAAACCAGTTTGGTAAACTTTGTCTTGGGAAGTTGTCTTTGAAGAATAATAACCAGGAGTGTTGGAAATTTATATTTTGTCTGAAAAAGACGTTCCACCAAGCTTGTTGGTAGTCCCAATATGTATATGAGGAGGAGTATGGCAGGCTTTGGATAAGTCTAGTTTGGAATTTTCTGGGTGTATGGGGTGAGGCTCCCCAGTGTGAGGGGTGTATGACTTTACTGATGGATATAGTGGAATAAAGGATATTTTCTGTATTGTTTTTATCAGCAAAGTGAGTGAACCTTGCCGATTTTGTTTCCACTAAAATTTGCTCATAATAAGCAAGGGTTTTGTTTGTATTGTGAGGTTTGAAAAGCCAATTTTTGGAAATATGTTTTTGCAAATTTGATTGGATCTTCATCGAAGAATCCGTCTTCCACATCAATATTTTTGAAAAGATGTTTTGGGGAAAAATTTTGATCTTTGAGAAAGAGGGGTTGCCTCGAGGCCTAATAACCACCTCACTCGAAATTCTTTTGTATTCCGCTTGTTTTTGTGTAGCAAGCGGGAAGGATTGTTACTTACCTCTATGGCACCGGATGGCTCTTTCTTTACGTTCGTAAAGACCTGGGCAAGTAACAATATTGTTTCTTTTGGTAGTATGTTGGCTAACCGATTAATGGCTAGCATGGGTTCGAGATGATATGGATTCGTTGTCAAAGGTGTTTCTTTGTAAGAATGTTTGGTTGTTTTCTGCCATTTGGAGCCATGTCTTGACGGATGTTAAGCCTTTTGGCTTTGGTGGTGTATTGGAGGGTTCGGCAGTGGCTTTGCCTTTGCCTTTATCTTTGTCTTTTTGGATCTTGGCATGATTGTATCCCCTGTAAAAATTCTCTTGTGAGAAAATCAGGTAATGAATTTGAAGAACCATTTATAAATTCAATGTCAAAATCGAATACTGAAAGTATGGCTTGCCATCTGGCAAAAATTTGTTTTGATGCAATGTTTAAAACGTCTTTTTGTAAAACGTCTTTGGCTGATTTGCAATCAATCCTCAAGAGGAATTTTTGATTTAATAAATCTCCTTGGAATTTTGATATAGATAGAACTATAGCAAGTATTTCTTTTTTGATTGTCGAATAATTTTGTTGAGTGGAATTCCAATGTTTTGAAATGAACTGAACAACTTGTTCTTTGTTGTTATTGACTTGTTTGAGAATACCACCATATCCTAATTCTGAGGCATCTGTTTCAACTATTTTGAAAGTGGAAGGGTCAGCAAGGTGTAAGCATGGTATATCTTTTACATGCATTTTGATTTGTTTGACAATGTCTGTATGGACAGAGGTCCAAGGTGGAGGATCCTTACGTAACCTTTGGTGTAAAGGTTTACAAAGGATATTTATATTGGGAAAGAAATCTAAAATATAATTGAGACTACCCAAAACCTTTGTAATTGAGTTTTGTCTTTAATCTCATCGGGGAATTTATCGGTAAAAGAGATTGATCTTTCAATGGGGGTTATAGTATTTAAATGAATGTAATGGCCTAAAAATCTAATCTTTGTTTTGAAGAGTGCAATTTTAGTAGGAGAAACTACAAGACCATTTTGTATTATTATTTTTATGAAAGTGGATAAATGTTTGAAATGTTGTTCTATATTGGAAGAAAATACTAGAACATCATCTATATAAACTATGATGTATTCTGAATATGGATTGAAAATCTCATTCATAATTCTTTGGAATTCTGAAGGGGCATTTTTGAGGCCGAATGGCATAACATTCCATTCATATTGGCCAAAAGGGACTGTAAAGGCTGTCTTGTATTTATCCTTATCACTAATTTGTATTTGCCAAAATCCTGATTTCATGTCAAATTTTGAAAATATTTTTGATCTACAAAGTCTGTTTAACAAATCTTTTTATTAGGTATAGGATATCTTATCCACCTAAGGGCTGTATTAAGAGGTTTATAATTAATGACTAACTGGGAACTCCTCTTTCAAGTTCAGCATTTTTATTGACATAAAAAGCAGAACAACTCCAAGGTGATTGGCTTTTTCTTATGAGTTTTTTATCTAAGAGATCTTGTATTTTTGTTTGACAAGTATTGTAAAACTTCTTGATTCATTTGTGTTGGGCGAGCTTTGGTAGGTATTTTGTTTTCAGAAAAGTCATGTTCATAAGGTAAATCAACGATATGCTTTTTTTCTTTCCCAAAAGGCATTGGGTAGAGTAGAATATATAGTTTTCTCTATGTGTTTTTGTAGGGAAGATATTTTCTCTATGATGTTTGGTTTTATAAGATTTTCTTCTATTCTTTTGAATTCTAAATCTTCTTTTAAGAACTCAAGTTGATTTTCTTTGTCTTTTATAAGGCAATTTATTTCTGAAATAGAATGTTCTTGTAGAATATTTAAGCTTCTTTTTGTGGTTTTGTTATGAAATTGAAAGTGATTTTTCTATTTAGAGCATGGGTTTCAATACCTTCGTTGGTAAGCGTAAAGGGTTGTATTAATTGTATAAAAGGTGTTCCAAGGATAACCTGTTGCCTCATGTTTTTAACTAAAAGAAAAGATGTTTTGTAAGACATTTGGTCTTTTATTATTAGGGCTTCGGGTAACTTGTATTGTATATTTAGTTTGTCTCCTGAGGCTGATTTTAAGGATTCGGATGTTTTATCAAAGTATATTGTTGAACAAGGCCTTCCTTGATACAATTGAGGTCAGCTCCTGTATCAAAGAGTGCTGTTGTTTCAATAATAAACTCATTGTTGATTTTTATCATAATATTTATTATCCATTTTCTAGATGTTATTTATGTTAATAACATAAGGAAGGCTGGATCTGGAATATCAGATGTGTTGGTGATTTCGTTTTGATCTTCTAATTTTGTTTTTCCTTTTATGACGAGAGATTTTATATCATAAATCTCTTTTTTCATATCTAACCGTGTTGCTTTCAAGGCTTGAATTTCTAATTTTTGTTGTTTTATTTCATTTTGGAGGTCATTTATATTAACGGGTCTAGACTGAGGTTTTTTGTTTCTATTCAAGATGTCTTTTAAATTGTAAGAAGTATTGGGCTTGGAGGTAATATTTAGGGAAGAATGAAGTATGTCTAAGTATTCTTTCTTGGCTTCTGGGTCAGTAATCTTGTCAGCAGTGTTAAGGAGAAATTCTTCCTCTTTTGTTAACATGTTTATTTCCGGAATGGGTTTTTCAGAGAGGCGTCTTCATAATCGAATCGAAGAGGAGTCTATTTCATTAATCAAGACCGTCTTCCTCAAGAAGTTCATCGAAGAAGTATCACCATTTTCTATGAATATGTTATTTAACCTGGTTAAGAGTATTGTCATCAAGAGAGAGTTCATTTAATTTTTATTAATCCTACGGTATTTTGAAATATGACCTTTTTACCACAAGGAATAACATTTGATGTCTTTAAAATTTTTTCTATCATTATGAGGTCTATTAGGGTTATTCTGGTGTCTTTGTTTATTTCTACGAGGTTGAGATTTGTTGTGGTGTTTCTTTGTTTCTTTCTCAGAAGGACAAGTTCCCTTACATTTTGGTTTTGTTTTTTCATTATAAGAAGGGTCGTATTGAGCACAGAAATCTCCTAGACTTCTATTGGTGAGAGATTGTTCTTCCTTGAGCTGTCTTTGTAATTTGATAGTATTACACATTTGTGTTCCTTGACGGTAAACATAAGAGATTAATTCACCATAAGAAAGAAGATCATAAGGTATTTGGCCATTGTATTCTTCTCTAATTTTATCCCTAACTTGATCACCTATAATTTGGGGTAAACCCGCTAAGAATTTTTCTTTCCAAAAGGGTTGATTGCAATCGGGTCCGATGAGAACCCTTTGAAGGAAAAGTTCTTTGTATTCTCTAAACCTTCCTAAGGATTTGCAACGCATATTGGATAAGAGGTCTTGATTCCTATCTCTAATATGTGAAGGGTCTCCTACGAAGTGTTGTGAAATGGAATATATAAGAGTATTCACCGCATCTTGGATGAGATGTCCTTGGTCATCATCCATGCGTTGACCAAAATCATCTATTTTATAGGCAAGTTAATATCTCGTATTCTTTGTTCATCAGTCAAATAATTATCCCACCAACCTTTTAGTTGTCCAAGAAACCCGGCTACTAAAAGATTAGCAAAGCATGATCAAAAACATCTTGCTGGGTTTTGTAGGCATTGGCAAGCATGACCATGTTATTAAGAATATTCATGATATTGCTTTCGGCAACACCATCTATATTCCATTCATAAATGGCATCAGGAGAGTATTTATTTTGTATTTTTTGTGATGATTCTTCTTGGGCAATATCAGGTGGAGTAGCCCTACCGTAATAAAGCTTCGAGGTTGTCTCCGTTGAGTGTTAATCTCGGGACCGATTCATTATCGAGTCACCAGATTGTTTGGTCAATGTACCGATAGTGGGTTGGTCGGGGGTGTCTTTAATGATAAGATTCTGGAATTTAGGGGTGTCTATAATAGGAGTAGGTTCTAGCTTTGCTTTTCCTAGGAGTTTTTTCTTTTGTTCTATGGCTTTGGCAAACTCCGGGCTAAGGTTTTTTGGGAATTCAAAGGCTTTGAAAATGGGTTTTTTGAAAGTGTCTACTTGTGGTGTGACTAGTTGAGTAGGATTTCGAATGGTGGATTCTATTCTATTCAACTGTTTTCCTATGGTTGCCAAATGTTGATTAGTGTAATTGTTTTGTTCAATGACTTTGTGAGTATAAAGAGAGTCTCCTTGATCTGGAAGCCTAAAAGGAGTAGCTGTAACCTCACTTTCTCCATGTTGTATTTTTATTCTTCTAAGGGGTGGATGATTGGATTCTATGGTTTCACCATTATCAAGTTTCCACTTATAATGATGATCTAAAACAAGTATTTCTTTTGGTTCAAGGAATTGTTCTTCTAACCAATCAAAGAAGAATATATGGACTTCATATTCGTATATGTAGTCGTAATATTTTTGTTTGACATCTTTCGCTTTGTCGGCAAAGGTTTTGAAGAACCATTCTCTGATTTGTTTGTTGTCTTCAGAATTAAATTCTTTATTAAGAAAATTTTTGTTTGGTTCAAAATGTTAAACGAATGTTACATTGTTTAAAATTCTCACCGAAAATAGCCACAATTGTTTTGCTGAAAATTCTCTTTGTTGGCACTTGAGTGTTCATTTCTTATTCAATTTTGGCATTTAAATGTACATTTTGGAAGTGTTAGTACTTATGTGGCCACCCATGTCAAGTTTTGATATTTGAGGTGTACTTATTCCAAAATTCTAATAATGCAAGTAAATCGGTGAGGTTAGCTATATCGTAGGCATTATCAAATAGGATTCGTTTGATCTACTATTAATTAGGGGTGAGTAGCGGTCTAGGGTCGACCCTGGACCGACCCTGGACCGGCCCAACCCTGCTGGTCCTGGTCCGGTCCCCAAGGGACCGGGGTCGGTCCTGGTCCCTGAAATTCCAATACCAACACTGTACGGGTTGGTCCTCGGTCCTAAGAGTTTTGGGTCGGTCCAACCCTGGACCAACCCTGTATATTATATTATATTGTATTATATTATATTATTTATAATTCTTTTATATATTCAAACCTAAGTAAAATGTTTGTTATATTATATTATATTGAGATGTTCTATTAATAGCACTAATAATAATTTCAATTTAAAACTTTTGTTGAGTATTAATTATATGTAATTTGTTTTGTTTTAAGGTGTTTAGAAGTTCAAGTGAATTAACAAGATGTGAAGTTATATATTCATGGTTTATATTAAGTATTTTGACTTTTTATGGTTTAATTGTACTAATGAATTTCAGTTGCACTTTGCTTTTCAATTTGTGTCAAATGATAGAAGTTTTTGAAGAGTAGAGTAGTGCTGTAGTGGATACAGTGATTTGCTAGTCAAGTGGTGTGAAGCTCATTTTTTGGTTGAGTGAACTCTACGTGATTATGAATATTAAAGATAGATGATTACAAGAACTTTCCATCTTGTCCCATATCTCGATGAGCGGTTAGTAGGTACAAAATTTTTATGATTGTGTCATCTTAGATTTGCTAAATATGTATTGGTATTTATAGTTTAATTGCACAATACCGTATTGTTGATGGATGTGTAATTTGAATTTGTAAGTTTGCTTTTTTAGGAAGTATAAAAAATAAGACGAAAAAAATTATCGATCGGTCTTGGGTTGACCCTGGAACCGGACCAAACCCATTGGGTTGGTCCGGTCCTTGGTCCCAGACTCAATAGGGTCGGTTCTTAGTCCTAAAAATTGAGGACCGACACTGTACGGGTTGGTCCTAGGGTTAGGGGGTGGCCCGCACCAACCCGAACCATGCTCACCCCTATGTTAATTGGCATTTTTGATTGCACCAAGGGTTAGTGGATTTCTTGCTTAGTAGGTGGTGTACCTACTCGATATTAAGGCAGATTCCGTTACAGCGATTGCACGCCTATTTAGGTCAAGCAAATACAAAATCGAGGTCCTAGTATATGAGAGCGCATAATAAGTTGAAGGAATTTTGGGGCGTTTTTATTTTTATTTTTTATCAGTTTAGGTTGTTAGAGTGATAAGGTGGCTTGAGAATTTAGATTAATGAAATTTTGAAGACCAAATTTATTTAATCTGGGCAGAATGTGATAGACTTGGATTTTCAGTGACCGATTAAAGTCAATTCAATATGCTATTAAGTTAAGAAATAGACAAGTTCAAATAGGGGTGAGCCAACCCTGGACCGACCTAACCCTGCTGGTCCTGGTCCGGTTTCCAGGAAGATTGGGTTAGTCATTGGTCCTAAAATTTTTGGATCAGCACTGTGCGGGTCGGTCATCGGTCCCGAGAGTTCTAGGTTGGTCCAACCCGAACCAACCCTGACTATATATAATATTATTTATAATTTTTTTATATAGAGAAAACCTTAAAATAAACGATGTCAACAACATTAAACAGCTCTTTAGTGAGAAATTCAAGTAATTTTACATTATTCTTTAATAACTTAAGTTTTTAATGTCTTTTACACCATCAATAGTCATAATTTCCAAATGAGAAAAATGTTTTTGTGAGGAGTCCTCACGGCATCCAAAAAGGCACCTTATGGCATTCTTCTTTAGTATTTGTTTTCTTCTGTTTTATTTGTCCTCTTAGTCTTCAATTTGCTAAAATAAAAAATAAAAAAAAACAAAAAAAAACTTCTCCGCTTGCCACTTGACACTTGCCTCAGTCACTTTCGGTCACTCATGCCGCTCGCCGCTCGATGCTCGCTTGGCTTGTTGCTCTCCGCTCGACATTTGATGCTCATTCTATTTGACGCTCACCCCACCTGACCCTCACCGCTTGCCTTTCCTAGCTGACCTTGCTTATCATCGAACCCATTAGATCAATACGGTCCTCTATTGCCATTTCAAGGAATACAAACAATGAAATAAGAAATTATTGGTTAGTCTTGGGTTGATCTTGAAACCGGACCGAACCCATTGGGTTAGTTCGGTCATCAATCACTTTTTTAAGGAGTATAAAAAATGAAATAAAAAAATTATCAATTGGTCCCGGGTTGACCCTAGAATCGGACCAAACCTATTAGGTTGGTCTGGTCCTTGGTCCTAAGCTCAATAGGGTCGATCCTCGGTCCCGAAAATTGAGGACTAGCATTGTGCAGGTTGGTTCTAAGGTTAGGAGGTGGACCGGTCCAACTTGGACCATGCTCACCCCTAAGTTCAAATGTGCAGTTCTAGTGGCTTTGTATTTTGCATGAAGCTTTTAGTGTACATTGCATGAATTACTTGATATCATAACAAGTCAAAGTGAGCAAAAGCCTGATGATTAATGAGCAAGTGACAAGTGCTTGTGTCATTGCATGATGTTGCTACATGGATTAATTCTACTCTATGTACGTATGAATAAGATTCCTTACATGTACTCAGGATTGATTCGTTTCGCGAAAAATATCATGTTTTCGTAAAATATTTTCTAGTAAGTCTTTTCCAAGAAAATGACCATATTTTCTAGTATTGGATAAAATCTGAAATTTGAATGAAAAATATTTTCCATTATTAGTTATCTAATTTGATTTTTTGGGAAAAATTACCAAAAAAAATTAATTTTTAATATTTTTAGTTGACAAAAAAAAATTAATTTTAATTTTTATATTTTTTCAAAAAATTGATGTTTTAATTATTTTTATTTTTTAAAATCCAATTTTTATTTTTTTAAATTTTTTTTTCTTTTTCTTTTCCTCCCTCTTTATTCCTCCTCCTCCTTCCTCCATTGTCGCGTGCCTCAACATGGCTAGTTGCCCAACGGCCAACCAAGACGCAATTGCCAAATTCGGCGAGCTTAAGGCTCGGCCGATCTAGGCGAGCCACGAGTTCGCTGGCCAATAGACATGGCTCGTTTGGATCAGCCGAGCCTTGAGCGCGCCGACCTGATCCAGGTGAGCTCGAGCTCAGCCGAGGCCAGTGAGCCTCGAGCTCGCTAGATCTAACCTTGGGCAAGGCTGGAGTTGGCCTATGGTCGGCGACCAACCAAGGAAGAAGAAAAGAAAAGGGAAGAAATAAGAAAAAGAATTAAAAAAACTCAATTAAAAAAAAAGAAAACTTAAAAATAAAGGAGAAGAGGGAAAACAAAGAAAATAAAATAAAAATAATTCAAATAAAAAAAAAAGGAGGAAGTGAGGGCTTATAGGGGTGTGAGATAAGAGAGATCAAGTGAGGATTTCCCCTAGTTTAGAAGACTTTTTTTCCCTTCACGAAAGATATTTTCCTCAAGTAAATCATTTTCCATGAAACAAACACCAGAAAATCTGGAATTTTTTTTCCCAAAAGTTATTTTTCATGAAATGAATGGAATCTCAATAGAAAATATCAAGGACTAAATGGTGAGGAACTAAGGGGCGACGGAGATGTATTATTGTAAACACTTCGTATGGTAAGGGCACATACAAGAAACGCGTGGATTTGACATTGAATTAATTGCAAAATCCCATATCATCTCTGCTTTGTTGTATGGTTTAGAGAATTTCGGCAAGATGAATACATATTATGACTCATTAGAGAAGTCCTAACTTGGCCTAACTCTAGCTCTTTATAGCGAGCTTCATGTCCATTGGAAGATATGCTCAAGAATCCATTTTGATTATATTGTGCACTAAATCAATTAAGGATTAGATTAAGATTAAGATTGATTTGTAGAATATATCATTGACATTTATTGTGCACATCATGTACTGTAATTACAGAGCCTTATACATTAGGGAGAATTGAAGAAAATAAAAAAAAAAAAAAAAAAATCCCTAAACTATCTTCCTCTAGTCACTATTCTACCCTCCTTGCTCTTTCTTGCTTCCTTTCATGGTATCAAAGCTTCCAAGCTCCTGATTTAGCTTCCGCTTCGATTGCTTGTCGAGGAATTCTAACCTACAAAGGAAGAAGAAGTGAGTGAATTTTTTACCACCATAACCAACCCACAAATCCTGTCGTTTGCCTTTGACGAACAACCTGCAGGAAAAGTCACGCCACAATCCTCACAGAATCAATATCCATCTATGGTAATTCCCATGACCCAACAACAGCACACTCAAGTCCAAACGTGCAATGGCAACCCATTGAGGCTTAGTCTAATCTGGGGTAGTCCATTCTAGGCCATCCTTACATGTGGGTACCCTATCCATGGTAGTTTGGGCCAAGCCCAAATTCATCATTGCTAGGAAACTAAGGCTACCAGAGCAACGTCCAGGCCGATGGGAGCCCACCAATCATAAATGGGGCAAGCCTAGCCATTGGGTCCGAACTAACATGTGGGTTAGGTGAACTGGGTATGGGAACAAATCCCTACTCGAGTTTTTTCAATGCAGGCCATGGAATCGGGTCAAGCAATTCAGGTATAAGGACAAATCCCTACCTGAGTTTTTGGGTCGAAATTCTGCCATTTCCAATCGCAGCCATCACTAGCCATCTGGAGCCCAGCAACCCTTGGTAGATATTGACCACCAACGGACTAAAATTGTGACTCATTAGTTTGCAGCTAACTGGGCCAAAAAATTATTCCAGTTGGTCACAAGATCTCCGATGGGCCCTTGTGACGAAGAACAAAGATGGTTTCCTCAAATAGTCCCAATTCCCTCCGATGAGTGATTGGTCCAACATTAGAGAAAATACAATCAACTCATTTGAACATGGATTTGTAACTGCATATCTCTAGAAGTCACAGCCGGCGTTCCACCACCAGAGGACTCAAAGAGCATGTGGGAAAGTATTAAAGAAATGTACCACAAATTAGACCGAGCCAAAAAAATTCCCCTCATGTAGGAACTCAATGAACTCAAGTAAGGAAATATGATAATCATGGCTTATTACAACAAGTTATCATCGCTTTGGAATGACTTTGAAGCTGCTAAAGAAAAGCTCGAGGGGCTAGAAGAAAACTTGAGCAATACAAATCTATGAAAGAAAGGGAAAATGCCACTCGATTTCTGCTGGTTTTGAATGAATCATACCTAACATTTCGTTCATAGATCTTGGCAATGGAATTGATACCACCTCTTAGGCGAATCTTCCAATTGGCCGTTCAAGAAGAGAGCCAGTATCTCGTATCACCGGAGTATGCGAGAGGAGGTGACAATATTGCGCTTGCTACTCGTAGTGAATGATGAGAATCAAGCACAAAAACCCTAGGCCAAGAGAAAGATCATCGAGAGGAGCTAGGGTTCCATGGAGGTAGTGATATGCGTTCCCTTAAAATGGAAGGAGTGAGTGGCTAGATCGTTTGTGCCGATTGGATGGCTCGTAGGGGTCGGATCCCTTAATTGAATCGGACGATGGGCATGATTTCGTGGCAAAGGCATCCGATAGTCAAGTTTTTTCCACGTCATCAAAAAGTTATGGACAAAATTCGAGAGGGAAAGGTAAATTATATTGCGAATATTGCAAACACCTGCACCTTACAATTGATAATTGTTAGAAATTGGATGGCAAACCCGGAGAAAAAGGAAAAAAGAAGGAATATTTTGTAGCTTGCCAAGTCACTGGGTTCACTGGTCCGAATGTTGATCGACCCATTACATATGGGCAATATCAACAGCTAATATAGGCATTACACTTCAAACAAAAGAAGAAGTTTTTCATGTACATCTCATTGTTTGATCAATTGTATTTCAAAAAAGGCATGGATAATTGACTCAGGAGCAAGTGATCATAGTATTTATGAAAATGGATTGTTCTCAAATACGCATAGGAACTTGGGTCTCCCTCTTTCTGTGCAATTGCCTAATGAAGATATTACTTATGTCACAATAACAAGCATAGTGCCATTCAAAATGTCTTCTATGTCCAAGAATTTTAGTTTAATCTCATTTATGTGTCCAAAGTTTGCAAGGAAAATTCTTGTAATGTATTATTTGATTTCGACACTTGCTTCTTTCAAGCCCTTTAACTGGCAAACTGATGGGCTTGGGTAGTCTTTCCGAATGATTGTTTTTTTTTACTAGTTTCCCACATAAATTTGATTTGTCATCCATTTCTTTGAATAAAGTATCATCGTTCCATATGATTGCTAATGATAAAGATTTTCTTATGCATTCAAGAATGGATCATAGTGCTTCCTTTCCTTATTTTCAATGCCATATATGACCTCTAGCAAAACAGGGACGTACCTCTTTTCCTTCTAGCAAAACTCACCTCTTTTCCTTCTAGTAAAACTCATGTAAGTGACACTTTTTTTTATTAATTCATGCGGATGTTTGGGAACCTTATCACACATCACACCATGGTGGGCCACATTGCATTCTCATGATTGTAGACGATTATTCTCGTGCCACATGGGTTCTTTTGATACAGTCAAAAGGCTAAGTTTTCTCCCATTTAAAAATGTTCATCACCTTATCGAGAAATTAGTTTGGAAGACCTATACAGCACATCCACACTAATAATGGAAAAGAGTTCTTTAGCCATGATTGCACTTCACTTTTTTCGTCTTACGGCATCCTACAAGAAAGTTCCTATATTTACACCCCACAACAAAATGGGGTGGTAGAGCGTAAACATCGCCATCTTCTAGAAGTTGCATGTACATTAAAATTACAGGCATCCATTCTAGAGAATTATTGGGGCGACTGCATTGTTACTGTAGCTTATCTCCCCACCCGTATGCCTACTTGGATACTAAATGGAAGAACCCTCTTTGAACTACCTTTTAGGAAAAAAACAAAAAATCCAGCATTGGATTATTTAAGAGTTTTCGAAAGTTTGTGCTATGCAATTATGGTGGGCCATCGGGACAAAATGGGCCCTCATGCTTGACGTTTTATATTCATGGGCTATCCTAACATACAAAAGGAATATCATGTTCTTGAACCATCGATAGGGGAATTCTCTGTTAGTAGAGACATTATTTTCCATGAAGATGTCTTCTCATTTCATGAAAAAGATTCCTCAAATGAAAGCTCGGGCATCACGAACAATCCTCACAATTTCTTGTCTGAGGAAAATTTGTCTCTTGAATATGTTCTAATAGCACCTCTCGAAAGGGTTGTTCCTCTAGCAATAGCTCCAATTTCTTATGAAACTCTAACCTTAGATATCGTTATGGAACAAGTGTCCAAGAATTTATTAGATGTGGAGGACAATCCTAATATCTAACCAGAATTCACCACTGAGGTAACATCTTCTCCTCCACCATGAGCAAATCCTCCGCAACATTATGGTCACACTACACGCCCACCAAGATGGACAAAAGATTATGTATGTGCCTATCTCAATTCATCAGGTATTCACTGCGCGATCTCCTCTTATGTTTCTTTCTATAAGTTTTCACCGAAACATAGATGCTGCATTAGTAACATATCAGAAGATAAGGAACCATCTAGTTATAATGAGGCATCCAGTGATCCACGATGATAGAAGGCTATGGCGGCAAAATTATAGTCATTGATCGATAACCATACTAAGGATCTGGTCACCCTACCTCCAAACAGAAAACCAATTGGATGCAAGTGTCTATAAAATAAAATATCATGCTGATGACTCCATTGAACGTTACAAGTCTTGTTTGGTGGCTTAAGGATTTGCTTAATGAGAAGGTTTTGATTATCACGAGACTTTTTCTCTAGTGGTTAAAGATGTCATGGTTCGTTCCTTTTTATTGGTTGCAACTATCAATGATTTGTCGTGACATCAAATGGATGTGCACAATGCATTTTTTCATGGCAATATAGATGAGGAGATTTACATAGATATTCCTCAAGATTTACAGAGCCGGGGGCGGGGGAGGGGAAATAAAGTATGTCATTTATGCAAATCCCTTTTATGGCTTGAAACAAGCTTCTAGGCAATGGTATGCCAAGTTTGCCAATGCTCTCACAACTGTAGACTTCAAATAGTCTAGATATGATTACGTCATATTCACATGGACTAAAGGTATGTCATCTATCTACTTGATGATATATGTTGATGATATTCTCATAATGGGAAATGATAAAGATGCTATAAAAAGCCTCAAGAAATATTTGTATACCACCTTCCATATAAAATATCTAGGAGCACCTAAATACTTCATTGGGATTGAGATTGCGTGATTCAACCAAGGGATTTCTCTCGGTCAACGGAAATTTATACTAGAAATTATATTAAAGGCCAATCTATCAAGGTGCAAACCAGTAGTTATTCCAATTGAGCAGAACACCGAATTAACCACAGCTGATTACAATGCGGACATATCTCAAGATAATGATACCATACTCAAAGATCCATCGAGTTATTAGAAACTCATTGAAAAACTCATATATTTGTCTATGACTAGACCTAATGTATCATATGTGGTGTAGACACTTTGTCAATTTGTGCATAGTCCGAAGCAATCTCACATGAATGCTGCCCTGAAGGTGGTGAAGTATTTGAAGAAGTGCACTCCTATTCAAGAAATGCAATATGGAAATGACGGCATATTGTGAGGACTACACAACTTGCCCCTTTAGCGGAAGATCAATTAATGGCTTCTACGTTAGACTGGAAGAATCTCTTCTTTCATGGAAGACCAAAAAGCAGACAACTGTATCTTTATCTTCAATTGAACTAGAATATCGAGCTATGACAAAGACTACATGTGAGATTGTATGGATACGAGGCTTACTTCGGGACCTTGGAATACAATTGAAATGTCCAACAAAGCTGTTTTGTGACAATGATGCGGCACTCAAGGATGCAACAAATCCCATAGTGCTCGAAAGGACAAAGCATATAGAAGTGGATTGTCATTTCACTCGAGAAAAAATTCAGGAAGGAATAATCGAGACAAGATGAATTGGAACCATAGAACAACTTGCGAACATCTTCACCAAACCTCTATGCCAAAGACAACACGCATATCTATTGAGCAAGTTAAGCATCTTGGACATCTACAAGCCACCAACTTGAGGGGAAGTGTTGGAAGATATGCTCAAGAATTGGAAGATATGCTCAAGAATTCATTTTGATTATAATTGTGCACTATATCAATTAGGGAATAGATTGAGATTAAGATAGATTTGTAGAACACACCATTGCCATTTATTGTATACATCTTGTACTATAATTACAAAGCCATGTACATTAGGGAGAATTGAAGAAAATACAAAAATATTTTCCCTAAACTATCTTCCTCCAGTCACGATCTATTCTGCCCTCCTCACTCTTTCTTGCTTCCTTTCAATGTCCTTTAACCTATGTCTGCACGACATGCAACGAGGTGTCATTGTTTGGTTTAGCATCCTTGGATCTCCACATCGTTGAATATTCACCTACATCCGTTTCTTGTTTCAACCTAGTACCTTAAGAATGCACCATCCGAAAGGGGGATTCGTCTCTTTCCCTTGGCCATCCGACTTCTCTTTTGGACAAGCTTCAAGGCTCTTCCTCGACTTCGTCACACGTGAAGCACGCGATAGTTGCAAGGTTCTGAATTCCAGTAAACTACAGAGGACACAAGTTCAAGAGTGTTCCAAGGGCTCTCGATAAGCATAGCTAATAAGAAAGCGATTGATTTTCAAAACATTTATTACACATGTCGCGAGAATGTCAATTAACGCGCATAACATTTTCTTATTCAGTTACATGACAAGTGTCCTTGAATTACTCTTTAACAAGTCGATTCCATAAATAACAATCAACTAGTCTATTAATCTAAATTAATGGAAAGAGAATATTTTATAATTTAGTAATCTAAATCACCCAACTCGCCTCTATCATCCCTAAGTACACTAATCTTACATAAATTAACTAGTAAATTTTGATAACCTAAAAATAGGTAAAACTAAAACATGACATATTATAATAACGACTTGTTTCTTTATATATATTATATATAAAGAGGGGAAAATTACCAAAAAAGTTACAAACATATTGTAATTGTGTCAATACAATTTTAAATCTTTTGTATTTGTGTCAACACTTTTTAAGAGTTTTCGTGTTGTGTTCGATACTCCAACATGTACACACATCAACTCTCCTGACATGTGAATGTAGAATTCCAACATGCAATTTCGACACCACATGATCAATTTTAATTTTTTTAATAAATGATAAATCAAAATGTAAATATATAAAAAATAAGAAATAATAAAAATAATAAAGGGGAAAAGGAAGAAAAATCTAGTATTCTTTTTTCTTCTTACTTTCACTTCCTACAACTCACGATTTTTAGTATAAATTCATTTGAGGCTCTTTTTTTAAAATCATTTATTAATTAATTTGAATTATAATTATCATATATATAAATATGTCGGAATTTTAATTTTTAGAAATAATATGTCGTATCACGTGTGTTACAATTTCGATGTCAGTGCTACTTAGCCCTTAAGATATGCTTATTGAATTGAAAACTCAACATTTGAAAAATGTATTCCCAAAAATGACCGTTTGTAGTGTTTACTAAAATGAATAAATAGAAAATATTTTAATCCTCAATAATGAAAATATTTTCATTAACTAATTATTTAAATTGATATAACCAATTATTTTTGAAAATAATTTTTCAAATCTAAATTTTTCTCGCACTCCAAATATATAATATTATTTCACGTCGTCCTATACTATCCAGTATCCAACGATAGAGTGCTTATATTTAAGTAATATTAATTAATTAGATCCGAATTTCCATATCTTGCAAAAAAAAAAAAAAAAGAAGATCCGAATTTCCTTTTTCGGAATAAATCATAAATTCTTCCTTAGAAGAAGAAGGAAAAAGAAAAAGGAAAAATCAAAATCAAAATCGTCCTAAACCTGCCATTGCCTTTAAGCACGCTTGCCGTTTCCGTGCGAAGCTCGTCGCAGAGACCACAAAAAATTCAGCTGTCGCCTGACGGAGGGTTTGGTCGGGTGTGCGTGCGAGAGCGAAAGCGAGAGAGAGAGAGAGAGGATGGAAGAAGAAGAGCACGAGGTGTATGGCGGAGAGATCCCCGTGGAGGGCGAGCTGGAAGGCGACATGGACACCCACCACGCCGACGTCGACATGTCCACCGCCGATGACGACGCCGTCAAGGTCTCTCTCCCTCTTTCGAACGATCTCGATGCCTGCGTGGTTTTGTGGTCGCCTGTGTTGCCCGATCGTCTTGGTTCTGGGATTTTTCTTCTGGGTTTCTTTTATTTTTTGTTTTTTTAATGGTGGGTCGATGCAGGAGCTGGATGAGATGAAGAAGAGGCTGAAGGAAATGGAAGAGGAGGCTGCTGCTCTCCGCGAGATGCAAGCCAAGGTCGAGAAGGAAATGGGTGCTGTCCAAGGTCTCCTTTTGTTTAGATTTGTGGGCTTTTTTTCTTTTCTTTTCTTTTCTTTTTTAGGGTTATTGGATTGATATCAGGGTTTTTCTTGGATCTCCTGCCTGACCCTTTGATTTGTGGATGGCTGACGTCTGATGGAAGAACGGGTTCTCGCCGTTTCGATTGTCCTTTCTCTTGTTGTCCTGTAATTCTGTTGGTTGTCTGTGGTAGTTTATTCTTGCTGGAAATTTCTTCTCTTTTGTCTGCTTGACGCTTTATTTTCATGGATTTGTGATCAGCTGTGAAAGATAGATTGGCATAAGGATGGAAAATCTTTCACCTTTTGGAATATCGGTTTTGTAGATAACAAACTTGTCTTTTGATGTAGAGAAAATGAACCATCACTTTTAGAAGACTTACTGATTTCTCCATCATGCTTTTTGAAGAATACTTACATTTTCTCTTTGGATGTTGGAGAGTTTGTTCGAGTCATTGTCCGTATGCTTACCTGCAACTATCAGGCATTGAAATTGGGCACATATTATGCTCAGATTTATTTGACTTTTTATTTGTTTGTGTTTTCTGGAGAATCAGATTTTATACTCTAAGATTAATTTTTGGAACTCTACCTGAACTAGTTAACAAAACTGTTTTCTTTTTATTTCTGTGTTGACGCCGTCTGATCATTGTCTCAATTTCACAGATCCTGCTAGTGCAGCTGCTTCTCAGGCAAACAAGGAGGAAGTCGATACCAGATCTGTGTTTGTTGGAAATGTGAGTTTGACTGTTATTTCTTGGTAACTTGTTGACTATCTTGACAATGCTTTTCTTGATAAAGGATATGACCTTGGATTAGCTACTAGAGTTTGCTTTTGTTTGAAATTTTCGAGGGTTAGCTATTTGAGTCTAATTTTTCTCTTTAAATGTTGGAGTTATTTTCACCATCGAGACATTTATTTTCAGGTGATTTTGATGATTCTGACAGTTCTCTGATGTTATCTAGACATGAGTTTTCCTTCAAGACATTTCACACTTTATCCATCTTTCTGTTAATAGGATAAAAATCTTAAATTTTATTGCATTACTTCTACATGACACTTTCCTCAGTTCACGTTTGTCTGTGCTGACATGTTTTTCTTGAAACGTGAGCAGATATTTAGCTGATTACTATCACTGTGCTTTTAGAAAAATAAGGACCTTATTGATATAGAACTTAATAATAAAGATGTTGATTTCCTGAAGTTTCTCTCTTTTCCTTCCGAGAATAACATTTCTGGGCATGGAGGTTATTCACTATTGCAATCCCACATTGCATTTAAAATGATGCACATCTGTGCTTGGCAAAGTATGCCCAGGGGTTATGATGACAAAAGAAATTTGGAACGGTAAATCTCAGATCTAAATGTGAAAATCTCTGGTTATCTTTAAAGATAACAAAGTAATCATAACCATGCACTCTGTGACGATCTTGTTTTGTGTTTGCTTGTGAATGGGTTGCTGATGGTGGAAGATGTTTATATTCTTAGTTGCAGTTGAATAAATTTGGTTTGCTATGGTTGTTAGTGGTGGCGTAGTATTTAATTCTTGGTTTTTTTTTTTTTTTTTTTTTTTTTTTTTTTTTTTTTAGGCTTTTACTATTGGATGTTTAGTTCTTGTTGCTAGACTTTGTTTAGTACTATTTTGGGGGTAAAGACACACAACAAGTGTGTGTTAGGATGAGACTGGTTTGTTGGATACGTGGATTCTCAAAAAGGAAGAGTAGAGAATTATCTTTTCTTATAAAAGAAAAAAGGCAGAGCATTAATTTAATCTAATGTCATCTTTTTGCAATGACATTGTAATGTCATCCTTTATCTTTTATCATTAGGTTAATGTTGGAACCTATCAGGCCCTCCTAAAAGATAAATGACTGAAAGACTTTAACTAACTTCGCGTTTTTAAGAAATGAAGGGGAGTGCCAGCAAAGAATTGCTTTAAAGGGGTTTTTATTATGAGTTCCGCTTTGTATTTTTTTGCTTTATTAAAAATTTTCTTGCTGCTTCTGAAATTCAAACATCATTCATTTTTGAAGGCATACATGTAGAGTCATTTAAAATTTGGTCCTAATATTTTAGTTTTCTTTCATTGCAAAATTCTGAAGGGAAAGCAGTAGATCCTTATTTTTTAAGGCCTAACGAATGGAATACAAAGAAGAATTGTCGTCTTCAATTCTAGGTTTATTAGGATCTGTCTCTTTCGTAATATTCTAATCCTGAGGTCAGATTGGGCAGTTGTAGATGAGATCTCTTTTTCAAACTTGCGAAATAAGATAGCTTGTTCACTACCAATGAGGAAAGAGCATAGCCAGCTTTCTAGCAGAAAATTATATGTGCATATTTGAGTTAAGAAATTTGTGCATTATCTGTTAGGTTTTTCTGAATTTATCTACTTCGTGACTTAGATGACTTTTCCCCGCAATTTTATGGTTCTACCATTGTCTTGTCTATTGCCTTCTGTGTGAATCTTCACCATATTTTCTTTTCCGTAGTCCTGTCAAACTAGATCTTTAATTTGCGGTTCTCTTACGTTTGCTCTTGCGTAATGGAAAGTTGCCTGCATTTCATTTTGACTTGACCACTAAGCTATGTCAGTCAACCTTGAGTTATGGTTGACTTCGTGTTTCACTGTGATTGCAGGTTTCTCATTCTTCAAGTTGTCTGTATAGATTGAGCAGGAATCTTTACACTGTATTTTGAGCCCAAGTTAATTTTGCATTAGATTTGGTTGAATAGATGTGGGGAAAAAGTAATTGAAGTCGCAAAAAATCATGCGACAGAAAAAAGAACAAAAAAATTGAAGGAAAACAGTGCAAAGTTTCTGTTGTGTGGGTGAAAAAGTGTGTGCGCTGTGGAGGAAAAAGAACCAACAAGAGAAAAAAAGAAAGGGAAAGATGGGAAAAAAAAAAAAAAAAAAGAGAATGAATGAAAGAAAAAATGCAAAACAAGTGGCGCATGGAAAAAGAGTAGAATTTTGAAAGTTGGGGATGGGAATATTTGAAGAACATTCTGTATCAGTGAGAGAGATGTTGGATGGCTCTAAAGTAGTTGATGATTTATTAGGATTTCTGTAGAATCTACGGGCTCTCATACCCTTGCTACTGCTCGTGGTGGTGGTGGTGTGTTGGTGCTGGTGCCGCTGACTTGGCCTCAGGACTTCTCGTGATATAGCAGACCTGGTGAGGGGTGTTCGGCTGTGTCTTGCTCGTGTCGTTATTCTATTGTTTGTATTTATCGATAGTTCTACTCTAAATTATCAATAAGATTTGCTCCCCTCGATAGACCTGTACATTAATCCACTGTATGGTAGTTGATCATCTAACGTCATTGGACCCTACTAAGTGGATAAGTTGTTCTGGTTTATCCTTATCTCTTCTTTAGAAAAAGAAAAGTATTTTTGGGGAGCTTTTGCAATCTGGCCTTTTATGTGAGCAGAGTGAAAGTTTTTTACTTATTTTTCCCCTGAAAGAGCTATTTGTAGCTTGGCTGACCAAAAATCTTTGGAGATTCACCAGAATTTTACTAAGTTTGGCTATGTGTTATTATTGAATTTCTATCTTCTTCTTCATTTGTGCAGTTTGGGAGGTATAATCTTTTGGGAAAATACCAAAAGCAAACCTTACCTTTCACTAAATGGCTACTTGCCTACTTTTATTTTTGAAAATACCAAATACATAATGAGTTGAGCTTTGGATACTACTTTGCATCTTCACATCATTTATCCTTGTGTCCGTATTTACAAAAATTTTGTTTCTTTTTCCCCAAAATGCCCATATGCAAATTCTAAATTCTGATGGCCACCGAAAAGACTCAAAACCAATTAACCCTGAGCAAGATATTTTAAGTGAGTTTGCAAGGAGGGACAATTTGGTCTTTCCAATGAGAAGTTTTGCTTGAAGGTATATGAGTGATGTTTGCAAAAATAGAGGTATATAAGTAGTCATTGGGTCAAAAGTAATATGTATTTTTGTTGGTATTTCCTTAAATTTTGTCAGGGGATTGACAGTAAACTTTTTCCAAAAAGATTATGCTGGTCAGCTGTTTCTGTTTCAGAGTAGAATCTGTCTTCGGTATCTGTTTCTGTTCCTAGGTTTTTGCAGTGCCTTAGCCTTTTGTTACTTGGTTTAAGTAGTTATGGTTTCGAGACCTTAAGCAACCTACACTGGACTCATGCCCTTGTGATGATGATTCTTCGACCTCTAAAATCTGTTAAAGTCTGTTCTGCTTCTTCAGAAAGTTCTATCACCTGCCTGCAAGTCCACACGGAAAGCTCGCACTTTAGATGTTTAATTTTGGCTACAGACTGTTCACTCAACTTGAGAGTCTGTTCTTTATTCCGAATTTATTAATTGGGGTTGCTGAGTAATTAGATCTGGAGGATGTGCAAAGATGAACTTGAAGTTTGCTTGAGATATAGAAGGCAACCTGTGCAAGTTGTGTACACCTTATGGGGTTGTGTTTGAAGTTCCATGTTGCTCAGTTGGAGTTGACATAAGACGATGGTTGTCTGCGAATGGCGGTTGGAGCAGCAAAAAGGAAAAAAGGGAAAATGAAGATGTAGTATACTTTTTCGCACTTAGTAGGTACTAAAGATAAGCTGGGTTACCCACCCCGTTGGTGGCAGAGATGGTGGAGTCGCATGCTGGCCACTCGCAAGGCCGGAGTTTGACTCCCCACCTCGTCATTTGTGCGACTGAAGTGCAGCGCTGTCGGAGGTGGGGCCCTGTGCTATTGTCGCCCCGGGTTTACGTCGCCGGCTGCCGACTGTACAGCGGTTCCCGGGTTAACAAAAAAAAAATAAAAAAGATAAGCGGGGGTGATGCCTTAAAATTTTTATCAATTTAATTCTTAAGGAGCATTAATAGAACTTGCTAAATCTGCTCAGTGTGCTTTACAATTGACTGGAGATATTTTTTCTGCAACACCCCTGATAATAAATAAGAAAGAGGGATCTCAGTATCAGTCACGAAACTATGGTTGTTAAGCATGTAATTTCTGTCGATTTGTCATAGATCAGGACATGGCTTCATGTATATGTGTATTTATGACGAAGGGGCTGTCCTGAAATACTTTTTATTTTGCCTAGTAAGAGACAATGGCTGATGTGAACCATGTACTTTGATATGCATGTCGGCATATGCTCATTCAAAAAGCATGTTAAGTCAGTTTTCGTATTGTTGGCTAGATGCATTGTGCCAGTGAAGGCCTGTGACTTAAAATGGTGCTTGCAGGTTGATTATGCTTGTACCCCTGAAGAAGTACAGCAACATTTTCAATCATGTGGTACAGTCAACCGAGTGACAATTCTTACTGATAAATTCGGCCATCCAAAGGGCTTTGCTTATGTTGAGTTCCTTGAAGTTGAAGCTATTCAGGAGGCTCTCCTTCTGAACGAATCTGAATTGCATGGACGTCAGCTGAAGGTAACTCTTCTTATTTATAATTTGTGGGATTTACCTTAGCAACATTCAAGATGTTCCAGTGGCATGACATTATTTTCTGAATATGCAATACTTAACTTCCAACGTACCATAGAAGTTTGATATCTTCGCCTTGCAAGAGTTTTTACTTTTCCATATGTCGGAATGAGGGCACGGCACTTGTCTGGGACCATAAGCTTGTTATGGGTTGCATGCTAGCTCTAATGTCATGATGGAGTCAACCTTCACATAAATTTAAGTTCCTGTTAACTAGTGTTCTCGGACACTTTTTAAATATACCTAAAACAAAATAATTAATTTCTCAAAGTAGTGGATACACGTGACACAAGAAAAGTTAGTGCATTAGAAACTGTAATATTTCCTTAATTATTTTACCAAATGTCCATGGGAGATCTGTTAACAAAACACATATATGGTGTATTTGGTGCTGATTTCAGCATCTAGGTGGTAAATTAATTTTTTTTATAATAATGATTGTTTGATATTTATTATGATGTGAATGACTTAGGTTTTGCCAAAACGGACCAACGTTCCTGGGATGAAGCAGTACTTCCCAAGGCGCTTTAACCCATACGCGAGTTACAGGTTCCGGAGGCCGTATGTACCTCCTTATTTCTACTCTCCTTATGGATACGGGTAGGTATTTCGTTCTCCAAAGTCGATTATCTACTGTTATAGGGCTTGTTGGTTGATTCTACTGCTCATGCTATTGCAGGAAGGTTCCCAGGTTCAGAAGGCCGGCGCGCTACATGCCTTATTACTAGAAGTCCTGCATCATCTGTTGGCACTTCTGCGATTCATCGAAAAGTGGGTACTTCCACATGTTAAGTTTCGTAGGGGAAATGCTTCTAGTGGTATCGCATGTTTATTAGACTCTGCTCGTATTATTATCAACCGAATGATTTAAGAGATTATATATCTGGATTAGTGGCTGTGACTTCTAGACATTTATCTGTGGTCATAGCTGAAGATTTGGAGCAGCCTCGAGAGGCATGCCTTTTTCCCCTCTCTCTTGATACTTTTATGTGGCATGTCTGCAAAACATAGGACACGGTTGGTCTCAGCTTTACCCTGATTTCTGCTTGATTTGAGAAGGATTTTGTTGACTAGTGCTCCAAGCACTTGTTGAAAATCCAAATAAAAAAGTACAGTACTTTTAAAGTATTGTCTTACACGTTATATACAATTAATTCGTTGAAAATCAATGTGTATTTATTACACATTGTTAATAAGGGAGATCCATTTGGAAACTCAACCTCCTCTCCCTCTCCGACACTCTTTACATGATTTCCCATGGAAAATGTCTTTTTATCACGTTGTCTTTGATAAACTAGTCTGTTAACTTTAATCTTAGGTTCGTCAAATGCACTATATTGACATATTGTTTAGTTCCTGTGCTTTGAAATACTTGGGAATCAGAGCCATATTTTCATTTGGGATTTCTAGAATGAGTGTGTTGAGATCAGGGAATGTGTTATTTTGACTGGCGGATGGGTGTTAGATCAATGACCACTCATTCGAGAGGGACTCTCCCAACAGATATAGGACTTGTGGCGAACAAACTTCTCCGTTCAAATAGCAGACATTCTCGTCAAGGTTGGCACGTATCACCCGCTGGTGTTCCATCTATTCGATGTGTGGTCTTACCCATTCCTGTTTCTTTCACCATCTATAAGTTTGTAAGGAGTAACACCTTGTTCGAGCTTTTTACTTCAACAATCATTCCGATAATGGGCTACTTTGTCCATGAATCAAGCATCTATACAAAGAGGTCTAGTTCAAATACCGTCCGTAACAAATTTGGCTTGTTCCACGTGAGTTAACCCCTTAAAATGAATACTATGAGAGCGTGCATGATAAAATTTCTACTTTTCTAACTCTATTTTTGGAACAGATTTCTATTGCAGAAATAGATTTGAAGAAAAAATAAGAAGCTAAAATTTTTAACTGAAATCAATTTCTGTTCCAGAAATTTTGTCATGCGCACCTTGAATAACTACGAAATGTGCTGAGTAACTACGAAATGTGGTTGGCTGTTTGGGGGTGAGTATTGAGTTACAGATCACTTCAAAGGACACCTCCCAACTGATGTACCGGTGTTTGACTACGTTATAAAGAAAAGATAGAGATGTCATGGGGACTGGATCGACGCAAACAAAATGTGGAAAAGGCCAAACGGTCTAAATTAGCATGACACAAATTCAAGTTCATCGACTACAAGTCGAGCACATGCGGGCACAAATAAACATGGGCTACTAAAACATTCTCTCAAATTTATGGATTTAAATGAGTTTTCAGAGCAAATGTCGGTGCTTATTTCTACCGCTTCCTTGGATGAGGTTGATACTGAATGTTGCTGGTACACACTTTTAGCCGTGTTCTTTTGCCACAGCCATTAATGTCTAACATGAGAGTGTCCGAAAGTTTCATCGCGTCCTCGGCCAAGAAAGTTCAAGAATTGATAAGAAGCAAGTTCGTGGGCTGAAAGTGATGAGGTTGTCAAGATTGCCCGATTGGCAGGTCCAATCATAAAATCTAGGGGTGGCAAATGGATGGGTCGGATCGAGTATGGGTCGGATCGAAAATGGATCGACCCATATTTGACCCATTTAACCCGTTTTAATCCATATTCTTGTAGTGTAAATTTAATGATTCATACTCGACCCAACCCGTACCCAACTCATACTCGACCCGACCCGTATTTTTTTTTTTTTTTGATGACCTAGGAAAGTCCATACGCCGCAAACACGGCGAAATAAACCTTGGGAGATACGTGAGTCACCACCACTCCTCGTGCCCCGGGTAAGTTGCCTTGCGATGCCCGGGAATCAAACTCCTCCCTTGCGTTAGGGAGAAGCTCGCCGCCAACGGCGCCACCTAGACGGGTGGTCCCGACCCGTATTGTTAAAACCTACTTATTGTTAAAATATTTTTATGCAATACAAATTTTTTAACAATTTTTATGCAATACAAATTTAATGGAAAATTTTTATAATTCTTTTTAAAATATTTTTAGAAAATCGAATTTTTAAAATTTTAAAATATATTTTATTTTTGTTTAAAAATAAAATTTTTAATTATTTTTATTTTTAAAATATCATTTTTAATAATGATTTTTATTTTCTCTCTTCTCTTTTTTATTTTTTTCTTCTTCGGCGGTTATCGGCCACGGGCGGAGATTGAGCTTGCGGCGTCGAGACAGTGGCTCAATCTCGCCAACCCAATGAGGCCAAGGCTCGCGATGTCGGCAAGCTCGAGCCTTGCCGATCCGGCGAGTCTCGAGCCTTGCGTCGTCAACGGGGCCGAGCCACGACGGATCCGGCGAGGCTTGAGCTACCGACATTGGGCGAGGCTTAATCTCGCCGATCGGGCGAGGCCGAGGCCCCGCCCGTCATTGGTGAGACTTGAGCTCGGCCGACGCGGGCGTGGCTCGATCTTGCCGATTTGGCGAGGTCGAGGCCCCGCCTAACGCCGGCGAGCTCGAGCCTCGCCGGATCCGGCGAGTCTCAAGCTTGCTGCGGCGACCTTCGAGGGAGCGGTGAAGGTGAGCCGCGGCGGTGGGCGGCGGAGGTGAGCCTCGACGGCGGGCGACGAGGCGAACCGTGGCGGCGAGTGGCGGAGGTGGCTCGGATGCGAGCAGCGGAGGACGAAGGTTGAAGGGCTGTGTCGCGAGGATTTTCACGTTTTTCAGGTTTAAAAATGGTCGAAAATAGGTCGAACGTGTGACCCATTTTTGACCCATATAAAATGAACTTAAAATGGGTCGAATGTGGGTCATGGCTCATTATAATTTCATAACCCACATTCGACCCATTTGTGAAAAATATGGGTGCAAAATGGGTCCATGACCCATTTTGCCACCTCTAATAAAATCCTAAGATTTCACAAATTTTTGTAGAATAATTATCAAAAAAAATTATCCAATCAGTCTGGAATCTATTGTATAGATTCCAATTCAATACTACACTTTTCAATTTTGTCAATTTTATTCTTAAACCTTTGCATGGAATTCAAATATAGTTTTTCCAAGTAATTTTTGCTAGAAATTGTTGATTTGGTAGTTCAATTATCGTCGGTCATCCTATATTGTGTTATCATGTCAGTAATTTCGGACAAAAATTAATTTGTTAGACTATATTGGAATATTGTGCAAAAGTTGCAGAATTGAATTGAGATCCATATAATAAGTTTGGAACTAATTAGACAATTTCCTCATGATTATTATAAGATAATTTAGAGAAAAGTACCCAAAAAGAAAGTCATATGGCTATTGCCTTAATACCAATTTATTCCTAAATTTTTCAACTAGATCAATTTAGTCTTAAATTATTTTGCATTGATACCGATTCAGTTTATTTAACCAATTTAGGCCATAAGTGGTGACATGGACTATAACAGTTTTACATGGCATGAGCGGTACTGACATGGAAAATTTTTATAATGTTAAAACATTTTTTTCTTTATTTATTTATTTATTATTATTATTTTTTACCCTCTTGGCTGGCGAGGTTGCTAATTAACCATAGCTAGCCACTGGTTAGTCTGGGTGAGGGTCAAAATTCGGCCTTTGCATCCTTGTTGATCACAAGCGCCTTGCTTGGATTGGGTTAGGGCGCAAGGGCCCTCGCCCAAACCAAGCGAGGGTTGCTAGCCCTCATATGTGGCTGGAGATGGTTAGTAGGTGACCTCGTCGACCAATAGTGTATTGAAAAACAAAAACAAATACAAAAGAAAAAAAGAAAAAGAATAAAAAATTATGAAAAATATTAAAGTTATAAAATTAGTCAATGTTAGTGCTGGTCATGCCACGTAGGACTACCGGTATCTACGTTAGTAATTTCTAGCCTAATTATTCGAATGAACTGAATTCGTACCAATACAAAATAATTTATAACTAAATTAGTCTAATTAAAAGGTTTAGAATTGAATTAGTATCAATACAATAGGTTCAAGACTTTTTTAGTACTCTTCACAAATAATTTATCATAAAGTTAGCTAGTCAAATCATCTCACTATTTAAAATTTCAGCCCTTGGTAAGGGTAGGTGCAATTTTCACGTAATCTCCATGCACTTAAGTTACATGGAAATTGAAAGAAAAGGAGGGTCAAATTTCCACGTTTGGCCCACATAGCTAGTTTGGCATCACCAGGCTCCACCTTAAACCCGAAGAGAACTTACTAATGGTCCTGTAATTCAAAACATTTATGATAATTGAGACTTAACCACAAATTTGGAAAAATAGAGAAATGCTAAATGTATTAATACTACATAAGTTGAATTATTAAATTCGACCAAAAAATATTATTAAAGGATGAGAGAACAAAAGGATTGAATTTATGCATTACATGTCGGTTTTGGCTCGAATAAAACCACATATGTACCCTTCATGTCCAGATCGGATCAAGCATCAGTGGGGACCTGAGCAAAACCGGACCGTCGACGTCCCTACTTATAACTATCGGTAATGACTTCCCCAAGTAAAAATGTGTGCAAATTAATTAGTAGATGAGAGAGCGGAAGTGTTAAATTTATGCATTACGGATCGGTTTCGGCTTAGAACGTTGAAAACCATGTAATTTCTATCTGATATTTGACCAAAAGATTTACGTGAACTTTGATAGGAGGCTACTCTTTCAAAATAAGCACGAAAATGGAAAACAATCCTTGTTGCAGAAGCCTTCCACTGCTATGCGAACTTGAAAATCGAGGATTTAAATTGATTTTTTTTTATTATGTTTGTGGAAGGAGGTGAGAAAAGAATCTCGGGTTAATTCATAAATATCGAAATTTCATTCTTTTTATTCTCATAAGAAAAAGTTATCGATGTTCTCTGAAGTTTTATTTTCTTTGAGAAAATTTCTAAAAGAATTCATAATATATTACATTTATACAAATTCAATCATAAACATTTCAATTTAGTCAATTTAGTTATTTCAGCAAATTTTGACCAAAATTACTAACATAGACGATGGCACTATCACATAGGACGGTTGGCGGGCAATTTTTATACGATCTTTTATATTTTTTTATATTTGCTTTCTTTTTTTTTTCTTTTTTTCTAATTGACGTCCAGCAATGGTAACTGGCCAGCCCTTGCCAGTCATAGGCAAGGGCTGGCTACCCTCGCATGCCACTAGGCAAGGGTTGCGACCATGGCCCTCGTCTAGTTGGCTGCCCTTGGCGGGCTTAGATTACTTGTGAGCAAACCTAAATTCAAGAAGGAAATTACTTATCCAAACTATGATTTGGGCCTTGTTGGTTTGGGAGGGCCTAAGCGGGCCAATGGGCGATAAGGCCATGTTCAGATTAATTAATCGATCTGTATTTAATTTCTGAATTGGTTGTAATAACTATAATCAATGGAGCTACAATAACAATTTGGTTGTTTGGTTAAGTAATAAAAGAACCACCATTAATTATAATGTTTATCCAATGTATGAAAATAAACTCCTTCGTTGCCAATCTCTTGCGCCACTCCCAAGAGTCACGGACCTGCGTGGCTTTAATATTACCTGGTACTGTTAAGGCGGGGAGACTGTCACAACCGTTGTAGATCCGGTCGTGAAATTGTGCCGGGTACCGTAATTATTATTAAAAAGAACTCAACTATATGTACGTGATTAAAAATCAGCTAAAAATAGGAGTCGATAAACAAATTATTGGGTTAATGCATAGAATATCAAAATTTCCTTTCTTCGATTCTCATATAAAAATTCCGAATGTACTCCGAACTTTTATTTCTTTTCACCCTCTTTTCTCAAACAATGTAATTTTGAGGTGTGTCAGATTAAGATTTTCCAGTGGCACGCACACAAATCGCTTGAATATGTTAAGCCTAATACCTTAAAAAACCTCCGACTTTAGATCCAGTCTTAATTTTACCATAATTTTTTTTTGTCTCATAAAAAACCTCAATTTTACGTCTTGTCTCTATTCTACCAAAAACTCTTTCTGTTTTATGAAAAGCCCTAACTTTAAGTCTTGTCCCAATTTTACTATTCAATCCAATTTGGTCCTATATTTTTTAAAGTCTAGTAGAAAACCACAAACTTTTACTTAAGTAAAAAATCTGCCCATTTTATCCTTCCATCCAAAATTTACTGTTGACAACTCAGAGATGGAAAACTCCCAAGCACGAGATATTTAAGTGTCCCAAGCCTGAGCTCTCCGATCTTAAGAGATGTCTATTCCCAAGCATGAGAGATTGAGGAGTGCAAAATCACTAAGGGTGATTTTGACAAAGGGTTAATAGAGAGTAGGATTTAGATTCAAGTAGAAGTTGGTGATCTTTTATGAGACAAAAAAAATTAGAGTGAAATTGAAGCTGGACCTAAAGTTGAGATTTTTTTACGAGACAAAAAAAGTTTAGGATAGAATTGGTATTGGACTTAAAGTTGAAGATTTTTATGATACAAAAAAAGTCTAGGTAGAATTGGGATTGGACCTAAAGTTTTGGATTTTTATGAGACAAAAAAAAAAATTATGGTAAAATTGGTAAGTGACTTAAAGTTTGAGATTTTTTATGAGACAAAAGATAGAATTGGGACAAGAACTAAAATTAGGGGTTGCTAAATATGATATCAAATGAAAGGAAATATTAGAATGTCCAATAAAGGAGTTAATGAAGGGATATTACATATATATATATATAACATATAGATCCTATAGACAAGTGGAATGAGACATTGTAACTCCCCTTTCATGTATAAGTTAGATTAAGAATTACATGTGAAATTTGATGAACAGGGCCACACACATGAAATGAAATGAGGTAGAATCTACTTTTGATACGATATTAGGATGTCCAACAAAAAAACTTAAGCTAATAGTTGGAGGGACACTATTCTCTAAAACCCATTAACAAGCGGCATGCAATACTATAATAAAAGTGGAAGTTAAATTGGATCTTTGAAATTATGATGGATCAAACCAACGGACCATACTCACCCCGTTGGTGGCAAAGATGGTGAAGTTGCACGCTGGCCACTCACAAGGCTAGAGTTGAACTCCCCACCTCGTCATTTGCGTGACTTACTTGCGGCCCGTGGGAGGTGGGTCCCTGCGGGTCGTCCTGGGTTTATGCCGCCGACTGCCGGCTGTACGACACTTCCCGGGTCACCAAAAAAAAAAAAAAAACCAACCGACCATGTCACGAATGGTCAACTTTGATCCTACAACCCTAAAGGCTAAAAGATACTTCATCCGAAACAGCCAAGGCCTAGATTTTGGATTTTGGAGAAAGGCTGAAGCATGGAAAAATTATCATTTAAAAGTCCTAAATTTATTATACAAATCAAATAGTCCTAAATTTGACTAATTGAAGCCCAAATATTTTGATAATTTTTCAATATATGTGACCTAAATTGTTGATGTGACGGTCCAATTAACAACACCTGCTCCACATGGCACATTTGACAATGACGTGAAAAATTTAGCAATTTTTTTGTTATATTTTATGATTTTTTTCCTTTCTCTTTTTCCCTATTGCACTCCATTAATCGCTAGGGTCTTGGCAATGGCCAATAGAGTTCGTGGTCTACAAGCGAGGGCGTCATGGTCTTGCCTAGATTTGGTGAGACGAGGTGATGGCATCATCGCCAAATCTAGGTGAGGGTCAACAAAGGCGTTCCGGCCCTCGCTTGCTTAGGCTTTCTGTCTAAGAAAGAAAGAGATCCCATATTCAAATTTTCTCAATCTTAGTTCCTAGAGTCACCCTCATGAGTCACACCCCGTGTGACTTTGTAATTATCCGGTGTGTTCAAGATGGGACTGCTACACTTGTTTAGAATTAGTTAGTTGCCAACTGGCGCCTGACACTCCTTATATTAAAATCAAAATACGAGTCAAAATATCAAACACTGAGAGAGACAACTTGAATTGAAATCTATTATGAACAGATGGAGTGAAGGTGAAAACATATCGGAACATTTTTAGCGAAAGATTCTACAAATCCGTGTATTGCACTCACTTTTTTATTATCATTTGTTATTGGTAATTTTAAATAGGTGGTATTATTTTTTCAAACCTGTAAGAAATTTTATGTCAGTGGATTTAATTATTCCAGAGTCACTTTTTTAAACGTGTTAATAAAGTGATGGTCATGGCGAATCATCCTTATTTTGCTCACATATATCTAAGAAAATGATCATTTTCATAGAGAAATAATACTTCTGCGACACTTTTCATTTTTCCGTTTATTAAATAGTGTAGCTGATCAATCGGTGAGTCTGGATAGGCTTGGCCAATTGCCATATACTGGGCCCAAAAGCACTCAAGTCTGTCCATAATTTTAAATTTTTACTGTTGTTTACAAAGTGACTGGGCGAGGGCGGTCCTGAACGGGTCTACGTGAGCTAGCCTAAATTCAAGAAGGAAATTACTTATCCAGACCTGTCTAAATTATGCTTTGGATCTTTTTTTTCTTTTTTTTTTGGTAAAGGTAAAGAATTTTTATAGCTTTGGACAAAAGAACAACAGATGGCGCCAAAACTTACACTCTAATTGCAACAGCAAACAGAGTGGAAGGGAGCCGAAACAAGAAAGCTACAAGGCAGAGAGAAGAAAATAGCAACAACAGAGAACAAAAGACCGAAGAGGTCACACAAAAAACACCAAGGCGCTAAACCCCTCAAAGAACCTCGACCGCCATAAGGAGAGGGGACTGAAGAATGGAGAGCCAAAAGGCTTGAAACAGGACGGCACGGGTGCTTCCACTACCGGAGCTAAGTAATCTCAGAGCGATCAGCAAAGATGGAGGGGTCGAAACCCCAACTTCTCTGAAGTCTTCTATTTCTTGGGATATCCGGGACATTTGAGAAAGTGATGGCTTTATCCTTGACAATCTTGACAATATGATTTTTCAGTGCAGCAGCAGCCATCGTTTCCCCACGAAAGATGATAGCATTCATTTTCTTCCAAATAATGTAGCACATGGCAGCAAAAGAGAAGCGAGCTATACTGTGAAAGAAATCTTTTCCATTAAGAAAAGACATAGCCCATTGGAGGTTCTCCACCCAAGGCTTGGGGCGCCAAGGAATGTTGCAACAAGTTGCCCAAAAGAAGGCAATAGACGCTGATAAGTGGCAATCAAAAAACAAGTGATCAATGGAGTCAGGAACTTCATTACAGAAGGCACAGGTAGCAAAATCAATCCTACCATAAGAAAGAAGAAGTTCCTGAGTAGGTAGACGATTTCTAGCAATCAACCATAAATTGAATTGGAACCTCGGTGCAATGTCGTTATTCCAGATAAGAGAAGCCCAAGGTGCTCGACTTTTTTTAGCCCTGATGTGGTCCCAGGCAGAACCCACCAAAAAGGATCCGGATGGATGCCAACGCCAAGAGAAAAGGTCCAGGTCTAAGGATAGTGTCGGGATGGAGAGTCCCCAACTTTCCAGAAGAAATCGAAGAGAATAGCCCATTGGTGAAAGGAAATTAGCCACAACCGCATGCTTGGGAAGGCCCGAGTTCTGGATGAGATGATTTGGTATAAGAAGATCAAAAGGGCCCTTCGGGTGCCAATGATCAAACCATAAGGATACCGAAAGTCCGTTACCAATTTTCCAAAGGAAGGAAAGCCGAGAATCTCTTCTTAATTGCAAGATTTTTTTTCTATGCCCATGAGCAAACTTTAGGAGATGAGGTGATCCAAAAATTATTCCTCTTTAAGAAGTTGGAGTGAATCCAACGGCACCATAAAGATTCTTTATCTGTGAAAAGAATCCAAATGTATTTCATCATCGCTGCTCTGTTGCAGTCTTTCAATTTCTGAATACCGAGGCCTCCCTCCATCTTTGGAAAGCAGATATCATCCCATGAAACCTTTGCCCCTCCCCTACCGAGAGTGGCTCCTTTCCATAAGAATTGCCTCAAATTTTTTTCAATACTATCAAGGACTAAAGCTGGCAAGCTAAAGACACTTGACCAGAAAGCTTGGATGGAATGTAAGACTAACCTGATCAGTTGCAATCTTCTAGCAAAAGAAAGAAAACGATTAGCCCAAGATTGGGCCCTAGCAGTGATTCGATCAATCAGGGCAATACAGTCTATTTTCCCAAGTCTGGAGGAAATGGTAGGCACTCCTAAATATCGCACCGTTAGCTTTCATTCTTGAAAACCAAAAGCCAATAAAATGTAGTTGCGAAGAGAATGAAGGCCGCCCGAAATGAATATTTCACTCTTGTTCTTATTTGGAACCAAACCGCTCCAAGAAGAGAATAAATCCAAGCCTTTTTTTAGTATTGTAATGGACACCCGATCAGCTTGACTAAAAAGAAAGACATCATCTGCGAAAAAGAGGAGAGAAAGCTTGACTGCTTTGCATCTTCAAAAGTACTTGAATTCCTTTAGTGAAGTGTGAGCACTCAAGATTCCTGAGAACACCTCCATCACTAGGGTGAACAAATAAGGAGACATAGGGTCGCACTGACGAAGGCCCCACCCACCAGGGAAAAAACCATGCAGTTCTCCATTGATTGAAATAGAGTATTTCGAAGTCCGTACATAAACCATGATTAGCCGAATCGGAGAATCAGGAAAACCAAAAGCCACAAGAGTAAGCTGAAGGAAATCCCAGTCAACAGTGTCATATGCTTTTGAAAATCTACTTTGATAGCACATTTAGGGAGATACGGGTCTAGATGAAAACTAGCAAAGAGTTCCTGTGCCATCAAAATATTATCCCTAATCCTTCTTCCCTTTATAAAAGCATTATGGGAAGGATCAACCACATCACTCAAGACAGCAGCAAGTCGATTAGCTAGGATCTTGGTAATAATCTTATAAATAGTATTACAGCAGGCGATGGGTCTAAAATCAAAACCGCACACGCATTCGGCACTTTAGGTACCAAGGCGAGGATAGTGTTATTTACCTCTCTCAAGAGACAACCAGAAGAGAAGAATTCCCCAACTGACTCTATCACGGATGAGCCAACAATATCCTAGTTGCTCTTAAAGAATTCCACTGTAAAACCATCTGAGCCCGGAGCTTTGTCTCTTTGGAGAGAGAATAGAGTATCTCGAATTTCAGTGTCAAGAATCGGGCTATAAAGGGAGCTAACCTAGTCCATAGACAACGGCCTTTGAATAAACTCTTTTAATTCTTGCAAGGAAGGCTTGGTGAGGGACACTTGAGGAGCAAGAAGATCCGCAAAGTAAGAGACAAAGACTTGCGAAACCAAGTCAATGTCCGTGATCAAATCCCCCGTGGTGTTTTTAATAAAGAGGATTCTGTTTCTGAGTTGTCTTTTTTTAACAGAAAGATGAAAGAATTTAGTATTTCGATCACCTTCTTTAAGCCACCGGATTCTTGACTTTTGTTTGTAGAACGATTCTTCATTTATGCGCAAGTCCATGAAGAGTCTATGGCGCAACTTCTCTAGATCAGCCAACTCAGAATTGTTCGGATCAAGTTGAAGATCAAGTTGTGCAAACCAGAAGGGCTTCTCTAGCTTCCTCCGTCCTCAGTGAAGTATTCGAGTATACCTCCCTATTGAGTTGCTTAAGTCTACCTTTCAGCACTTTTAGTTTGGACACAAGTCTGTACATGGAGAAACCATCAACCGGCGAATCCCAGACATGTTGAACGATGGAGGTGAAGTTCGGGTGCTCCGCCTAATAATCAAAGTACTTGAAAGGCCTCCTCGTGATCACCGGGTTGAGAACTCTGACTACCATGGGTGAATGATCAGAGATACTCGAGTTCAGAAATGAGGCCTCTGAGAAAGAGAAATCCATATTCCATTTAGTGTTGACCAACACCCGATCAATCTTCCTCATCTTTCTAGTCGCACCAGTAGACGTTGACCAAGTGAAACAAAGGCCAACGTACCTGAGATCTTCTAATTTAGTTTGAGCTAAGCAATTAGCAAATTCATCGAAGTATGGAATCCAGGTGTTAGAACCACCGAACCGGTCGGAGGGATCCTTTAAGACGTTGAAGTCTCCGGCCACCAACCAAGCCGACTCCTGCAGAAGATTGTTCATATGTAGTAGGTCCTCCCAGAGAGGTCGACGACGAATAAAAGTATGCTCCCCATATACTACAGAAACGAAACAATTCATTCTAGAAAGGTTAATCCTCAACTGACCATGAACAGCCTGGTCGTTGATCGCCAAAGTTTCAAAATTAAAGTACTCCGGGTTCTAACCTACCTAGATTCTGCTCTGAGGTGAGAATTCATAATTCGCAACCCAATTCTAGCCATTTAACAAGGAGGAGGAGATGGAATTGAAATCAAATTCAGAGATTTTCATCTCAATAAGACCAATAAAACAAAGATTGTGCTTGGAGACAAACTTCCTAACTTCAGCCCGCCTGAGAAGACCATTGAGGCCTCTTATATTCCAAATGCCTATGTACATATTTACAACGGAGAGTGAGAGTGGGAGAGTTACCTCTTTTTAGTGGTCATTTTCCAACCAGTAGCCGAAATAGGAGCCACCAAAGGTGGGTGATCCAGGCATAATAACAGTAGTTTATCTTGTAACGTCTCAACAGGAGCATTCAAGGGGAGGCCTTTCGGTGAGGGACAGCCAACCAAGAGCAAGTCTTCATTATCCGCACCATCATAAGGACTGGGATTGTTAATCTCATCAGAACACTCAGCCAAGTTCAAAGGAGGATGAACAGCCTTGGCTTTCGCTAGAGAGGAGGAGCCATCAACGGCTTTAGGTAAGGAACTCCTAACGCCTCGAGGCACAGAACCAATACCAGATTTTCCCGAGGCAGCACCTTTCAACTTAAGAGATTGTCCACCTTCATTGGGCGGAGCTAGACTGAAGGAGGCAGCTTCTTTGTTAACCTGGGTTTTCTTCTTCGAGACTTGCTTCCAACCTGGTTCAGCAAGAACCGGAGGTATACTTGCAGAGCAAACCAAATCCTGGCTTCCCTCGCATACAGAAGTTGAAACAGTAGGTATACTAGCAGCAGGTGGAAGAAGCTCAGCAGGATTAGTGTCTTTGTGAGGTCTCGAAGGGTCCTCTCTTACTAGTAGACCCGCATTAGAATTAACAAAGAGGGGGTTATCTCGTGTCCTGTCACCGGCTTGTACTTGTTGAGAAGGAATAGGGGCAGAAGGCGAGGGCACTGCAGCAGGAGCAGGGGTTCTCTCATTCAAAGGCTGTCGAGACCGATCAGCAGAAGATTGAGCATTAACAGAATTGCATTTATGGCCGAAGATACCACAACCTGCACAAGCCGTAGGCTTCCATTCATATTTGTTGTACTTTAGCTAGTTAGCTAGTACGTCCATGATGGGGTGCGATTGGACCGCACCTTTTGGACTTGATACGGTACGATGGAAGGACACCATTTGTAGGGGTGTCAAGGAGACGTATATAAGCCTCCTGAACACAATCGTTGAAATGGTTGGCAATTCATTCGCACCATATTTTCTCCATTTCCATCAAAGAAGATCAAGGCGTTCCATTTTATCTTTGCAAGAACAATCGGCATTTACGCTGTGGAAATCGGGTGTTTTCCTCGTGATTGCATCCAGACTAACGTGAGGTAGTGTTGTTCGTGATTTCATCGGCAATTCAACGTTCGTTCCGGGGCTATTTGCTGTTTGCGCATCGGAATCAGGTAAGTCGTCTTCCGCCGACTCGAATTCCAACATTGGTATCAGAGCCCGATCGTGATTTCTGCCTTGTTTTTCATCGAGTTTTCTCATTTACCATTTGATATTAAGATCAAGAGATTGTATTCTACCTGTTTGGATCTCCGATGGTCGGAATTGCCATATAAAAAACTTGAAATTGAATTGGAGCGAAGAACGGGTTCGGTCGTGTGCACCCGTAAGGTTTTGGCCATTTTCGAAATAATTTTTTGATCAAAATTAATTTTTGAATATACCAGGTGAAAGAGCTCGTCGAGACAAGTCCAGCGGTGGGTCGACCGCCGCCAGGCGACGCTGGACGCGCCCACATGCGCGGCCGAAGCCGCTGCGCGTGGGCGCCAAGCGCCTGAAGCACCGGCACAGCGCGCGTGCGCCACATGCGCCGGACGGCGAATCGGCACGTGCGTGACGCCTGCCCGTCGGCGAACCAGAATGTGCCGGTCGGCGAACCGGCGCATGGTGACGTCACCGTGACGTCACCCAACGGTCGGTAACCGCTGGGACGTCAATCATCGCCGGCGATAGTTGGCCGGCCGGCGACCCGACCCGATCGGCGACCCAACCCGACCCGTTGACTCGACCTGACCCGACCCGACCGTTGACCGGTCAAACGGTCGGACCGGTCAACAGTCCGTCGGTCAAACCGGTCGGATCGTTCACCGGTTGGACTGGTCGGACTGGTCGGATCGGCTACGAGCTGTTCGGCTTGCTGGCGCGTGCGCCACACGCGCAACGCACTCAGGCGGCGCGTGGGGGCGCGTGCGAGCTCCGATTGGAGCGTGGTTGGTGGCGTTTGGTTCGTATGAGTGTTCTCTACACAGTGGTATAATTATTTTATACTTTTGAATTTTATAAATGTATGAAAATGCTAAGGGAACCCTATGTACGCGTATTTTTGGGGTTTAATGCAGCTTATTCATTTGTAGCTTGTATTTTCTTGTGATTAGGGAAATACAGTAGATAGCTTGTGTGCAAATGATGTTATATATATGCTGTGTAGAGCTTGATTCAATGATATGATGTATATATTTTAATATACTTGCAATTTTCTAGTTGCTAGAAAATTAGAACAATGGTAGGAAATCCATTACATGTTGAATTGCAATTTTAATCATAGTTGAAGCATGATTGTTGTTTATACGTTGGTTATTATCATGCTATGTTTTTGTGTTAAGGAAAAATGTAGAAATTACATAAGGTCATGTAATTATTTTTTCCTAGTGGGAGTTCGTAGGTTGGTAAAATTTGAAATAGTTCTCACCTAGAACTTAACATTTGGGAAAATTAAACTAATTAATGATAATAGAACAATTGTACATAGAAGTTGATTGGGAACATTGTAAACTTTTTCTTTTGTGTCTTTTGTTGAATTATCATTAATTTAGTTTGTCTTTGCTGCAAATTAAATATGTGTGTTATTCTGTATAGTGTGCTAGTATTGATTCTGCGTTTATTATGTCGATGTGTTATAACAATTGATTATGGCATCGGCATCCAAGACCATTGTGGCTGACCTCAATAAGGGTGAGAAGCTGAACGGTGGCAATTATGATATTTGGCACCGAAAGGTTCAGTACATCCTTGAGGAGCAAGAGGTTTTGGAAACCCTCAACCATACCATGGATGAACCTGAGCATAGAACTTCAGCTCAACACATGAGAGATCTAGAAGCTTATCAAGCTTGGAAAAAGAAAAATAGCATTGCTCGCATCACGTTGCTGAGCTGTATGCAAGATGATCTCATGTGTGAGTTTGAGAGTTATGACAAAGCTCAAGCTATGTGGGTTGCCTTGAAGGATAAGTTTGGGGGTACATCTGCCACTAAGCTGAGGAGACTCACCATCAAATTTGACACATTCCAAAAGCGCCCAAATGTAACGATGAGGCAGCATCTTTGGGAGAGTAGGTCACTCCCTTACTGATGAACATCAAGTTCAGGCTGTTATAAGGTCTCTTCCTGATAATTGGGAGCATATGAAGATCAATATGACGCATAATGAGAACATCGTCACTTTTGATGATATTGCGCGTCATTTGGAATTAGAGGATAAGCACCTAGAGGCTGCGAGATCCTCTACCCATGCTTATGTTGCTGAATCGAGTTCGCGCAAGGCTTCGGGCTTCAAGCGCAAGAGGAATCTTTAGTTCAACAACAAAGGGAAGATGACTGATCAGGGACCCAAGAGGGCTAAGACCTTCCGACGCAAGAAGCGTGGTGGGAAGAAGGACAAGGCCAAGATGGAGTGCCACAATTGTGGCAAGTGGGTCACTTTGCTCGTGAATGCACCGAGCCGAAAAAGGTACCCTATTACTCCATTACTTTGAGTAATGCTTTTGTTTCTAGTCTTTGTAATTCTTGCTGAATCTCTTCCTATGTGGACTGTAGACTCAGGAGCAACAGACCATGTAGCTAGAGACCGAGAAGCATTTGTGGAGTATCGTCGGATACCGCCTAGAAGAAGATGGATATATGTTGGGAATAACTCAAGAGTTGAAGTGAAGGGTATCGGCACATGTAAATTAATCTTACGTGGTGTTTGAAACCTGTTCCTGCATGATGTCCTTTATGCTCCAAATATTCGACGAAACTTGGTCTTTGTAGTTGTTCTTCTTAGTTTAGGTTATGTATTAAATTTCCATGGTGATTGTGTTGACATTTTGTATGGAACAGTTAATTATGGTTCAGGTCATGTATCGAATGGTTTTATGGTGTTAGACATTGGCTATGATCAGTACAATGTTAATGTTGATGGTTGTTTTTCTTTAATTGCGTCTTCTAACAATGTTGAGATTGATGCAAGTACTTGGCATGCTATATTAGGTCACATTGGATTGCAAAGAATGCAAAGATTAGCTAGAGAATGCCTTTTAGGGCCACTCACTAATGTTAGTCTATCCGTATGTGAACATTGTCTGGCGGGAAAAACAACTAGAAAACCATTTGGTAAAGGGACTAGAGCTGAATTTCCATTGCATCTCATACATTCTGACATTTGTGGTCCTTTGAATGTGAGGGCGAGGCATGGAGCCTCATATTTCATCACTTTCATAGATGACTTCATACGTTTCGGTTATGTCTTTCTAATCTCCCATAAGTCAGAAGCATTGGACTGTTTTAGACGATATATAGCGATGGTAGAGAATCAGTTGAACAAAACAATAAAGGCATTGAGAACTGATCATGGACGTGAGTATCTATCAGAGCAATTCAAGGCTCTTTGTGATGAAAAGGGAATTGTAAGACAATTGACTATTCCTGGTACTCCACAACAAAATGGGGTAGCTGAGAGAAGGAATAGAACCATATTAGAAATTGTTAGGTCTATGATGACGCAAGCAAATTTACCTATCTCCTATTGGGGAGATGCGTTATTGACTGCTACCTATATACTTAACTGTGTGCCCTCAAAATCGGTCACTTCCACCCCTTATGAATTATGGACTAGTAGGAAACCAGACTTGAGTAGTCTACGTCCATGGGGATGTGCAGCTTATGTTCATGATTCTTCCCATAAACATGGAAATTTAGGTCCTAGAGGGAAGAAATGTATCTTTATAAGATATTCCGAACACTCCAAAGGGTACGTGTTCATAGGTGAACAAGTTGATGGAAGTGTGACCGAAATGGAGTCACGAGATGTCACGTTCTTGGAGAACGATTTTCCTAATAGAGGTGAGATTGATAATGACTTCCAATTATATGAGATGAAAGATCCTGATAACACACCCACTGAAGTTGTAGAGGGAAATGGAGATTTACCTCAACATACAAGACCTAGTGGGAGTGTTGCATCGCCTGATGAATTGAATTCAAGAAAAATTCAATTGTGTAAAAGTAATCGTAAAAGTATTCCCCGTCGTCATTTTGAGATTGAAGGGGAAGCATTTATGATTGCTCAAAAGGACGATGTCGAGCCTAAGACTGTTCAAGAGGCTCTCTCATCATCTGACAAGGAAGAATGGAGAAAAGCTTTGGAAGATGAGATGGAGTCAATGAGGGCAAACCATGTCTGGGACTTGGTTAATCTACCACACAATCGTAAGGCCATTGGAAACAAATTGGTCTTCAAGATTAAGCGTAGGGCGGATGGATCCATTGAAAAGTATAAGGCTCGCCTTGTGGCAAAAGGTTATACTCAACAAGAGTAGCCTTAAGCAATCATCTAG